>NC_092333.1:424140000-424465000 GCF_046630445.1 Rutidosis leptorrhynchoides | reverse complement strand
TTCAGTTTCATCAATTGGTTCAGTTCCTTCTCCTAAAGAACATTCTCCTGTTCCTTGTAATTCTGGAAATTCTTCTAACAATTCTGCATGTGATTCTATAGTTTGAATATAATAACATGTATCATCTGCAGATTGCAGTTGTTGCATGGCTCTATCAACTGAAAAGGTAACACTCTCGTCCTCTATACTTAGGGTCAGTTTCTTACCAAACACGTCTATTATTGCTTTAGCCGTGTTTAAGAATGGTCTTCCTAATATGAGAGGTACTCGAGAATCTTCTTCCATATCCAGAATAACAAAATCTACTGAAAATACTAAAGTACCAACTTTAACTAGCATGTTCTCCATTATCCCTCTAGGATATTTTATTGATCTATCGGCTAGTTGTATACTTATTCTTGTTGGTTTCAATTCTCCAAGGTCTAGTTTAGCATATAGTGAATACGGCATTAGATTTATAGTAGCACCTAAGTCTGCCAATGCTTCTATTGAACTTAGACTATCCAGAAAACATGGAATTGTGAAACTTCCTGGATCAGATAGTTTTTTTGGTATCTTATTCAACAGCACTGCTGAACAATTAGCATTCATAGTAACAGCCGAGAGTTCTTCCATTTTCTTTCTATTTGTGATTAGATCTTTCAGAAATTTAGCATATCTAGGCATTCCTGAAATCACATCAATGAAAGGAAGATTTACATTTATCTGTTTAAACATATCCAAGAATTTGGATTGCTCGGCTTCAAGTCTCTCTTTTCTCATTTTACTCGGGTAAGGAAGTGGTGGTTGGTATGGTTTAACATAAGGTTTAGTCTTAACTGTGTTATCTTCATTAACCTTTTCAACTACCGGTTCTTTTTCCTTATCTTGTTCAGGTTGTGGTTCTTGTGGAGTAGGAATAGTTTCCTCAGAAATTACAGGTATTTCAGGTGGTTTAAGTGTAATACCACTTCTTATGGTAATGGCTTTAGCTGTTTTATTCCGGGAGTTAGCATTTGTATCACTAGGTAGACTTCCCGATTTTCTTTCACCTATCAACCTTGCTAGGTTACTTACTTCTTGTTCCAAATTTTGAATAGAAGCTTGTTGATTTCTAAATGCTTGAGCATTTTGTTCATTGGTTTATTTCTGAGATGTGAAAAACTGCGTTTGAGATTCAACTAGCTTCGTCATCATATCTTCTAAATTTGGCTTTTTATCATCGGTTTGTGGTGGTTTGTTTTGAAAATTAGGTCTTTGTTGATTGTAAGTATTATTAGATACTTGTTGATTGCTAGGACCTTGTTGGTTGTTGTATGGAACATTTCGGTTATAGTTCTGGTTTTGATTGTAGATCGGTCTTGGCGGTTGATAATTATTCTGATAATTATTTCCAGGCCTTTGGTTTATGTATGAAACATTCTCTCTTTGTTCCATTGTTAGTTCAATACTGAGACAATCTTTTGTCAAATGTGGTCCTCCACACTGCTCACAACTAATTCGTATTGAGTGTATATCCTTAGTCATCTTTTCCATTCGTCTCTCGACAGCATCTATCTTTGCAGAAATAGAATCTAAGTCATGGCTAGAATCGGCTCTAGCTGCTTTAGATGATCTAACGATATCTTTTTCTTGGTGCCACTCATGTGAGTGGGAAGCAGTGTTATCAATAATTTTATAAGCATCAGTTTCTGTTTTCTTCATAATGGAACCACCAGCTGCTATGTCTATGTCTTTCCTTGTAGTGATGTCGCATCTTTGGTAGAATATTTGTACTATTTGACAAGTGTCTAAACCATGTTGCGGACATCCTCTCAATAACTTTCCAAATCTTGTCCACGCCTCATATAGAGTTTCATTTGGCTTCTGTGTGAACGTAACAATTTCTCCTTGAAGTCTTACGGCTTTAGATGCCGGAAAGAATTGTTTAATAAATTTTTCAACTAAAACGTCTCATGTATCAATCGCCCCTTCAGGTAACGATTCTAACCAATCTTTGGCTTCTTCCTTTAAAGTCCAGGGAAATAACATGAGATATATCTGTTCATCTTCAACTTCTCTTATTTTAAATAGAGTGCAGATCCTATTAAAGGTACGAAGATGGTCATTTGGATCTTCCTTCGGCGCACCACTAAATTGGCATTGATTAGTCACCATATGTAGAATTTGTCCTTTGATTTCATAATCTGGCGCATTAATGTCAGGTTGAGTAATTGCGTGACCTTGGCCAGTGCGTTTAGCTCTCATTCGGTCTTCCATACTTAGAGGTTCCAGATTTTCCATGATTGAATTTGTTGAATCTGAATCACTAGAGGATTCTGATTTAATGGTTGGTTCCTCAACAATCTCTGTTTGAATGATTGGTGGTTCCGGAGGAAAGATTAATGGTTCAGGATCTATGAATTGTCCCTGAATATTCTCCGGATTCTCAATTGTGTGGTCGGGTTCAAAAAATGGATTATCGGAAATTTGAATTGGAGTACTTGGTCGACTGGATGACGATTCTAAAGAAAAATCAACGGCGACAATATTTGGTAGATGTCTTGATCGAGTTACAGGTGGTGAACGTACAAAAGGTGGTGAACGTTTTGCTCGGTGCATTCACTGAATATCCTATTAGTTATAAAAATAAGAAAAATTATATAAGTTATCAAATTAATAGACTTTTCTGATTTTGCCCACGTTTCGAATAGCCAAAAGATGCAGCAGAGGGGCAGGATTCGTTTGGTCTCAATATAATTGAGTACTGTTTGGCTCCAATAACCCGGTCCAAGTACAAATCCAACTATTACTACGAACCAGAAAATTTTGATGTCTATCAATATAACCGCTTAAAATAAATTTTCGTAAATTAAAGAAATTTAGAGAAAAAGTAGAAAATAAAATCTAAGTCCTAAAACTAGAATAGCGAGAAATAAGAAAGAAAAAGAGCGCGTCGAAAAATAAAAAGGCGAAAAATAATAGGCGTTGAAAAATAAAAATAAGAAAGTAGCGCGTCGAAACTTAAAAAGGAACTAAAAACTAAGAATTAAAAGTTGCGTCTAAAAATATTAAAGCTTAATAGAAAAACTATATCCCAAATGGCAATAACTTAAAAAGGAACTAAAAACTAAAAACGGCGTCGCAAAATTCTAAAGCACCTAGATCTTAGTCTAAAGAAAAAGCACTTAAGGGATTTTACGGCAAAGCCTAAAAATCTAGAAATAAAAATAACTATGGCAAAAACTGTCTTAAAACTAAATACGAGCGAAAAATACAAAAATTACGCTAAAATAATTAAAAAGAGACAAAATATAAAAATATACTTAAAGTTGTAAAAAGTACAATTTTTTATAAAAATATTATTTTTATATTATTTATTTTATAAAACTATTAATTTTATAATTTATTTAAACTAATTAAACTAAATATATAAATTAAATCTAAAAACTAAACTAAATAATAAATAATTAAAAACCTAATTAGGGTTTAAATAATAATAATAAATAATACACCGTAATTAATGCTGATTAGGGTTGACTGTTGGCGTGTCAAACACACACATGCGATCGCATGAGTTCTAAGTTACCCAGCCATGCGATCTCATGGGCTAGGGTTTCGGGCCAGTGAGTGGGCTGCTACAGTACGGGCCGAGTGTTTTTATATTTAATTTTTTTTTCTGTTTTAATTTCTGATTTATATAATTACAAAATATTTAAATAAAATTTATATTTTTACAAAAATAAAAATAAAGAAACTTTATAACACTTATATATATATATATATATATATATATATATATATATATATATATATATATATATATATATATATATATATTTAACAAACTATTAAAAATATATAAATTTTTTTTTCTTTTTATATTTTCGAATATATTATATTTTAAAAAGTATTTTTACAAAAGCGTTTTTTTTACAAAAGTAAACTAAAAATTAATAAAAATCTTTTTTTTTAATAGCATTGCGCTTCCGGCGTTTTAGCTATTCCCCTGCAGCGGCGCCAAAAATACTTGATGTTATGCGAGGTGTATATGAAATAGCTTATATTTTACTAGGAAAAACTATTAAATATGATACAATTTTACACAAGATATTTATTTATTTATAGAATGGATATACCTAAACCTTGCTACAACACTTGTAGGCAGTGTACCTAATCGTACAGTAGTGTAGTTTTTAGTAAGTCCGGTTCGTTCCACAAGGAAATCTTTTAAACAAAGCTTAACGCTATATTAGTTTTATCTTATAAAAATACAAATATATATAAGTAATATTATTATTATAAAAAGGTGGTTTTTTACCGTTTAATGACCGGTTTGTCGATTTTTAAAACTTTAGTCGCAGTTAAAACCTAATGTAAAATATTAAATAAATAAAAGACTTAATTTAAAGCGTAAAGTAAATAACGATAATGAAATTGCGATAAATAAAAGTGCGAGAAAATAAACTTGTGATAATTGAAAAGTACGATAATTAAAAGTGCAATTAAATACAATGACAATAAATAAAAGTGCGATAATTAAAAGTGCAATTAAATATGAAAATAAAGGAATTATGCTTATTTAAACTTCCATAATCATGATGTTTGACGTGTTGATTTTAGTTTATTCCCATGGGTTAATTGTCCTTTGTCCTGGATTATTTAATATGCCCGTCTGGTTTTTGTCCATAACAGTCCATCAGTCATAGATATAAAGTGCGAGTGTCCTCGTCAAATTATCCTTATATCCGAAGTCAAATATTCCAACTAATTGGGGACTTAAACTGTAACAAGATCTTAATACTTTGTTTAATAATTACACCAGGATATCGACTGCGTGTAACCCAAGGTTTTAATACTTTGTTATCAATTATGCCAAGTGTCCTTGTACATAATTTCACCCCTGTTTTAATAATTCCATAGACTATTAATCCATTCCCGTGTCCGGTTAAATGAACGATTATTCGTACATATAAATATCCCGCCCATCCTGTCCGATCGAGTGTATATGGTTATTTATAGGGACGTCCAATTGTAAATCTTTATATTAAAATTAACAAACTATCATTTAGTTAAACAAATATAAAGCCCATTAATAGCCCATAGTCTAATTTCCACAAGTGTCGTTCTTTTGTCCAAACCCCAATTATGGTACAAAGCCCAATTACCCAATTTTAATATTTTTAGCCCAACATCATGATTACTTCGGTATTAAATAAGCATAATAATAACTTAGTTACGAGACATTAAATTAAAAAGGTTGAACATAACTTACAATGATTAAAAATAGCGTAGCGTTACACGGACAGAATTTCGACTTACACCCTTACAACATTCGCTAACATACCCTTATTATTAGAACTAAAATTAAAATTAAAATTAAAATTAATATGTATATATATATATATATATATATATATATATATATATATATATATATATATATATATATATATATATATATATATGATGAATGAGGAGAAAAAGATGTGTTTGATGTTCACCAAAAACGCGAGTTTTATAGGCAATGTGGGCTGGAAAAGGGGCTCATGCGATCGCATGAGTTTTGCTCCTCCAGGTCATGCGATCGCATGGCCAGCTGGGGAGGCTCACATGTTGTTGTTTTCTTCTGCCGACGGTTTTTATAATATAATATAATATATATTAATTTTAAGAATTAATTATATATTATATTATATTCATGTGCATAGTTGACTTGTAATTTTTAGCCCGTTGCCTCGAGCGTTGAGAGTTGACTCTGGTCCCGGTTCCGGATTTTCGAACGTCCTTGCATATAATTTAATATCTTGTACTTTGCGTTTTGCTTCTTGTACTCTTGTAATTTTGAGACGTTTCTTATCACTAATTGGAACCTCTTTGATTGTACTTTGTACTTTTGAGCTTTTTGGTCGTTTGCGTCTTCAATTCGTCGAATCTGTCTTTTGTCTTCACCTTTTATTATTTAAACGAATATCACTTGTAAATAGAACAGTTGCAACTAAAATCTTGTCTTTCTTGAGGGATAATGCTATGAAATATATGTTCGTTTTTAGCATTATCACTTCCGCTGGTGTAGGTGTGTCAGGCAAGTTGTCATAACAGTTTCTTTAAAAATCGATTTAGGGTTTTGCTGTCTGAAGGTTTTTTTCGATCGAAGATCGGTTTTGGGATGGATTTTAGGAGCGAGTTCAAGGGTTTGGTAGAGAGTTTTAGTGGTTGTGTCTACTTTTTAATTTGATTAGGGAAAAAGGAGTCTTGAAAGCTTCAAGAGAAGCATGCTCAGTTCAGGAAGGCACGCGTGAGAGTTTCAAGAAGTATTCAGTGTGCAAGTGATATCTGTTACGCTATATATATTTTTTCTTTTTTTTTTGGTAATTGTTTAATTAAAAAATATCACCCCTTAATGACATCATCAAACGCCCTAGTTTTTTTTTTGTTTTTTTTTTTCTTGATTTTTTTTAAGCTAAGGGAATGCTTGTTTATGACATCACATTTTTAGCCTAATATTAGAGAAGAATAGATACCCGCAACCTTGCGGGTTCGAGTCAGAAATAAATTATTTGGTGAATCATTGTAAGAGGTTATACTTTGATCATTGTAAGAAAAAAAAATCATTTGGTGTTTTGATCGTGTTTTGTTTCTTATGTGTTTGCTTTCTTACTTTTGTTTTTTTATTTTTCTTTTTTATGCGAGTTTGGTTTATTTTGTTTCATTTGATGTGGTTGTTAGTTCTTTGTTATGGTTTAGTATTAGGTTTTGAACGTTGTTTGTTCCTAGTTTTTGCTCTTGTTTTTAGGAGTTGTGGCCCGTCGGTTTATGCTTTGTAATTTTTTCTTGATGGATGGTTTCATATTGATGAAGGTTTCTTGGTAAATTAAAGTTAGCGTTATTTTTGTCACACACACACACACAAAAAAAAAAAAAAAAAAAAAAGGTTTGGGTGCAAGAGCAGTACCCATTTGCATTATCTATCAACTTATAATGCAAAAGGGTCTAAATGTAGGTGAGTTTAAAGTGTAAAACACAATTCTTATGAATGTATAGATAGAGTTCAAGCAACATTGTGGTGGAGTTTAATTTGTAAACTACTAAACTGTACGTATAACAGATTGGTAAATGTTTTAGTACAGATTGGTAAATGTTTTCGACAGGTTACTCTGTATGATGTAAATTGCAACAATTAAAATGTTTGTTGGGATACACTTTTTTTTAAAGAACTACACTAATGTTACTTGAGGATTTCTTTCAGGCCTTATCTTGATCGTTGTTAGGATGGATATAGTTTATAAACGATTTATTTCACCACACTTTATATGATGATAAGACTTTGGCATTTGTTAGATCAAATCACCTGAAACTTAACACAACACACAAACCTTTTGGAAATTGTGCAAAGGAGTACACACATACTTTAATTACAATTTCAACATTATGCGGTACCATATCATGTGGTTAAAAAGTTAAACGTTTAAAGCAATGATAACATCATTGTAGATTCAAAACAATATTAGAAACATTTATATGCCAGAACAAATGGTATGAACTTAACTTTGGATATCATAGTCACCAGCGCGACAATAAGAAGTTCCATTGGCACTTTTGTCATCAAATTCATCTAGAAGAGGTCGTTCGGTGTCATCAAATTCATCATCTAGAAGAGGGCGTTCAGTTGCAACAATTGCCAACACCAAGGATCATTCAGGCCTATTAAATGTCCAGCTTGCACTGCAAATAAAACCACTACAGAGTATTACATTATAAAAAGAAAATCACAAATGTGTTAAAAATAGAGGTGGCAATATGGGCAGGCCACATGATTAGGAATTTCATTCATACTTGACCGATTATCGAATGAATTGATTTTCACCTATTTGTAGATCAAATTCAAACGGTAGAAGCATGTAAAAGAGATCTTGAACTGTTTGCACATTTTATATCATATTACGATGTTGAACCAAGATATCTAATAACTAAAAATAATAGAACCAAGCAGTGGCGGAACATTGTGGAGACGGGGCGGGACACCCGCCCCAGCTGGAATTTTTTTTTAAAAAGAAATTACACTAAAAAAATAAAAAAAATACTGAAAAATAAGGTTTTTTTTTAGTGTTCGCACCAGTTATTATTGAAAAATTTAATAATATTTTTTTCCCGCCCCATTTATGTGGTCGGGTTCAAGTTCCACCACTGAAACCAAGGAAACAATGAGTGTTTAAGTCAACCTAAACCAAACTGACTGGATTACCTCAAAGCTTCCATGACAGAAAAAGGTAAATAGACAAATGTATCATATTATAAGAGGTGATAGTTTTACAAGATGAAACATTTGGTTATCAAGTCCTTTAACCTTTTAGAGACAAACAATCAAGTAATTACATATTCAAAGTTAAGAGTTTTAGAAAACCTCTTTTAAAACTTCAAAGTTATGAAGTCATGTGGAGATGAAATTTGTTAAGGTGGATAACGATAGATGATGTAAATATTATTACTAAATCCATAAATGTGTTTGCTATCGACACCTGCTGGTGCCCAATTATTATTACCTTATACACTAAAGGTCACGCAAAGTTTGGTCGCCTGACCCCACCCCCACTCGACTTTTGGTCAACACGACATTGACCCGAACTTCCCCCAAAAAAACCACAGACCCCCCTTAACTATACTCAACTTACAAAAAGTGCCCTGAACTCCAGGGGGTTAAACGTAATTTTTTTAAAATTAAAATAAAAACTCCACCCAAACACTTCGGCAGCCCGTATCTTCCTCCTCGCTCCGAGTTAAATTTCACCGACCACACTGTTAAACTCGAAATATTTTTGTGAACAAAATGAAACACACTACATTCAAAACGGACACTTTTTAAAAAACGCTAAATACAACGACTCCATTGATTGGTTGATTCGTATAATAATTATATAATAAATAGATTTTAGGTACTTTGGTTGAGAGATATCTGTTCAATAGTTTACATTTTTAATTACAATTGATTAGGTTGTATTTTATTAATTTAAAAATTATCTATACACTTATATTTATATAAATATATTTACATATTTATTTACAGACAATAGTTCGTGAATCGTTGAAAGTAGTCAATGGTTAAATGAATATACTAAACAGTTCAAAAATTTTGAGACTCACGTTACAGACTTTGCTCATCGTGTCGAAATCAAATTCGAATTAAGTTTAAATTTGATCGGAAGATAGTACCTACCCGTTAAAGAAATTTCGTCCCGAAATTTAAGTGTGGTTGTCATGGCTAACAATAAGAATGTTTTCATGACGAATATGTGTTGTTAAATAGAATTTTATCACAGGGAGTAACCTGGATAAAAATAATTCGATTATTCGAAGCGTACGAGTGAAGCTATCACAAAATAGTGAAATGAGTAAATGATGGTTCGTCTTAACCGGTGATGTAGTCTCAATTGATTTCCGGAATTCAAGGAATTTAGAGAAAATCGTCGAGATCTGAAAGATTTGATTCTTTGGTGAATAAAATCTCTTTAATTAAATGCGATTATCTGTCTCGATCTCTTTATCAGATATTTCACTATAAATGAACTTCTTTCGTTCTATTTTTTTCACCACTCCAATACTTTCTTTCTCGATCCATACTTTCAATGATTGTGAATATGTTTAATCCAACTCTGGCTTAACCTCATTCTGACTATCACAACAATCATTCTTCTATTCCAACTCACACCAGAGGAATCTGTTTACTTCTACTTCGTTCTTGGTGTAACTGTGATTATCATACTCTCGTGTCTTTATATTGCTATTCATATTAATGTACACGGTTTGTAATTTCAGTGTTGTTGTCGAGTTTTATATCTTCTCTTATGTTTCGAAGCTCTTTGCCTTTTTATTCTCTTCTCGACCTCTAGTAAAGCGAGTAAATGTTCAGAATTCGTAAGTATGGAGTTTCGAATGATTATAGTATTCTAAGCAGAAAGGAATGTATTATCACGATTTGATTTGTCCAATTACCAGAATCCCTGAGGATGGAACTATCAAGAATATATTTTCTTGATATGTTCAGAGGTTAAGTAGAATGAAAGAGTTATGTAACATGGTTCATGATAAAGGTATGATCTGTGATCCTTTATCACGTTCCATTAGAAACTCAGCATGACTTACTGTAATATAATCACGTTGGCCAAGCGCATTATATTATACTAACTCATGCTTTAATTTTCAACACTTCTCCAGAATTCATTCATAAATTAAACTCGAGTTTTTACAAGAAGATAGAAACTAAACAGTTTCCTTCATGATGTAATACGGATAGCACGAAGAGATAAGTAATTTCGGACGAAGATATTTATGAAGGTATCTTCAGAAATATCGTGGATATTTATAAGGAAAGATACGATGCTATCTTAGAATTTAAAATATTTAAGATCAGGAGATGATGAAGGAATTTGTCCGCAAGGGTTTAGAATAAGTAGCAAGGTATTCGCTAATGATTTCAGCAGATACTGAATTATCCGGATTCTATAAGTACAGGTTTAGTCTTGGTGATTTGCCCACATTCTCCTTCATGGCTGGCTCAACCCGTTTTTCAGTTCCAAATCTGAGCCTTTTCAACACATCATTCTTTATTATTAAGCTTCTGGTCATTAAGACCATCTATAATTTTGTTATTTCCTCTGCATTTAATGCTACTATATCTGAATCATCGGTTATCAATCCGAGGTGGTTTCAAGAGAATTGTGTTTTTAGATGATTAAACGCTGATGGTAATCGTCAAAATACAAATGATTGTTTAGGATGAAATCAAGTGGCAAAATTATATATCAAAGTTATAATAAGGCTAATCCGAATGAAAGTCGAAGTTGATTTGCTGGAGCTGTGACAAAATTTTCTAATTTTGGAAAGGTATTGTAAAGTTATTTTCGGTAATAACACGCCAATGGATCTGGCACAGTTTTGAATTCAAAGTATGGCTTTGAAAGATGTAGGAATCTAAAAGTGATGTCTTCTGTTAAATCTTGACTTGGATTTTGATCGGTCAAAATCCGAATATGAAATTAAATTTGAATGAAAATGGTTATTCTTTGGTGAACGGATACGTATATCTGTGGTTGTAAGTAGGATAGTAAATGATTGTTGAATCGGATTTGAAGAATGTACAGTGTAACTTATTAATGTGAAATCTAAATATTCCTCGGGTATTACCTACCCGTTAAAATATTTTCACCATTAACAGTTTGTACAAAAGAACTTTTAATTACAATCTTTATGAAAATATATATATATATATATATATATATATATATATATATATATATATATATATACAAAAATTTATAAATACCCATTACTCAATATAAGTTATCATATAATATATATATTACATCAAATTAACTATAAGTTAAAATATAGTTATTATAGTAATATTATTATTACTTTCAATATTTATATCAATATTAGTATTATTAATATGATTAACTTAAATATATGATATATAGATATGAAAATTGACATTGTTATATTATTAATATTACTACTAGTATTATTATCATTAATAATACTAATATTAGTATCATTATTAGTATTATTGTTAAAATTAATAATAGTAATGGACTTTATTAGTAAACTCATATCATTAATTTATGTTATAAAATTTAATATAACATATATATATAAATATCGATATACATAAATTTAAATACAGATAAACATGTAAATTGTTTTCAATCACTATCGTTCCTGTGTAATCTGCCTTCCTAATTGAAAATCATGTCTATATCAAAGATCATAAGTACGATTGCAATTCCAAATTCTGTTAGAAGTCTTTATCTTACTTTTTATTTTTATTTTTTTTCTTTCTTTCTTCTTTTGTTCTTGTCTGATCGAGCACATACTCATCACCACTTTAACTTCCTGTTTTTTTTTCTTGATTCATCCATCTACCTAGCATCTTTTATATATAAATATGATTATATATGATACAAGCACATCAAAACCACAAACTCATCTCTTCTCCCTTCTACTACCAAAACAACATACCTTTGAAGCAACCATCATACAACCTCCACACCCCACGACTACCATCGCCTTATCTCTTTCTCGTTGTTTTCTGTTTACAATTCTAATCGAATCACAACCACAACCACCTATATCCAAACTGCACCACCTCCTAATATCACGACAGCCACCACTGTTGCAGATTACGTTTCTGTCTCTAAAAGCTGCTGCTACACTGTATTTATGGCTATTACAGCTACTACGATCACCACTTGCAAATCCATCTCACCACTGCTATTAACCTTCTCCTTCGCGACTATTTCCACCACCATCAAGACCCATCAAAACCCACTTTCGTTTATGGTTACTAGTTACAGTCCTTCGAACACCTGCTACTGCTAGTCCTTTGTTTTCAATCGATCACCAACACCTTCTTTTTGAACGGTTTCAAACGCGAGACTCTCTCTACATAGTCCATCGATTAATTTCCAATTTGGTTTAGTTTTACCGTTACTATTACACTTTCCATTGCTTTATAAATAGACCTTGAGGAGTGGCTCGTGCAAATAGCTGGTTACTCTTATTTCTGTGTAACCAAACCAGGACGATTGCTCATGTTGTAAACCCACCGAAACCATCTTCAACCTCCATCACGAACCACCACAAAACATACACTTGTGAACCCGTTTGTTTCTGTTGTTGTCTTTCTTTTTCGTAACCCACACACAACACCACAACTTATTCGTGGAAAACAACTTGCGAATGGAGTGGATGTATAAAGATTATTGGCTATGTTCGTGGAATCCAGCTGGAAGCCATATACCGAAACCTTTTTTTTGATTACTACTTGATTTTGTGGATCAAATTAATTATTTGGGCTGCTGTGTTTCGGGTTTTATATGGGCCAAGACCTAATTTTATTTAGAATGATATAATTGTGATTTTATGTGATATTGGTCACAGTTAAAAACAAACGAGGTTTCAGTTATGATTTTTTTTCATTAAAAGAAAAAGATGGCGGAGTAATAACAATGAGGAAAGAATAGAAACGCTTGATAGAAATTTAAGCATGTGATGATGATGGTGATAATAGGATCATAATACAGATTCTTTGTTAATGGATCATAAGGTTTAAATGGGTTTTTGAAGTGGGTTTTATATATCAATATGTTAAAACAATTAAATATGGACTTTAATCAAAAATCGAACTGAGTGGTTCAATGGTTTAGAGTGTTGTGGGTTAAGCAAGAGGTCGCGAGTTCGAGCCCGAGCAAGGGCACTTATTTTTCTTGGAACTTACTCTTTGAGGTAGTTTTTCCACCACTACTACTACTACTACTATTAAAAATTATTATTATTATTAAAAGTAACATTACTATTAAAGTTATCATTATAATTAAAATTATCATTTCAAAAGTATCATTATTTTAAGTATCATTATTTTTAATAATTTATTATTATCATTATTATTATTACTACAAATAAAATAACTAGTATTATTATCAAAAATTAGTATTTTCATTATTAAAACTAATTATTATTATTATTATTATTATTATTATTATTATTATTATTATTATTAACACTAATTTAGTATTAGTAAAGTCATTATTTTAACAAACCATAAGTTATTTATACAAAAATATATCAAATACATATATAATAACTATATAAATATTACATTACTATTTTAAATATGTAATATATAATTAATATATACAAGCGGGTTTGATTATTATTACATGTTAATTATATGTGTTAATATATATATAAATGATATAGGTTCGTGAATCCTAGGCCAACCCTACACTTGTTCATTGTCGTCATATGTATTTTTACTACAAAATACAGCATCGTGAGTTCATTTGATTCCCTTTTACTCTTTACATTTTTGGGATTGAGAATACATGCGCTACTTTTACAACTGCTTATTTAAATGCTTTTGAAATACATTTTGAACTGCGAATACATGAAATGCTTTTATAAATGTTTGACGAGATAGACACAAGCAAAACATTCCTCGAATGAATTATGTGGACGTGATAATTGTCACCATTGAATTATGTGGACGTGATAATTGCCACAATTGATATGAATATTTTTCCCCTGATTATTATTGCTTGGTAACCTAAGAATTAGGGAACATCACTAATTTTGAGAATTAGTGCACGCCTAATTGACGCGAATCCTAAAGGTAGCTACCGGGTTTAACACCCCCACCCAGAATGTTCACTAGACGGAAGGGCTAGTGGGCGTGGTGTTTAGTACTTCAAAGTTTATATGATTATTATACAGACGAGATGTTCTGTTTTGGGGATATTATTATGCGCATTATATGTTAAGTTCGGTTACCCAGGCAAGCTATGAAAATAATGAAAAGTAAATGTTATGTATCAAGAGAATGATTTTATACACAGGTTATGTGTATGTTATTTTTGTGCACGAGATATGTGTACGGTTACTAAGATTTATGAAAGATGATTTCGTACACGAGAAAGGTGTACTGTATTTAAAAGATATCGCATGTACATTACAGGTGGGTATAGGATTCGGGCCCATTTGTACCATGCAACATTTAAATCTTGTGGTCTATCAAAATGATGAATTTTATAAATGATGAATTTTATTGTTTTATGATAAACTTATGAACTCACCAACCTTTTGGTTGACACTTGAAAGCATGTTTATTCTCAGGTATGAAAGAAACCTTCCGCTATGCATTTGCTCATTTTAAAGACATTATTTGGAGTCGATCGTCGCAATGGGACCAGATGTTGGTGACTTCGTCCATATGGATTAGGACGGGGTATGACATGTGGTAATCTTGATGAACTAGACGACTCGAATGCAACGTCTTTTGAAATATGTCATGAATGACTCCAAGTAATGTCTCTAATATGAGCAAATGCACAGCGGAAGATTTCTTTCATACCTGAGAATAAACATGCTTTAAAGTGTCAACCAAAAGGTTGGTGAGTTCATTAGTTTATTATAAATAATCATTTCATAATTTTAATAGACCACAAGATTTCATATTTCCATTTTTCATAAACATACGTCCCATAAATAGAGACAAAAATATCATTCATATGGATTGAACACCTGGTAACCGACATTCACAATATACATATAAGAATATCCCCATCATTCCGGGATCCTCCTTCGGACATGATATAAATTTCGAAGTACTAAAGCATCCGGTACTTTGGATGGGGCTTGTTGGGCCCGATAGATCTATCTTTAGAGTTTGCGTTAATTAGGGTGTCTGTTCCCTAATTCTTAGATTACCAGACTTAATAAAAAGGGCATATTCGATTTCGATAATTCAACCATAGAATGTAGTTTCGATCACTTGTGTCTATTCCGTAAAGCATTTATAAAAGCAGCGCATGTATTCACAGTTGGTATCAGAGCGGTGGTCTTAGTGAACCAGGTCTTGCATTAACGTGTCTAGCTGATAGTTGTTAGGATGCATTAGTGAGTCTGGACTTCGACCGTGTCTGCATGTCAAAAGTTTTGCTTATCATTTCGTGTCAGAAATCATCTGCTATTCATCCTTAGGAAAATTACCTACTCATTATTCTTAGTCTAGACACATTTTACTGCATTGACTGCATGAATAGTATATAGACAAAATTCATATCTTAGCGTATCTGACAATTCATATCTTAGTGTATCTGTTACTGTAGACCTTGCCTGATATCTCTCGTAAATTTCTTCTTAATTTAAGGGATCCTGGTACTATATATATCTATGCAAATTATGCATTGAGAATACCATCTAACTATCAATTGATGCCACTAAACTCTTCATACCAAAAATCTTTCCTGAGATCGTTTAAGATGGCCTCTACGAATCGACCAAGTTCCTCTGACTCCGAAGACAGCGTGACAGGAGCACACCAACCAATCAACTACCGTGATTACTGGAGAAAATGGGGATGGGTTCGCGACATACTCACCCTATGGAGAAAGGAAGAAGGTACTCCATATCATGAATCAAATCTACCACCTAACCTTGGAGTACTTGACCCGCTCACCGGCGAACCCGTTCGCAACACCGTTTATACCCTTTTTGCAAGAATTTTTCGTCTTGAGGCTACCATTAACGGAAATAGAGGAGATATCCGACCCCTACCTCACACTGGTAACCAACCAGGGTTAGTAGAAGTTAGAGAACTCCGAGCTCGAGTATTAACTTTAGAGAGCACGGTATACAATTTGCAATCATCAACAGTATCACCAACACCAGTAACATCACCAGCCTTAGCACCAATGGCACCAGTACCACCAACAACCCAAGTTTCAACAATCCATGCCTCAACATCTCATTCTGTACCTCGAGTATAATTATCGTTCCACAAATCATTCTACATCATTTATATTCGTTCGACATGACGATTATGTAAACTCTAATGTTTTAGAGATTATGTATCATAGTTCTAATCGTAAATCTGATGAGTTTAATATCACATTGACTCATTAAATCCATAATTACATCTGAATAAAATATATATGTAAATATATTTTCATAAAGATTGTGATTAAAAATTCTTTCGTACAAACTGTTAATGGTAAAAATATTTTAACGGGTAGGTAATACCCGAGAAATATTTAAGATTTCACATTAGTAAGTTACATTGTACAGTCTTCGAATCTGATTCAACGGTCGATTATCATCCTACCTACATCTATCGATATACGAATCCATTCACCACAGAATAACCATTTTCATTCAAATTCAATTTCATATTTGGATTTTTACTTACCAGAATCCAACAAGTGGCATAATGAAGAAATAATGGACACAATAAAAATTGATTAGAAACAGACTAATTAACAATATGAAATTTTGTTAAGAAACCATGCTAACTGTTCCTAGCTAACTGATTACATTCTATTTATCGCATTTTATTTATTGCAATTTAATTATCGCAATTTACATTCCCTCAATTTTATTTATTGTCATCTAATTTCTGTTATTTACTTTACGCACTTTAGTTATCGTTATTTAATTCCTGTTATTTATTTTACGCACTTTAAATATCAGGACACGTATACAAGGTTTTGACATATCATATCAATGCATCTATATATATTATTTGGAATCACCATAGACACTCTATATGCAGTAATGATCGAGTTCTCTATACAGGGTTGATGTTGATTCTATAATAATATATATACTTTGAGTTGTGATCGAGTCTGAGACATGTACACGGGTCCCGATACGTATTAATTAATTCGGATATTATATATTATGCTATATATGTATTATCGGACTGTTAATTGTGGACTATCAAATATGGACTGTCGACATTGGATAATTAAAATGAATTAAAATATTGATTATAACATATGAAACTAAACATATCTTCAAGTTTGCCACTTGATCTCATCTTAAACCTCATCTGTATCTTGACGATTACAATCTGCGTTCAAACCTTTCATGATCCTTAAAAACACCTCAATCGAGAGGTTGAACCAACCGCACTTCATCTACGGAAGAAAAGATTGATGCATATAGTTATGCACCTGAAAACACTCGAAAACTGAGTAAACGTTTAACGTGTAGCTGTGCTATTTCCTTTAGCGTTATTATTACCGAAAATAACTTTGCAATCTCTTTTCAAATTAGCCAATTTTGTCACAGCTTCAACAAGTCAACTCCGACTCTTCGTCCGAAACAACCTCATTATAACCTTGATATATATGCGTACTCTTTATTGTTACCGGGAAAACCTTTTATATTCCATCATATTACCAGCAGACGTACCAGCAACCTCGTTGCTCATTGGCTTAAATCTCTCTGATAAATCATTATATTTATTCATTGAAACCCTATCATATACTCATCCGCTTCTTGTAACAAGAATTGCCATACCAATTACGGGAATCAGCGATCAGTATTTCGACATCTCGTAGTGTTTCTATATCAACAGTTATATGTATACGTGTAACATTTATCTCTTAGAATTATGATCTTTCATTCTGAAATTCTGAAAAGCACTCAGTCTACAAATCAATACTCTGAATGTTGAAAAAGCTGAATGAAGCAGCAGAAACTGTAGACAACCGTAAACGACCTTAATCATTGAAAGTTTGATGATAAGGAATGGAATGTTGGAAAAGCTCAGAAAAATTGGAACTGGAAAACGGATTGAGCTAACCACGAAGGAGACTAAGGACAAATACAAGGACCACACCCTATATTAAAAGAAGCCAGGTAATTCTGGATCCTTTGAAATCTTTAGAGAATATCTTGCTCCTAAGTCATGTTAAAATCTTGCGGAAAATTTTTCTTCATCAACCTTCGAATTTAGAAATTCCAAAATATCATCATAAATATCTTCGATATTTCTGAGGATATTTTCTTAAATATTCTCGTCCGAGATTATATACCTATTCGTGCATCATGTGTTTCATTATATTGGAAACTTCTGTAAAATCTAAGTTTAATTTAGGAATGAATTCTGGAGAAATGAAAAGAAATTGATGCATGAATTAGTATAATATAATGACACTTGATCAACGTGATTATATTACAGTAAGTCATGCTGAGTTTCTAATGGGACATGATGATTCACAGATCTTAACGTCATCATGTGCCATGTTACATAACTCTTTCATTCTGCTTAACTTCTGAACATATCAAGAAAGTATATTCTTGATAGCTCTATTCTCAGTGATTCTGGTAATTAACCAAATCAATATCGTGCCATTACGATTTCTTTCTTAGAACATTAACTATGTTCATTCCGAAATTCATAACTACGAATTCTGGACCATTACTTGTTGTACTTAGAGTCGGGAAGAGAAAACAAAAGTATGAAACTCCGAAATATAAGGGAGAATATAAAGCCCGATAACAACACATAAATTACAAACCGTGTATATCAATGTTTATTGCAACATAAAGACACAGGAGAATTAAAAACATTATAACTCCAAGGGCGAAGTAGAAGAACACAGATTCCTCTGGTGGTAGTTGGAAAAGGAGGATGATTGTTGCGATAGTAAGGATAATGATGAGGATAAGAACTGGATTAAGCATTTTCACAACCTTTTGAATTTGGGAATTTGGTATAAGAGAGGTAAAAGTTATGGAACGGAAAAAGTTTCATTTATAATGGAAATATCAGACAGAGTAATCAAGGCAGATCACAGTATTTAATTATAGAGATCTTGATTTCCTTAATCGCCGAAGAACCAAATCTTATTACGAAGATTTTCTTTAAATTCCTTGAAATCCGAAAATCAACCATGACTACGTCAAAAGTTAAGACGAAACTTTTCACTCTTTTGTGATGGCTTCACTTATACTCTTCGTGTAATCGAATTGTTTTATCTATATTACTCAATGATGATAAAACTCTATTCATCAACTCATATTCGTCATGAAAACATTTTTATAGTTAGCCATGACGACCTCGATCAAATTTCGAGGACGAAATTTCTTTAACGGGTAGGTACTGTGATGACCCGGAAATTTCCGATCAAATTTAAACTTTAATCTTTATGTGATTCCGACATGATAAGCAAAGTCTGTAAAGTTGAGTCTCTAAATTTTTGGAACAGTTTATGTGAAACCATTTGACCTTTGACCAATTCCGACGATTCACGAACAGTTGTTTTGTAAATAAAAATGTACATATACATAATGTAGTAGATATAATAACTTGAAATTGTAAAATATAATTTAGACATTAAAACTAAATAAGTAAGATAAGATATAAAATAATTAAGTTGTACTTAAAATGAATTTATATATACATATAGGATTTCTGTAGATAATTATTATAAAATGTATATATAATATATACTTATTAATTGAAACGTTAACAAAGTATTAGATATATATTACTTTATATAAAAGTATCTGTTTCAATATGTTTATCGATGGAATTAAAAGATAATATCATATAATTGTCTTATTAACACTAATATCATCATATTTATATTATTATCAATATTAGTATTATTGATATAACAATTATAAATATAGATATTAAAAATTCTAATAAATGTTATGATGATAAAATGATAATTTTAGATATAAATATTATTAAAAGAGTAATTAAAATTATAATTTATATTTAAAATAAATTATTTACCATTAGTAAGACTTATTATATTATGTTTTCATTATCATTAGAAAATAATATATTTTATCATGTTTATCATTAATAACATTATTATTATTATTATTATCATTTTTATGATTATTAGCATCATTATTATTTATAATTATTATTAATATAATAATTATTATTAATATATTTATTTATATTTTCTAATTATTAATAATAATATTAATTATAAAAAAGGTTATGCAAAAGAATCTGCTTTCTGTTGTACATCACAATCGTGCTATTTTATTTCCTTGTTTTTGTCCCTCAACTGTTATCCATCCTAATCTAATGCAGTACGTAATATAAGAATTTAATCAGATATGGTTAAAAATCGTTAGCCATCATATTCAACTCTTTTATATTTTAATTTAATTTCTGTACTGAGGATAATTTCCTGTCGACCAATTGGCAGTATAAGCCAACGAATTATTTAGAGCAATATCATATCCAATCAACTGCATCACCAAGAATCCCCACCTCTCTTCCTTTATCTCTTTTCTTTCTCTCTTGTTATGTTCTGTTGCGAATCACATTAAACATCTAATTAATCACCACTTTGATCAACCTACAAACAAGAACATAATCGTCACCACTGTTTGATGAAGATCACCCCACCATCCACCTTCACACTATCACCATTCCATAAAACAATCACCTTTGAACATCATCAAGACCCACTTGTCAAACCTAAATAATTTATCACAAACCTTTTTGATTGCTAATATTATTTTTGTTCCTGTTTACTATCAAACAAGATCAAGACCAAAGACAACCCAAACTTACAAAATTACTACGGTTACATTCTTCGTCCACCTTTGTTTCTACTTTCTTCTCCGGTTCATCGATCACAACTTACTCCTGGTTTGTTTTTATTTGCGTTCAATCGCCACTCTCACTCTACTTTCTCTCTTCTAAGTTTGTTCGAGAACACCACAAACACCACAGTTAAATCGTTGCTGTTTATACCTTTTATTTCTATTGTTGTTTATAGCTCAATAACCACTAAACCCACCGTCTTTTTCTTAGTTGATCGAGCAAAAACAAACCAAATTAATCATCCCGGCCACCCTCCACTGATCACCTCTATACCCCCACACCACCATGACCTATCACAGGAGAACCACAACCTTTCACCACTATTATTATGATCGTACCATACTCTTTTTCTGCTTCGTTGGATCGACACAAAACTGCAACAGTTTCTGTTTCACCTTCGCCATCATAAACACCACCCAACACCACCATGAACCACTTTAGAGTGAGGAAGTATGTGCACCTGCATAACTCGCTGATTATTATTATTTTTTTTCGTTCAAAAGGCGCCACCGAAACTACAACTTCCATTTTTCCTGTCTTCATTTATCTTTGTTAATTTAAGACGATGATGATTAGAAATAAAAAGAGATGAAAATGATGCATGAAGAAATAATGATTAAGGGGATAAAATGTTGATGGATATATCGACATAATGATGTAGATGATTGTGATTTGGTGATAAAGAACCAATTGATTATTGAATGATATTATGTTATTGTTCCTTTTTAAAAATCGAACCCCACATAACTTGAAACTTCCAGATGTAACGATACATATAATAAGGACATGGTTACTTTTACTGTTGGGCCACCATGTTGTAAATTGGGCCTTAAGGTTAAACGTAATCGCATTATGGATAAATGTGGTTGGGCTTCTAATTTTCCTGTTGGGTCGAGGAGTTAAATACATTTGATACCTAGTCTAAATCAAAAAGACGTAAACAGAAGGATGGTTAGGGAGGTAGCTGCTAAACGTGTGGTCTCGTGTTCGAGTCCTACATGATGCATTTTTTTTATGAAGGCTTAATAGAGGAAATTAGAGACAGGAAGAAAGGAATTAAATAAAAATCTGGTTATGTATAAATTCAGAAAAATGGATCCAGTGGAGTGGTTTAAGTGTTGTTGACGAGGGAACGAGAGGTCACGGGTTCGAGCCTGCTCAAGGGCATTTCTTTTTGGAAAGCTTTTTGAAACCTTTAAGGTAGCATTTTATTTATTATTATTATTATTAATATTATTATTATTAATATTATTATTATTATTTACTAACAATAGAAAATATGTAGTATTATTATTATTGATATTATCACTAAGTATTAACAATAAGTATTATTGGTTTTATTATCACTATCGTTATACAAATCATTATTATTATCATTAACATTAATATTATTATCATATTTATAGTTATTATTACAAAATGTTAGTACTAAGTATTATTAAATCTTAAGAAATAGAATCAAAACTAATGTTTTTATTGTAAAAATAATATAACTTTTATATTTAGTATTAGTATCATTAATATGATCCTTAAAATTTTATTATTAAACCTATCACATAACTGTTATAATTCAGTAGGCTTATAACTACCTTTAATGGTTATAAGAACAAAGAGAGAAAAAGAGAGAAGAAGGAGAGAAGAAATATTGATATTGATATTTCAAGAGAAATGGTGCACCTTAAATGGTTACCATACATGTCTATTTATAGTATAAAATATTACTATGCAAGAAATATAATAATAATAAAATTAACATCCAATCTAGATATTTTATAACACAATCTAGATATTTTATAACACTCCCCCTTGGATGACAATTTTATTAGAGAATAACTAGTACTGCCTCGTTAAAAACCTTGCTAAAGAAAACTCATTGGGATAAAACTTTAGCTAAGGGAAAAAGAGTGCAGCATAAAGTTGACTCCCCCTCAAGTAGGCAACTCCTGAGTTGTTACATCTTCTGAACATGCCTCATGCCAATATTATGAACGTGTGTTCTGAAAATAGCAGTTAGCAGTGCTTTGGTATAAAGATCAGCAGAGTTGTTGATTGAACGTATCTCATTTTAATCTGGTTGTCTTTTACGATATCTTGAGTATATGAGAAAAATCTGAGGTTTTCATCTGAAACTGTATCATCTAAATCTTTTATGTACAAGTTTGGCCCTCGTGATTTGTCTACAGTCTCCTTCAAGGTTTGTTCAAACCGTTGTTTCAGTTCCTATTCCCTTTCAGTCTTTTTCTGAGCCTTACCAATATACCATTCTTTTCCATCAAACTTATGACCGTTGAGACCGTTTATAACTTTAGCGCCTCGTCAGCATTTATGTTTTGTTCTGTCATTTTTTGATACTCTTCTTTCATTTGTACTATGTAAGCTGTATTATCTTCATAGATAGTTGTTAGGCTTTTATAGCGTTCTAGTCCACAAGAATCAATAATGATTTGTATCATTGATCTTAACTAAAATCATTCCCGAGTAGCTTCATGTAATGTAATCACTTCGGCATGATTTGATGATGTTGCAACAAGTGTTTGTTTTGAGAACGTCATGATATTGCGGTGCCTCTATTTAGGAATACATATCCAGTTTGAGATTTAGCTTTATGTAGATCGGATAAATAATCTGCATCTGTATAACGAAACAAATCTTGTTTCGAGTTGTTAGAATAAAATAATTATAAATCAGTAGTTCCCCGAAGGTATCAAACTATTTGTTTGATCCCATTCCAATGTCTTTTGGTAGGGGCTGAGCTGAACCTTGTCAACAAATTAACTGCAAAAGAAATGTCAGATCTTGTATAATCTATAAGATACATAAGAACCTCAATTGCACTAAAATATAGAACTTCCGATCTGTTAAAATTTTCATGATCTTCGCAGGGATGAAATAGATCAGTGTCAATATTGAGTGATCTAACAACAATGAGTTTGTCTTTAAAAAAAATGTTTTAAAATCTTTTCGGTATAAGTTGTTTGATGTACAAGTAAACCATTAGGCATATGCTCAATTTGCAATCCAAGGTAATACTTGGTTTTTTCAAGATCTTTCATTTCAAAATAATTCTTTAGAAGTTGAATGATTTCATAGATCTCTTTATTTGTTCATATGATGTTAAGAACATTGACATAAACAACTACGATCTCATATCCGAACATTGTTTTTATAAAACATACGTGCAAAATAAGTTTATATTTATACCCTTTTTTTTTATCAAGTAGTCATTTAATCGGTTATACCACATACGTCCCGTTTGTATAAACCCATTTAGAAATCTTTGTGATTTAATGGAATATATTCCCTTGGGTTTTACATTAGATGCTTATGATACCTTAACTCTTTAGGTATATTCATATATATCATTATTAAGTGATCCATACAGATAAGTAGTAACAACATTCATGAGATGCATTTAAATAACTACCAGGTTGATTAAGTATCTAATAAGTAATTGTATCCATTACAGGAGGATAAGTTTTCCTCATAATTCATTTATGGTCTTTGTGGGAAATATTGAGTTACAAGTCTAGTTTTTCTTGTAACTTCATTTGCACATTTCTTTTCGGATAAAAATTCATTTGTATCCCATACGTTTCACATCTTTAAAAGTGATAACGATTGATCCGAAAATTTTTCTTTTATCGAGCGATTCTAATTCAGCTTGTATTGTTCCTTTCCATTGAGCTCAATCATGTCCATTTTGTATATTCAATGACAGATTTTAGTTCCAGATCATCATCTTTATTCATGATGTTATTGTAACATTATATGAAAATATCTCATAGAGATTTTAATTTCATTTCGGTTCCATAATATTGCATAATTTATCGCAATTTTAGTATTTACATTTATCAATATCCTCTGCAGAAGGAATATTGATTTGTGATTCTTCTTGAACACTTTCTTTTACCTCATTATCAGCTGATTTTCTTTTTCGAGGATTTTTATCTTCGGAACCAATTGATCTTCCACGTTTGATGCGTGGCAAAGACTCAACAGTGACATTATTGCCAGCTTTTGGAATTTCAGTTCGAGCTGGAGCATTTATCGCTGGTATATATGATTTAGTCACTTTTTTATATCTGTAAATGCATAAAGTAATTAATTTGCAAGTTCTTGCATATGCATTATTTTTGAACTTTCGTTTCACATTCTTTTGTGCGAGTTCAATATACCTTAATTGATGTTCACATCATGAAGCATCATTTTATTTTTTATTTTTATTTCTCCCCCTAATCTAGGGAACAATGTTTTATTAAAATGACAATCAGCAAAACGTGCTGTAAAAACATCACCCATCATGGGTTCAATATATCTTATGATTGAAGATGTTTTATATCCAAAATATATTATCATCTTTCTTTGAAGAACCATTTTATTGTGTTGTGGTGATACAATTGGAACATACACTGCACAACCAATGTTTTAAGGTAGAAAATATTTGGCTCTTGGCCAAAATCAAGTATTAAGTGAAAATATTTACGACTTCCACATGGTATAATGCGAATTAATGTCGCAGCATGTAAATTTACATGTCCACATATAAATATTGAGAGATTTGTACTCATTATCAATTGTCTAGTTATTAGCTGTAAGCGTTTATCTATTGATTCAGCTAAACCAATTTTGTGTATGCACATGAGCAACTGGATGTTCAACAACAATCCCTGTAGATATATAATGATCATTAAATGCTTGAGATGTTAACTCACCAGCATTATCAAGTCTCATCCTTTTAATGGTGTAATCAGAATAATGTGTTCTCAATTTAATAATTTGTGCAAGAAACTTTGCAAATGCCATATTACGGCTTGATAACATACAAATATGAGACCATCCGCTAGATGCGTCTATTAGAACCATGAAATATCAAAAAGGTTCACATGATGGATGAATTGGTTCATATATCTTACCTTGAATTCTTTCAAGAAACATTTGTGATTCTTTTTCACAATATACTTTTCATTAATCACCATATGTGCTTTCCATTAATCACCATATGTGTTTTTTTTTTTTTTTTTATTTTTTTTATTTATAAATCACCATATGTGTTTTTTTTATCATATATCCTTTTCACCATATACGCTTTTAATCATATGCGCTGTGTTTTTCACCATATGCGCTTTTAATCATATGCGATTTTCATCATATGCGTTGTGCTTTTCATCATATTCGCTTTTTATCATATGCGCTTATCATATGCGATGCGCTTTTTATCATATGCGCTTTTTTATGTGAATAGTAAATTAATTAATTTCGTTTTACTATTCATATGAATTAATTTAGATTTACTATTTTGTTAATTGAGTAATATATATATACATCATATACTTGTGACTCCGAAGGCTCAAATGAATTTGACCATATAGTTATACGTTGTACCTTGCACATTAATTTTCAGTAGAAGCTTTAGATGCATATTATTTTCAGTAGAAGCTTTAGATGCACTTTTTTTTTAATCACCAAATACCACAAACACTTTGTTTGCATTTGTTCATAGTCATCAATGAAAACCATTTTCTTTAATTTTATTTTATACAATAAAATTAACGCATCATTATTCTTTTCAAAAACAATAATCTATTGTTATTGTTCACTTGTGCCATGTTTAACAACAAAAGTCAACAACCTCTGTCTTGTTTGTTGTGGCAACCAAAAACAACCTTTGCTTTTGTTACCGAGAATCCAAGACCAAAAAACAATTAATTTTTAATTAATCTTTTATCAAAACCATAAATGATTTTATTGATCTACGTTGATATGGCCATAAAGAATTGACGGCTGACCTACTTTTGTAAGTGTATTTCGGCTATCATCCCGAAAACGCACAACGACCTTTTTTTTTATGAACTATTTGTTTCATATCTAGCTTAGGCAATTATTGTGAACATTTGGTCCCTATAAGAGCATTTATTTTTTAGACTTTTAGTTGATTTGTACTTGTCACAATTAGGGATAGCACCCGCGGGTCGTGGATGCGGATCCATTGGATCCATCACCCGTACCCGCGGATTTTTTTTAAGAGACATCCAATTGAACCCTTGTTCGTTGAAACAATTTGACTATATTTTTACTCCCCATTATTAAACGGGCCATTTTGATGCACACTCTTAAAAAAATAATTTATTTTTTAAGTTTTATTATTCAACCTCCTTTTTTCAACGATCACGTTTTTAACAAAACATTTGACAAGTTTGGAAAAAAAGTTTTTTATTGATTATCATCAAAAGTTTTCTATTGTCACTCTACTGGATGGAATTATGGCATACAACCAAAATTGCAACCCAACACTACATAAGAACAAAAAGGTTGTTTTTAATTAACATATGTATATGTGTTAAACTCGAAATAATAATAACTTATTTTAGAAAATTAACATAAGACATGTTGAAACATTTTTGTCACATTTAGCTCATCAAGTCTAATACTTATCATTGATAGATTTTATCACGTCTAGGAGATGTTTACTTTTTTCTTGTATTAAGTCCTACTTTCATTTACCTTTGTTTGGAAAAAAGTTTTTTTTTTTACTTTGCTTTCCCCCTTTCTGTAAAACTCATTTAAACACTTTCTTTGTTTTTTTTTTTTAAAAAAAAAACTTCCTTTTTTTACGTTACCCGTAAATTATAAATATATAAAAAAAACTATTTGTTTAAATTTTTTTTCTAGTTTTTAAAAGGCCACTTGACCAATTTTTTAATTCTTTCACAACACCTGATATCGTGATCGTGACCTTTCACCAAAGCAAGAGATATTCTTGATAAACTAAACACGGACTCGTGTTTGAAATTGTCGACCACAAAAAAATTCATTTGATAAAAGTATATATATATTTTTTTTAGTTATAGAAGGAGACCACTTCATTTTCAATACTTCATTTTTGACAAAAAACTATTCCATTTTACCATCCCTTTTTTTTCTTACTTTAACTTTTAAGATATACTTTTAATAAAAATACAAACTACTTTTTTATTTATTTTAACTTTTAAGATTTACTTTTAATAAAAATACAAACTACTTTTTGTATTTTAACTTTTAAGATTTACTTTTAATAAAAGTACAAACTACTTTTTCTTATTTTAACTTTTAAGATTTACTTTTAATAAAAATACAAACTATTTTTTTATTTTAACTTTTAAAATTATAAATTTAAGAATAAACATTAGTATGCATGAAATAAATAATGATTAATTGCATAAGTAATCATAAATGTTAGATAACATATAAAGACCCCGTCGTATTCGTATTGATCGGAATTAATCTCGACCCATGGTACCGTGTTGTCAAATGACGTGTTGCGTACATAAAGTACCGTGTTGTCAAATGACGTGTTGCGTACAATCATGAGGTCTTATTAACATAAATATAAATGTTAGTGAAGTTAATAAGAGTTAGATTACAGAAAATATAATTCAGGTGGTATAACCGACCATATATAACTTAAATAACATAAATATAAATGTTAGTGAAGTTAGTAAAAGTTAGATTACAGAAATATAATTCAGATGGTATAACCGACCATATATAACTTAAATAACATAAATATAAATGTTAGTGAAGTTAGTAAAAGTTAGATTACAGAAATATAATTCAGGTGGTATAACCGACCATATATAACTTAAATAACATAAATATAAATGTTAGTAGTCCAAAATTTGATATATTCGAGTCTGAAAATTATTAATAATTTCATACCTTGATTAGTGATTCGTGATCGTTTGAGATATCTTTTAATTATACTAAGCTTTTCGTGCTGATAACGTGTTATAATTCAGTAGGCTTATAACTACCTTTAATGGTTATAAGAACAAAGAGAGAAAAAGAGAGAAGAAGGAGAGAAGAAATATTGATATTGATATTTCAAGAGAAATGGTGCACCTTAAATGGTTACCATACATGTCTATTTATAGTATAAAATATTACTATGCAAGAAATATAATAATAATAAAATTAACATCCAATCTAGATATTTTATAACACAATCTAGATATTTTATAACAATAACTTTATTATTAAAACTATTATCTCTATCAAAATTAACAGTTTTATTCACATTTTTATTAATAGTACTACTAATACTATCATTATTATTATTATCCTTAATTGGGTATTATTATAAATATTAATTTTGCAAACGAAAGATAGTTATATAAAAATATATTAAATACAAAACCTAACTATATTCATATTGTTGTAAAATATATAAATTGACGTATATATGATATTAATACAAAAATTACATCACTAATAATAATATATATATTTGTTCGATTACGATTATACGTTTTGATATATACATAAATGATATAGGTTAGTGAATCCGAGGCCAACCCTGCATTGTTAAATATCGTCATATGTATTTTTACTACAAAATACAATAGGTGAGTTCATTTGCTCCCTTTTACTCTTTACATTTTTGGGCTGAGAATACATGCAAATGCTTTATTAACTGTTTTACAATATTTATATGCGTGAGTTTCATTATTCCCTTTTTAAATGCTTTCGCAATATATATTTTTGGGATTGAGAATACATGCGCTGCTTTTATAAATGTTTTACGAAATAGACACAAGTGATCGAAACTACATTCTATGGTTGGATTATTAACCTGAATATGCCCCTTTTTATTAAGTCTGGTAATCTAAGAATTAGGGAACAGACACCCTAATTGACGCGAACTCTAAAGATAGATCTATCGGGCCCAACAAGCCCCATCCAAAGTACCGGATGCTTTAGTACTTCGAAATTTATATCATGTCCGAAGGAGGATCCCGGAATGATGGGGATATTCTTATATGCATCTTGTTAATGTCGGTTACCAGGTGTTCAATCCATATGAATGATTATTTTTGTCTCTATGCATGGGACGTATGTTTATGAGAAATGAAAATATGAAATCTTGTGATCTATTAAAATGATGGAAATGATTATTTATGTTAAACTAATGAACTCACCAACCTTTTGGTTGACACTTTAAAGCATGTTTATTCTCAGGTATGAAAGAAATCTTCCGCTGTGCATTTGCTCATCTTTGAGATATTACTTGGAGTCATTCATGACATATTTCAAAAGACGTTGCATTCGAGTCGTTCCGTCATCAAGATTGTTATTAAATCAATTATAGTTAGATATATTATGAAATGGTATGTCTGTCGTCAACTTTCGATGAAAAGAAAGATTGTTTTTTTAAAAACGAATGCAATGTTTGTAAAATGTATCATATAGAGGTCAAGTACCTCGCGATGTAATCAACTGTTGTGAATCGTTTATAATCGATATGAACCCCCCTTAACTATACTCAACTTACAAAAAGTACCCTGAACTCCAGGGGGTTAAACGTAATTTTTTTTAAATTAAAATAAAAACTCCACCCAAACACTTCGGCAGCCCGTATCTTCCTCCTCGCTCCGAGTTAAATTTCACCGACCACACCGTTAAACTCGAAATATTTTTGTGAACAAAATGAAACTCACTACATTCAAAACGGACACTTTTTAAAAAACGCTAAATACAACGACAGCCCGTATCTCTCAGCTCGTCGCGAGTTAAATTTTTCCGACGGCAGCGTCTTACTCGAAATAATTTTATGAACAAAACGATAAAAAGTACGTTCGATACGGACACTTTTTAAAAAACGCTAAACACAACGACAGCCCGTATCTTCCCGCTCGCAGCGAGTTAAAATTTTTCGATAGCAGCGTCTTACTCGAAATAATTTTATGAACAAAAAGATAAAAAGTACGTTCGAAACGGACACTTTTTAAAAAACGCTAAACACCACGATAGCCCGTATCTTCCTGCTCACCGCGAGTTAAATTTTATCGTCAGCACCGTTAGTCTCGAAATAATTTTATCAACAAAACGAAACTAACTTCGTTCGGACACTTCTAAAAAAACGTTATATACCTCGGAGTATATTCAATACATATACACACCTATGTACTAACTACGTGTATCTAAAAACACCCGTAGCAAAACGTTTTTACTTTTGTAAATACATAACGCTCCATCAACTATGAATTTGCAACCCAAAGGCCCTGCGGCATCGCGCGAGCCCCTTTTACTAGTTGTGCATAAAATGTGCAATGTGAGCTTGCATAATAAAGTTTTCAACCCTCACCAACTCTGTTTTATCCCTCACATATATCAGAAAGCCAACATATACACATGTTTTGTGATTAAATCACATATTTGTGAGCAAGTAATAGTAGTGTCTCACCAGGATCAGGAATGCCACTTGAAAATGCAGGACAACCTTTTGCCCTTTTATTAGATCCGTTTCTTTCACCATCTAGTTTGTGCAAATAACCATGTCTAAATATAAATGTTCTTCAAAAAGTAGATTGTATATGCCTTTAACATTAAAGGAGAGAACATAAGTGACAATATACCTGATCTTGAGCGTTGAGACCTTGAATTCGATTTTTCAAGATCAATAGATAGTGTTGATCCCTTCTCGATATCAAACATCATCCCCTACAAGTCTCAAAATAGTCACCGTATGAAGATATCCTAAAATCATGCTAAATTGAAGTGTTAAAAATACCACAATGTACACAAGAAAGTAATAATGTTTCATAGTAAACAAAAGACCATAACATCATTTTAGACACTGACTACAAATGTAAGTATGAAAAAAGGAACTTCAACCAAATTACTTGCCAAAGATACGAAAAGCTATATTGCCTAAATTACCAGCACTGCAGCCTTGTCAACAAGTAAGTCTATAACCTCAATTTCACCAAGGACTTCAACCTCCAATGAAACAAATTCAACTTATTTTGTATCCACAACATCTACAAATGTATATAGCATAAAAATAGACTGAACGGATTTAATCTGAATGTCTTAAGCATAGTAAAAGAACAATATACACATAATTGATAAAAATATATACACTTGTAAATAAGTAAACAAGTAAATACCATGAAAAATTATCTTCTACACTCTCTCTTATTTTGTTAGGCTTCTTCTAATAAGATAAAAATTATAAATCTTACCTGATCAATCCATGTCTAAAGCATTTCACACTTTGACTTGCGTCTGTTGGCTTCCAATTGTATAAGCCTTCGCAGCAACTCTCACAGATTTTTAAGTTTTTCATTTAATGACATCACATTCAAGAGTTCTTCTTCAAGTTTCTTGGTGACATCGGAAAACGCTATACCTTCTCACTGGATCGAAGGGCTGCATTTACCTATGCCTCATTGCGATATGTTTTTCATGCAACTAAAGATTGCAAAGACTTCATAAATGAATCCACTATCCTCAAAAATATAAGTTGACTAACAAATAAATATATACTTGTACAAGCCTTAAGAATATTGATTACTAAACTACTTTATCATACTCAAGGCTAAGCTGCTTATTCTTCTTTTACATATCCATTCTTAATATCTCAGTTAACCCATCTGATATACTAAATCAAACCTTTCTCTTCCTCCAACTTCCTCTCAATCACCTTTTTTGCCACTAACTCATCATAATAACCCTTTATTTTTGTAGAAAACAGGGATATCTTTACATGAGATTATGTTTCAAGGCAATAATGACAAGGCTTCCAGAAGAAGCGACCATAAGGCATAGCGCGGTAAAAAATACAAATCATGTTCTAGGAGGGTTCAAACCCTTAAGGTATGATCTTTAGGATCAAATATCACATTTCTTTTTTTGGAAGTAACTCCTTACTATTAATGTATTTCTCGACCATCTATATGACATCCTCTAAACCCATTACCCATTTAACTGGATATAATACGTCCAAATAAGGAGTGTTCCAATACAAATAGAATGAGATTAAACACTAACCAACTCGACCATGCATAACGACTAAATATGTTGATAAGCAAACAAAATTGGGATTAACCTCCTAAAAACCTATCCTACGAATTAGATTAACTGAGTTTTAACCTAATGCCCCCCAAAAAAAAATATTAAACAAGGAAAACCTTATCAAAGCAAAAATGGGTAGAGCTGACCTTTAGTAAAATGATTAAAACAAAAAACTACTTATCTAAGATGATGATGACGTTAATGATCCCAATGTGTATCTGGTAGAATCCTGCACATCGACATTAATATACTTTCTGTTTATTCACCAAATCAAAGTAAAAAAAATACAAAAGAAAATGAAGATCAAATTTATTAACTACCAAGGTGAGTTAAACGTATTCATACAAATTGGAAGCCTAATGAGGCCACAAGGCGAACCTTATCAGCGCGCCATTGTATAGTAGACAGAAAATATACATATACAATAAGGATATGCTACTAAACTTTGACAAGGTATTGTCCATTGGATGGAAATAGGACAAGTACTCTGTAGGTCGAGTTCATGGTATATATATGGCCAAACCAACCCAACCTAACACAAGATGGTTCTAACTCTTAACAGATGACCCGTTTAATCCTAAAAATATGATATAAATGACACATAAGTTGAGGTGATAACTTTGACCCATTTACTTTTAGCTTATGTTTTTTTTTTTTTTTTTTTTTTTTTTTTTTTTTTTTTTTTTAGCTTAGATAAAAAACTTATAAAATTGAGATTTGACATCTCAAATGCAGACAAAAGTTTGACATCTCAAAGTGAAGTATGTGATTTTAACCATTATTTAAAATTGAGATCTGCTATGAGTTATAAAAGATTCAAACTTTAATGAAGTACAAAACCCAATTGAAACTTGATGCAAGAGGTTCATGCGTATCGAGAAAAAAAATATGTAACATAAAACAATAATTCAACATATATAACTTATATCGTATTCACAAGTTGAAATCCATGTTCGTCTTATAATCAGTTAATAAATAAAATTTCATACCCATCTGAATGCATGGTAATTTAAGGACTTCTTCCAGGTATATTTAAAATTCCAAATTTAGTTGTCACTGTTTAATTAATCGAATTGAAGAGACACATACCTTTCTTCAGTAGAGAATTGGAAATATTATTTGAATTGAAGGGTTTTCCCCATATAGATTCACCTTCTTTCCCAGTCCCAAAACGAACACCGCCTTTTATGATAAGATTCTTGCAAATTGTGTTTAACTGTTAGAAATTCTCTATAAGATGTCAGTGTATGGTTCGATGAAGAACCATAGTTATTAGGTAAATTGGTTAAATGTGGTGTAAAATTTACTTTATTTATTGATCAAAGAATCACATACTTTGAAAATGGAACAAACTATGTCAGGGCCCTAAAACCCGTTTCTTTCCTTTACGGCAAATCCACAAATCACTTGAGGCGTGTTTCCTGTACAATAATGAATGTTGATAAATTAATAAGTAGAAGCAAACCTTTGTGTCTATATGTATAGTGTTGCATCAAGGGCATGATTAGTTGCCATTCTTTATTCATCCTCATTGTAGGCTTGTAAACTGAAAAGCGACACTGATTTCAAGTGAAAAAATTCAACCTGAGAACAACAAACAAAAATATACAAAATTATAGCAAACAATTTATATAGACAACTCAAGATGCATGAAGAATAGAAAACAGCATTACCGTATAGCCAAAAGACACACAAACAGCAAATACATATTTGCAAATAGACCAAACAACCTGAAAAAGAATATACAACTTAAGCTATAACAATGTATACACACACAGCGATGTACATAAGCTAACTCAAATACTCAGTCCGTAAGGACAACAAAATCCATTCGTCATTGTGTAGGGGACAGATGCATCTATATATATGGCAAAAGATGTATCGATTATAATCAGTGATCAATTTCATTAATAAATGCACGCCACATTTTTATCTGTAAGTTGGTTATACATATACTTGCTATGTACCATACGACACCTTGAGTGGAATTTGTTCATCTCATGAAATCATCCTGTTGGTCTTCTAGGGAGAGCTTCGTTGCACTTAAGTTGAGCTTAAGGCTTTTGGTATGGAACATAACAAATACCTGTAATTTTATAGTCTATGAGTATATGAATCATGAGAATCTTTCTTCCGGTAGCTCTGGTTCTAAATATACGTTATCACACATACCCAATAACACCGCAAAACCATTGTTTCCTAACATTTCAAAACCTTCAAATCATTGTAATTCCTTAAGACATTTTAACAAACAGTTTGTGGGCACTAACAAAAACAACTTCTTAATCCACTTAATTCTATCTCTTGCTACATGAAGAACATAACAAAAATCAAACATACCAAATTTTGAATGTAAAAAACATAACCCAGATAACGCATTTAATGAAAATAACAAACATTCATTCAGCAAAATTCATATAATGCAAACAATGAAAATAACAAACATTCACTCAACAAAATTTTGCAAAAGGTAACTTTTAAAAATGAAAGAGAAGACAAAACAACTTACCAAACAAAGCTGTAATCCAGATGCCCACTCAAAGTAACTTGAAACAAAAAACAAAATCACGCTAAGCATTAAAAACCAACGAAAAACAACAAAAATACTACGGAGTACTAAAAACCAAAGTACATCGCAAACCAAATACTCGAGTACAATAATCAAGCAATTAGAAGCAACCGTCAACAATATAATCGAACAATTACAAACAAAGCAGGCCTCAGTTAACCGACGGCAGTCTAAAACCTGAATTCGTTGAAGAAGCAAATAGAGAATATGACAGCGACAACCGTATTCTGGAAATAGAAATTGGAAAAGAACATTACACACATAATCAAGCAGTGATTATGGGGAACCTGCGATGAACATAAACTACGGACACCCAATTTGATCATCATGTAATTAAGAATCCTTCACTTCATATTGAAGAAATTAAAGATGAAGCTATGAAGAACATATAGTCGGTATTCATAAATGAGAGGAAATAGAAGGAAACCGTAAAAGGGAAGTTTTTCTTAATAACTTCTTAATAACTTCCAAGGTTCTTTTGTATTCACGAACGGGTAAGGTTTGAGTTGTTAGGAGGGCAGTTTAGGAAAGACACATAAATCTAACATAATAGAGATAATTCTGACATCAGATAAATCTTAACCATTAGATTATCCAAAAAAACTCATCTAATGGTATTGGCTGTTTTAATTATCTTTATTAAAATCCGAAGTAAATAATACTTTACTTTAATAGATAGAATAGATGATACGCCCCACGGATCGTGTCAAGTAATCCATAATTCAGATACGGATTATCCATTTAATATAACATTGTCGGCATTGATCTAATGTTTGTAGCCGGAAATGGAACCAGTAAGGAAGATGAGCATATGTAAAAGAGATTCTTAATAAAAGTTTAGGAAGAATGACAGGTACCGTGATCAATCATGCCAGATTAGAAGACCTGATAAAACATGTCAAATAGGAATACCTGAAGAATACTTAGGTTGTGTTTACACGTAACCCTTTAGCTTGGACAAACATGCGCTAACCAGTAGCTTGCACACATGCTCCAAAATATCTAGGCAGTGACACACTAAAGGAGCGTCTGTTCCACGTCTGCCTTAACATTCTGGAGAGTTTCTTACGCACACAATTGGTACGTGTGCCACGTCAGCCACTCATGTAACTTTCCCACCTAAAAATTGACCACTTGGGTCATTCATTTAAAAAAATATCACTCACTATAAACTTACTTTCCCAAAATCACGTCTCGGGCACAAGTTTACTCAACTCCGATTGAATTTTGAATTTTGAATTTTATCATCGGAGTTCATCACCTAAGATATTAATTACTCAATCTCAATGAGTAGATTAACCGATTGATTGTTTTACACCCTCACGAATTCAAATTTCGATCGAGTTTGCACGATTGTCGGAGATAAAACAATCCTCTTTTTACCCAAATTAGGCACTCAAAGTTACGGTTTGATCATAAGATAAGTAGATGGTAGGATATATTCACTATCAATTGTAACTTTTCGATCTTTGAATCGCTTCAATTTTATTTTATCCATTTTTTGTAAAAATATATAAAAATAGGGGATCATCTCGTCCCTTAAATAAAATTTATTAAAGTGTAAAAGCATATGAACAATGTTATCAACTTCTTAGACATTTTTAAAAAATGAAATGGGTTGAACTCATAAAGGTGATTTAAAGATTGAAACCATGATCCTTATTACCTAACCGAAATTGTATATGTAATATCCCGCGAAAATTTAACACCATAACTTTGATAATATTTAAGACAATGTTTTGAGATGGAAAATAATTTATAAGTAAAGACTACATCTAATCTTAAGTTTAATATAACTATTAATTATATCTAAAGTTTGTTTAACAATAATATTAACATAAGTTAAAATTGATTAGTTTGTCACATGATAATTTAATTTGTAAGTCTTGTTCTTTTAATAAGATTACTTTAATGTCTAGAACTTTTAATCTTTTACGACAAGTGTAATACATGTATAGATACATGAGACTTTTGGATTACTAACTCATTATTTACTCTTGTAACTTGCAAAATTAACTTTCATTAATATCCTTAATGATGATCTCTTAATACATGACATTTCACAATTACTTGAATCACAATTACAAGAAATTTTTACGTATGTTATGATCTATTCTTCCATCTTTTTATCTAGCCTAAAAATCCTACACAATTCACTCTTCCAATTACTAAGTGTTTGATTCATTTTGAAAGAAAAACAAGGTTGTTTTGATGTTCTATATCAAGGTAATACTTTTATCTTTTGTTTCATATTATTAATAGTATAATATTATTTTATAAGCTCTAAAATTTCGAATTAAAATATATAAAAATATCAAGTCAAAACTTTGTTAAACACTTCATACTTTTGGTGGTTAAAATATAGCAATAATAATGAGTTTTTAATAAAGCTTATAATTTTGTAATAATATGAATAAACACATAAATATCATATGATCATATGATAATACAAAAGGGATATTACATAGTTCCTACTTGAATGTGTTTTGTGCTCATACTCTTGTATGTATTAGATTCGGTTCGGTGATCGCTTTCTCTTGGTGATTCTTTGATCTTTGAAATTTCGTTACTCGAGATAGGTGTAAGATCCTGTTTTCTTTTTGGTTTGGACGCCGTCCCATTGTGAAGGCCTGGACGCCGTCCAGAAATCTGGACGCCGTCCAGATAATCTGTCGAGCCAGAATTGAGTTTTTAAATATTTTAGATGGGTAAATTGGTAATTTCACTTGGTGGATGAATTAAAGGCCCTAGATCAGTTTGGTTGAGCCTCATTACTCCATTTCTAACCACCAAACTTCATCCACTTAAATCCTAGTGAGAGAGTGTGATTCAAGTGTGAGAAAGCTCAAATCGGAGAAGAAGAAGCTTGTTTCGGGTTTTAGCTCGAGCATTAAAGTTGTTCATCTCCTTGTTAGCTTCGTTTTGATTGTGGTGGTAAGCCCTAAACTTGATTACCTTAGTTTAATGTGTTTAAGGGTTAGGGTTTGGGTTAGTGTTGCACATAAAACCCATTTGTGAGTAATTTGGGGGGTTTTGGGTAAGTTTGGGTCATGAAGACCCAAATGGTGACTAACCTAGGGTTTTGAAAGGGTAAATGGGTCTTAAAGGCCTAGCAAATCACTAGTACGCTTATAGTTAATGTTAGTGGGTATCATTTGGGTTGTGGATGACCCAAATGGGTGTGTCGACCTTGAAATGGGTCAAATGGGTCTTTAATGACCTAAGTGGTCTTGCATGTGTGAAAATGAGTTAAATTGGTGATTTAAAAATGTAATAAGACCATATTTGACTAGAGTTAGGTTTTTTAGTGAAGTTGACCCTTTATTAGGGTTAATGGTGCAAAATGAGTCGGGATTGCACTTTGGGTCAAAATGACTTAGGAATGGTGGAAGAATTGGTTGACCGACTTGAGTTTGCGTTTGATAATATGTATAACTTGATAGGTACGTTACTTTGAGGTTTCGCAAGCTCGGGTATCTTTTCACAAGACTTTGAGGTGAGTGGAATAATTATATGCGTAGGTATATAATGTATCTATTTGTTGTAGCGTGAAATGTGTAGTGTCGAGGTGTTAAGACACCACGTTTCACGTGAAGAGTGTAGCATCGAGGTGTTAAGATGCCACTCAGGTGTAGCATCGAGGTGTTAAGATGCCACCTAGGAGTGTAGTGTCGAGGTGTTAAGACACCACTCCGTAAAATAATGAGTGAAGCATCGAGGTGTTAAGATGCCACTCGGGGTGAAGTGCCGAGGTGTTAAGGTGCCACCCTAGGGGTTAGTGGTGCGAGGTGTTAAGTGCCCTAACGGATGTTGTTAATACCGATGGCGTTTTCGCGAGCGTCGTTCCCTTGTACTATTGGTTAACCATGGTTATTTGTGTTGTAAGCATATTATATTATTCGAGTTATATTTATATGCGGTTGTTATGCTAGCTTGGGGGTATTGGTGAATTATAGCTTGTTATTGCGACGATAAGCTAATGTTGTTTGCTAGCATGTTTGCGGTTGTGTAAGTGTATGCAAGTAGGTATAATTATATATGTATTCGTATAATTATTGCATTCACTAAGCTTTGCTTACCCTCTCGTTGTTTACTTTTTTTTATAGGCTCGGGCGTTGACAAGGGTAAGAGCGTTCAATTGGATTAGTGATCTCCCGCTTGTTTTGTTAGGGGATGCTTTTGGGTGTTAGCTTTTGGAGTTCGACCAAGATTGGGTAGTTTAACCCCAAACACCATGCTCTAGTGTCGTTTGGAACTTAAACTTATATTTGGTCGAAACTTTTATTTTTGGACGAAACTCGTAAAATGGGCGATGTGGGCCCGTTGATGTAAAACTTGATTTGATGATGAAAATCTCTTAGTTTCACTTATATTGACTTGTGGTAAAAAGGTTTTCGTTTGAAAGTGTCGGGAAGCGGGTTTTCCGCTCGGGTGAGTTGGACCCGTGATCAGTAGCTGGAAGACCATTGGGACGCCGTCCCAATTGCTTGGACGCCGTCCCAGTTGTTTTGAGCTGGACGCCATCCCAAAGTTTGGACGCCGTCCCACCTTTCTGAGCTGGACGCCGTCCAGAATTCTGGACGCCGTCCAGATGCACTGACATAGAATTTTTTTTTTTTTGGGTACGCGTCTAAGGTATTTAAGATGTCGGGTTGTTACAAGTGGTATCAGAGCATAGTCTAAGGGATTTAGGTGACTTGAGATAGGTGCCTAGACTTAGACTTTTTGTGTGTGCGTTATGCGGGACTTGTAGGACTTTGGGTAGGATCGGGTTTTGGTTAGTGCATAGATTTATGTGAACTAATCATGCGCTATTGTTTTGTGTGGTATTTAAAATCGTCAAGCGAGATAGACGTGGTACTAGTGAGTTAATGCGATGTGCTCGCGTAACAATGATTAGCTACCATTGTTACGGGTTCAAATCGTGTCAAACAAGCGATGTACGACGATTGTTGAGCAAGACGGGGTTGTGTGGTGTATATGTATATACATATGGGTTAAGTCCTTTCATTTTGTTGCTTAATTTACTTCGTTTTATAGAATGAAGATGAGAAATGGACACGACACCAATGACGGAGGTACGAGTGAGGACGTTGAACTCACGGTCAAGGTTGAGGCCATCTTTAAAAGGCTAAAGAGGGGTTTTCTTGACGACGTTCGAAAGGTCTTCCAAGAGTCGGTCGATGGACAAGTGACCGAAATGATCAATGATCGAATGAAAGCCGCAATAGAGGAGGCTTTAGAGGCTAGAAACATTTATCCTCGAGGCGAAGGAGGTGAAGGTAATGGTGGGGGTGGAAGGCGGGACTTCCACTACAAAAATTTCAAGGATACTCAACCTCCGATGTTTAATGGGGTGCGAGATCCGTTGAAAAGCACGTGTTGGATTTCCGATATCGAGGGAGCTTTCCGTACCGTGGAGTGTCCTCCCGAAAGGAAGGCGAGGTATGGTTCTAGTATGTTGAGGGAAGAAGCCAAGTTGTGGTGGGACAACAAAATCAACTTATATGGTGAAGAGCAATGCATGAACTTGACATGGGAGGAGTTTAAGAAGGAATTCTTCAAAGAATACCGAACTTCTTCCGATCTTGATAGAATCCGGGACGAGTTGCACCATTTGCAACAAGGTTCAATGGACTTGGTCACACTCAAGTCTACCTTTTTGGCAAAAACTCGTTTTTGTCCGGAATATGTGGGTGACGATCACAAGCTAATGAAAGATTTCTACCGTACTTTGAATGATGAGTTCAAGGGCAAGATTAGTCGGGGTATGGCTAAGTCTTTTGATGAGGTATTTGAATTGGCCCGGGGTTTTGAGCCGGATGTTCCAAGAAAAAGCGATATCACGTTTTTCAAAAGAAAGTTTGAAGGTTCTAGTCATTCTAACTTTTCAAACAAGAAGAACAAGAACAAGAAGGGTTCCGAGAGTGTTAATAGCGTGAAGAAGGGCGCTTCCGGGGGTTTTTCTTATGCGTGCTACAATTGTGGACAACCGGGTCATATGGCTCGTGAATGTCCTAAACCATCTTTCGGAAACAAGGTCACTTGTTTTAATTGTGGAAAAGAAGGGCATAAGAAGCCGGAGTGTCCCGATTTGCGAAACGATAATGTGAAGCGATTAGAGAAGGCGGCGGGTACACCTAGGGGTCGCAACTATTTGATGACCAATGAAGAAGCCAAACAATCGAACGAAGTTGTCTCAGGTACTTTCATGGTTAATTCTAATCCGGCAAGGATTCTTTTCGATAGTGGTGCAAATTTGTCATTTGTGTCTCCTAAATTTGTGCCTAAACTTAATAGACCGTTAGCTAAGTTAAGTCGTCTGGTAGAAGTCGAAATAGCGGACGGCAAGACGGTGCTAGTGGTCGATGTGTCCAAAAATTGTGATGTCGTTTTTGGTGCCGAAAACTTTAAAATAGATCTCATTCCGATGACTTTGGGCGACTTTGATATTGTTGTGGGTATGGATTGGCTCGATCGTAATAGATGTAACATCCCGCCTTTTTCCATTTACTTTTCCGTTATACTAATATAAAGTCCGTTATATGTTTATAACATCTCCCGTTGATACACGTTTTAAATTATCTCGTTTAGGTAATTCACGCACCCGAACGAAAGTTGAGGGACTAAACTTGACAAGGGATTAAACCCTTGACTAGGTCAAAGGGTCAAACCCCTTTCACCCATTCATTATCATCTCCATCTCTCTCTCTTTCTCTCTAGCAAGAACACACCCACCATTACCAAATTCATTCAATCATCATCTAAATCCGATCTAGGAGGCTTACAACAAAATAAATTACATATTCGTAATCCTCTCTTCATCCTCTTCATTTTGGTACCAACTTCATCTCGTTTGGGTAACATTTCTAAAACTCTAGATTTCTCTAAATTCGTGTTTTTGACTTGAAATGGTGTTAGTTAGTGTCTATGGCTCATTGTGATGTCGTGTGTGTAATTTATATGCTCGATCTCGTTGTTTTAGTGTAAATAGCATGAACTTGAATATTGGTGTGTTGTTCTTGAATTTTGGATGATCATAGGTTGGTAGATGTTAAAAGTTCATATTTTAATTGTGTTCCTAGTATCACTAGCTTCATTTTGATGTATAGGTTGCATGAGAAAACTCTAAGAACTTGTTTAGTGATTTTTGGTGGAATTGAGCTAGGGTTTAATGAACTTGAAATGATTATTTGATGCATTGATTGCCATGATTTGTTGTTAGTAAGTTGTTAGTTGTATTGTATCCTCAATTACCTACAAAATGGCATGTCATATGTATGCATTGAATGCCTAAATCATTAAATGTGCATTGGTGAGTTTGAAGCATTAATGTGTGCATTGAATGATCACTTGGTTTGAAAACTCGGTTGTTACAAATGAGGTTTTTGATTGATGAATTGTGTTTAGTTGCATTCTACGTCAAAAGAGCTTTCCAACGATATAAGGTGCGAGTCCTAAGTGTTAGCGGTTTGTGTTTTATGCACAAAAAGGTTTTGGATTGAGACTTGAACATTTGGGACTGGCCAGGCACCAGCACCCGGCCTTTGCCGCGGCGCGGCCCTTTCCTGTCGCGGCGCGACATATAAGGGGGCCAGGTTCTGACCTCCTTGTCCCAAATGTGAAAAATGTTTGGCCCGTTCTAGACCTCCGATTCACATGAGACTTGTTCTAACATGCCTATATATGAATAAAAACCTCAGAAAAATAGTTCGGGACCCGACCCGAACGTGTTGACTTTCGTTGACTTTGACCGACCAAAGTTTGACTTTTTGTCAAACTTAACCAAATGATTATGCAACCTTTCTAACATGTTTTTATACTTGTACCTTGCATGAAACATGACAATTTGATTCACATGCTATTATGATCGAGTCTTAACGAGCCATAGGACTAATTGAACATCTTTGACCTATCGTGTTTACCGTTATTGATACAACCTATTGTTTAGGTCAAGACTAGCATTGTTCTTTGCACACCTTTACTTGTTGAAGTACTTTACTACTCGTGCACTCAAGGTGAGATCATAGTCCCACTTTTACTCTTTTTGAACTTACATTTGGGATGAGAAAACATAAACATTTCTTTACTAAGTGAACACAAGTACAGGAAAACAAACATTCTACATAAGAGTTTAGAACAAAATCCTCAATTCGATTATCATTAGTTACACTTGCCGGGTGTAAGCGAGAACTTATGTTGTATGAATCCATATGGGTTTGACAAACCCTCATTCAAACGGTTCGCTACCGTTTACGAATGAAATATATTTTCGAGAAACAGTGTATGTTCTAGCACTAAGTGATGGGGTTCAATGGAAGGAATGTTAAGCATTGATAATTGGGTGCTCGTGAAACAAACTTTTGGAATGTATTACTATTATCTCATTGTTGCAAATCTTGTGGTTCACTTGTACTTACTTACTTAAACCTATGATTTCACCAACGTTTTCGTTGACAGATTTCTATGTTTTTCTCAGGTCCTTGAACGATACATGATACATGCTTCCGCTCATTATTTTGATACTTGCATTGGATGTCGAGTATATATATGCATGCATGGAGCGTCTTTTGCTACTTTTAAATTGTGCCGCATAAGTTTCATTTGTACTTATAACTTTGTAACGTAACTTGTGGTGGAACTATTCTCGTAAACTTTGAACAATCTTTACATTTGAAATGAATGCGACACATCTTTTGGTCAAACGTTTTTTAAAGACTTATGACCACGTAACGGGACCTAAGTAGATGGCGCCGTAAATGATGATTTTGACGGGTCGCTACAGATGGTATCAGAGCGTTGGTTGTAGGGATTTAGAGTTCATTGGTGTCGACCCCGAGTCATAGGGTACATTAGTGAATCTAGACTACAACCGGCATATAGACCGAAGTAGGAACTACTTGACTATTTGTGCATTATACTCGAACTCTCCTATCATATCTAACTCTTATTCGATCTTGATATCACGTTGTTAAATTTGATTGACACGCCACCTTGACTTTATGAAGTAGTGTTAAATGCACATGTGAATCAGGGTAATATAATTTCCGGGATTATATTACGGTGGTTCACATGGACGTTCCGACATTATGACATAAAGAATTTAAGGCGGGTTAAGGAAATTTTTTCTTTATCCTTATTCCATATCACGGTTGGTATTATTGAGAATACTAACCAACGATATTCTTGTGTCTTGAAGGAACAATGGCTCCTCGTCGTGTACGCCGCAATGAAACTCCCGAACAAGCTCTCGAACGGATGATAGCCACCGCCGTAGATGCGGCCATGGCCGGTCACTCATCCAACAACAATAATAATAACAACAACAACAACAACAACAATGGAGCCGGAAACTCAAACGAGGGATGCTCCTATAAAGCTTTCATGGGGTGCAAACCTCACACTTTTGATGGAACCGGGGGACCGGTCGTGCTCACCCGATGGTTTGAGCAAACGGAAGCCGTCTTTAGCATAAGCGGTTGTCGGGACCAAGACAAGGTCAAATTCTCCACCCACATCTTCGCCGGTGTCGCTCTTACATGGTGGAATACTTATGTACAATCGGTGGGTACCGATGAAGCTCACGCCCTCTCTTGGGCCGACTTGAGGGAAAAGATGATTGTCGAATATTTCCCTCGTGAAGAAACCCGAAGGCTCGAACAAGAGCTAAGAACTTTAAAGGCGATCGGAAATGATCTCAAGGCTTATAATCAATGATTTTCCGAACTAGCCTTGATGTGCCCAAATCTTGTGAACCCCGAAGCTTTAAGGGTTGAACTTTACATGGATGGTCTTCCAAAGAGTATCAAACACGGAGTAATGTCATCCAAACCCACTAATCATCAAGAAGCTTTGAACATGGCCCGCAAATTGATAGAAACGGTTGATGAAATCATAGTTCCGGCACCTAAGGCCGAGGATAAATCGGGCGGCAACAAAAGAAAGTGGGAACCCTCCCAATCAAGCAACAACAACTTTGCTAAGAAGCCTTACACCTCCGACGGCAAGAAAGGTTATGCCGGGAACCTACCTCTTTGCAACAAATGCAACAAACATCACTTTGGCGAATGTAGTAAGCTAATTTGCCATCGGTGCCAAGGAATTGGTCATAAGGCCAACGATTGTAAAAGTGCCACTCCCGTCGCTCGAAAGTGGCCCAATTCACCAAAGACGGGCACTTGTTACGAATGTGGCCAAACGGGCCATTATAGAAATGCATGCCCGAAGAGGAAAGATAACCCCAATACGCGCGGCTGAGCTTTCAACATCAACACCGAGGAAGCCCGGGATGACACTGAACTAGTCACGGGTACGTTTCTTCTCAACAATTCTTATGTCTCTTGCTTATTCGATTCGAGTGCCGATAAATGCTTTGTATCCAAGACTTTGACTAATTCTTTTAGCACTCCACCTCTTCCATTAGATACCACTTATACCATTGAAGTGGCTAACGGGAAACTATTAAGTGCCGATATATATTACCGGGGGTGTACGTTAAACATTTTGGGTAAGGAATTTGAAATTGACTTGATACCCATGGAACTAGGAAGCTTTGATGTAATAATCGGTATGAATTGGTTAGTCAAAACGAAATCTCACATCCTTTGTGATCTTAACGCAATCCGAATTCCTATCGAAAATGGTGAACCTTTGATTGTTTATGGCGATAAGAGTTGCACCAGACTCAACCTCATTTCGTGCCTTAAAGTTAGAAAACTACTCCGTAAGGGTTGTTTTGCGATCCTTGCCCACGTTAAGAAAGTCGAATCCGATGAGAAGCATATCGATGATGTGCCAATTGTTAATGACTTTTCCGATGTATTTCCCGACGAATTGCCGGGTCTTCCACCTCATCGACCGGTTGAATTCCAAATCGATCTTATTCCGAGAGCCGCACCCGTAGCACGTGCACCGTATAGACTTGCTCCATCCGAAATGCAAGAATTGCAAAGTCAAATCTAAGAACTACTTGACCGTGGTTTTATCCAACCTAGCCATTCACCTTGGGGCGCTCCGATTTTGTTTGTTAAAAAGAAAGACGGATCCCTACGAATGTGCATTGATTATCGTGAACTAAATAAATTGATGGTTAAGAACCGATATCCTCTTCCTCGCATCGATGACCTCTTTGATCAACTACAAGGGTCTTGTGTATATTCGAAAATCGATCTCCGCTCGGGTTATCATCAATTGAGGGTTAAGGGGGAAGATGTCTCCAAAACCGCTTTCCGAACTCGTTATGGTAGTTATGAATTCCTTGTCATGCCATTTGGTCTCACTAATGCACTGGCGGTGTTCATGGATCTTATGAACCGCGTGTGTAAACCGTATCTCGGTAAATTCGTTATTGTGTTCATCGATGATATATTGATCTATTCTAAAAATGAAGAAGAGCACGAACAACATCTCCGACTTGTGCTTGAACTCTTGAGACAAGAACGACTTTATGCCAAATTCTCCAAGTGTGAATTTTGGTTGAAGGAAGTTCAATTTCTTGGTCATGTTGTAAGTGATCAAGGTATTAAAGTCGATCCCACGAAGATCGAAGCCATTAGTAAATGGGAGACTCCTACTACTCCTACTCACATTCGTCAATTCTTGGGTCTCGCCGGGTACTATCGTAGATTCATCGAAAACTTCTCTTTGGTTGCACGTCCTCTAACCGCATTAACTCACAAGGGAAAGAAATTCATTTGGGCGACCGAACATGAATCCGCATTCCAAATCTTGAAAACGAAGCTAACCACCGCTCCTATCTTGTCACTTCCCGAAGGCAATGATGACTTTGTTGTATATTGCGATGCCTCGAAACATGGTTTTGGGTGTGTATTGATGCAACGAACGAAAGTCATTGCTTATGCTTCTCGACAACTCAAAATTCATGAACGAAACTATACGACACATGATCTCGAACTCGGAGCCGTTGTCTTTGCACTTAAAATGTGGAGACACTATCTTTATGGAACCAAGAGTACTATCTTCACCGATCACAAAAGCCTTCAACACATCTTCGATCAAAAGCAACTAAACATGAGACAACGAAGGTGGATTGAAACTTTAAACGATTACGATTGCGAGCTTCGTTACCATCCCGGGAAGGCAAACGTAGTAGCCGATGCCTTAAGTCGAAAAGAAAGGGCGGTGCCTCTTCGTATCCGAGCTTTAAACATCACCATTCACACCAACCTTAATAGCCAAATTCGTGTAGCCCAAGATGAGGCCCTCAAGGATGAGAACCTTTCACACGAGCTCTTGAACATTCTCGTCTCTCGATTCGAAATTAGGGAGACCGGACTCCGATATTACGCTGGAAGGATTTGGGTGCCTAGTTATGGGGACCTACGAAGCCTTATTTTAGATGAAGCCCATAAGTCACGATACTCGATTCACCCCGGTGCCAATAAGATGTACCACGACCTTAAACAACTATATTGGTGGCCGAACATCAAAAGGGACGTAGCTACTTATGTTTCCAAGTGTTTGACATGTTCCAAAGTCAAAGCCGAACACCAAAGACCGTCCGGACTACTTCAACAACCCGAGATCCCGCAATGGAAGTGGAAAAGAATAACGATGGATTTTATCACCAAACTACCAAAAACGACGGGCGGTTATGATACCATTTGGGTAATTGTTGACCGTCTCACCAAATCCGCACACTTCCTTGCCATGAAAGAAACGGACAAAATGGAGAAACTTGCACAACTTTACATTAAGGAGATCGTAGCCCGACACGGTATACCTTTATCGATTATCTCCGACCGAGATGGCCGTTTCGTTTCTAGATTTTGGCGTACATTGCAAGAAGCGTTGGGAACGCGTTTAGACATGAGCACCGCATATCATCCTCAAACTGATGGACAAAGCGAACGTACAATTCAAACCTTAGAGGACATGTTACAAACTTGCGTGGTTGATTTCGGAAAAGCTTGGGACAAGCACTTACCTCTCGCCGAGTTCTCTTACAACAATAGTTATCACGCGAGTATTAAAGTCGCACCTTTTGAAGCGCTATATGGCCGAAAATGTCGTTCACCTCTTTGTTGGGCCGAAGTAGGCGATGTATAAATCACCGGACCCGAACTCATTCACGAAACCACCGAGAAGATCGTTCAAATCCGAGATAGGCTTCGGACGGCCCGGAGTCGTCAAAAGTGCTATACCGACAAAAGACGCAACGACCTTGAATTTCAAGTCGGTGACCGCGTCATGTTAAAAGTCGCACCTTGGAAGGGTGTAATCCATTTTGGGAAACGCGGGAAGCTAAATCCACGGTATATTGGTCCTTTCGAAAACTTGGAGCGTATTGGAACCGTTGCTTATCGTTTAGATCTTCCGCCTCAATTGAACTCCGTTCATCCTACCTTCCATGTATCTAACTTGAAAAAGTGTCTTGCCGAATCCGATATCGTCATCCCTCTCGAGGAACTTACTATTGATGACAAACTTCATTTTGTGGAGGAACCGGTTGAAATTGTGGACACCTCCGTCAAGACATTGAAACAAAGCCGAATCCCGATTGTTAAAGTCCGTTGGAACGCCAAAAGGGGACCCGAGTTTACTTGGGAAAGACAAGATCAAATGCAAAGGAAGTATCCTCATCTATTCGTGAATTCGGAAACGCAAGATTTCGAGGAAGAAACAACGACTACTACGCCTACTTAAATTTCGGGACGAAATTTCTTTTAAGGAGTAGGTAATGTAACATCCCGCCTTTTTCCATTTACTTTTCCGTTATACTAATATAAAGTCCGTTATATGTTTATAACATCTCCCGTTGATACACGTTTTAAATTATCTCGTTTAGGTAATTCACGCACCCGAACGAAAGTTGAGGGACTAAACTTGACAAGGGATCAAACCCTTGACTAGGTCAAAGGGTCAAACCCCTTTCACCCATTCATTATCATCTCCATCTCTCTCTCTTTCTCTCTAGCAAGAACACACCCACCATTACCAAATTCATTCAATCATCATCTAAATCCGATCTAAGAGGCTTACAACAAAATAAATTACATATTCGTAATCCTCTCTTCATCCTCTTCATTTTGGTACCAACTTCATCTCGTTTGGGTAACATTTCTAAAACTCTAGATTTCTCTAAATTCGTGTTTTTGACTTGAAATGGTGTTAGTTAGTGTCTATGGCTCATTGTGATGTCGTGTGTGTAATTTATATGCTCGATCTCGTTGTTTTAGTGTAACTAGCATGAACTTGAATATTGGTGTGTTGTTCTTGAATTTTGGATGATCATAGGTTGTTAGATGTTAAAAGTTCATATTTTAATTGTGTTCCTAGTATCACTAGCTTCATTTTGATGTATAGGTTGCATGAGAAAACTCTAAGAACTTGTTTAGTGATTTTTGGTGGAATTGAGCTAGGGTTTAATGAACTTGAAATGATTATTTGATGCATTGATTGCCATGATTTGTTGTTAGTAAGTTGTTAGTTGTATTGTATGCTCAATTACCTACAAAATGGCATGTCATATGTATGCATTGAATGCCTAAATCATTAAATGTGCATTGGTGAGTTTGAAGCATTAATGTGTGCATTGAATGATCACTTGGTTTGAAAACTCGGTTGTTACAAATGAGGTTTTTGATTGATGAATTGTGTTTAGTTGCATTCTACGTCAAAAGAGCTTTCCAACGATATAAGGTGCGAGTCCTAAGTGTTAGCGGTTTGTGTTTTATGCACAAAAAGGTTTTGGATTGAGACTTGAACATTTGGGACTGGCCAGGCACCAGCACCCGGCCTTTGCCGCGGCGCGGCCCTTTCCTGTCGCGGCGCGACATATAAGGGGGCTAGGTTCTGACCTCCTTGTCCCAAATGTGAAAAATGTTTGGCCCGTTCTAGACCTCCGATTCACATGAGACTTGTTCTAACATGCCTATATATGAATAAAAACCTCAGAAAAATAGTTCGGGACCCGACCCGAACGTGTTGACTTTCGTTGACTTTGACCGACCAAAGTTTGACTTTTTGTCAAACTTAACCAAATGATTATGCAACCTTTCTAACATGTTTTTATACTTGTACCTTGCATGAAACATGACAATTTGATTCACATGCTATTATGATCGAGTCTTAACGAGCCATAGGACTAATTGAACATCTTTGACCTATCGTGTTTACCGTTATTGATACAACCTATTGTTTAGGTCAAGACTAGCATTGTTCTTTGCACACGTTTACTTGTTGAAGTACTTTACTACTCGTACACTCAAGGTGAGATCATAGTCCCACTTTTACTCTTTTTGAACTTACATTTGGGATGAGAAAACATAAACATTTCTTTACTAAGTGAACACAAGTACAGGAAAACAAACATTCTACATACGAGTTTAGAACAAAATCCTCAATTCGATTATCATTAGTTACACTTGCCCGGTGTAAGCGAGAACTTATGTTGTATGGATCCATATGGGTTTGACAAACCCTCATTCAAACGGTTCGCTACCGTTTACGAATGAAATATATTTTCGAAAAACAGTGTATGTTCTAGCACTAAGTGATGGGGTTCAATGGAAGGAATGTTAAGCATTGATAATTGGGTGCTCGTGAAACAAACTTTTGGAATGTATTACTATTATCTCATTGTTGCAAATCTTGTGGTTCACTTGTACTTACTTACTTAAACCTATGATTTCACCAACGTTTTCGTTGACAGATTTCTATGTTTTTCTCAGGTCCTTGAACGATACATGATACATGCTTCCGCTCATTATTTTGATACTTGCATTGGATGTCAAGTATATATATGCATACATGGAGCGTCTTTTGGCTACTTTTAAATTGTGCCGCATAAGTTTCATTTGTACTTATAACTTTGTAACGTAACTTGTGGTGGAACTATTCTCGTAAACTTTGAACAATCTTTACATTTGAAATGAATGCGACACATCTTTTGGTCAAACGTTGTTTTAAAGACTTATGACCACGTAACGGGACCTAAGTAGACGGCGCCGTAAATGACGATTTTGACGGGTCGCTACAATAGAGCCGATATTGCATGCCATGAAAAATTTATTCGTGTGAAGACCCCTAGTGGGGGAGAGTTAATTATTCACGGTGATAAACAAAGAAGACTTGTGCCGATATGTTCTTTTGCACGGGCACGTCGTTTTCTTGTTAGTGGTGGCATGGCTTTTCTTGCCCATGTTGTCGATACTCGTAATGAGCCGCCACCCATTCGTGAAATTCCGGTTGTTAGTGAATTCGAAGACGTTTTTCCGGACGAATTACCGGGTGTTCCGGCGGAAAGACAAGTTGAATTTCGCATTGAGTTGGTTCCGGGAGCTATTCCCATTGCTAAAACTCCTTATCGTTTAGCGCCGACGGAAATGCAAGAATTGCTAAATCAAACCCAAGAGTTACTTGAGAAGGGTTTTATTCGACCGAGTGCTTCACCATGGGGTGCTCCGGTGTTATTTGTGAAGAAGAAGGATGGTAGTATGCGGATGTGCATCGATTATCGAGAGTTGAATAAAGTGACGATCAAGAATCGTTATCCATTACCTAGGATTGACGATTTGTTTGATCAACTTCAAGGTACAACGTATTTCTCTAAAATCGACCTACGGTCCGGCTATCACCAAATGCGGGTCCGTGAGGAAGACATTGAGAAAACGGCTTTTCGAACGCGTTATGGGCATTTTGAGTTTGTTGTGATGCCTTTCGGTCTTACGAATGCACCGGCGGCATTCATGGATCTTATGAACCGAGTGTGCCAACCTATGTTGGACAAGTCGGTAATAGTGTTCATTGACGACATACTAGTCTACTCGAAAAGTATGAACGAACATGAACGTCATTTGCGTGATGTATTGAAGACGCTACGAAAGGAGAAGTTGTATGCAAAGTTCTCCAAATGTGAATTTTGGCTAAGGGAAGTTCAATTCCTTGGTCATATTGTGAATGAAAACGGTATTCAAGTAGATCCGGGGAAGATAGAGACGGTGAAGAGTTGGGGACGACCGACTACGCCTACGGAAATCCGAAGTTTTCTCGGATTGGCCGGTTATTATCGTCGGTTTATCCAAGACTTTTCTAAGATTTCTTCTCCATTGACGAAGTTGACGAGAAATAATGCTAGGTTTAATTGGGAGAACGAGCAAGAGATTGCTTTTAAATTGTTAAAAGAGAAGTTGTGTCAAGCTCCGGTGTTAGTGTTGCCGGAAGGGGTAGAAGATATGGTGGTTTATTGTGATGCTTCCTTAAATGGTCTCAGGTGTGTTCTAATGCAAAGAGGTAAAGTCATCGCTTATGCCTAACGACAATTAAAGGAACGACAATTAAAGGAACACGAAACAAGATACCCGACTCATGATCTTGAGTTGGCGGCGGTTGTGCATGCGTTGAAAATTTGGCGCCATTACTTGTATGGTGTCAAGTGTACGATTTATTCGGATCATAAGAGTTTGAAACATCTCTTTAATCAACGAGATTTGAATTATCACCAACATAGGTGGATGGATGTGGTGAAAGATTATGATTGTGAGATACTTTAACATCCGGGTAAGGCGAATGTTGTCGCGGATGCGTTGAGTCGAAAGAGTCAACATCCGGCGATAAAAGTGGGATCGTTACGTTTGTTATTTCCAACGATTTTCTTGAGAGGCTTGGTGAGATTCAAATAGAGGCTTACGTTCACAACAAGCATGCGGAACAAATCGTGGGCCAATCGGAGTTCATTACTATGGGCTCGCGTGGTTTGTTGTCTTTTCAAGGAAGGGTGTGGGTGCCTAAGATGGGTGATTACCGGCGGGTGCTACTTGATGAAGCACATAAGTCCAAATATTCCATTCATCCGGGTGCGACGAAAATGTATCATGATCTGAAGAAAGATTATTGGTGGCCGGGCATGAAACGTGATGTTGTGAAGTATGTTGAGCAATGCGTCACGTGTTTGCAAGTAAAAGCCGAACACCAAAAGCCGTATGGTAAATTGCAACCGTTAGAAATTCCGAAATGGAAATGGGAGCACATTACCATGGATTTCATAACAAAGTTACCTAAGACGGCGAGAACCCAATTTGATACGATTTGGGTGATAGTTGACCGGTTGACGAAAAGTGCTTTGTTTCTTCCCATTAAAGAAGCAATATCGTCGGAGGCCTTGGCTAAGTTGTTTATCAAGGAAGTGGTCTCTCGACACGGGGTTCCTATATCTATTGTTTCGGATAGAGATACTCGTTTTACATCTCGGTTTTGGGAAAAGTTTCACGAAGATATGGGTACACAATTGAAATTAAGCACGGCGTATCATCCTCAAACGGACGGTCAAACCGAACGTACGAATCAAACCTTGGAGGATATGTTACGGGTGTGTATTATTGATTTTGGTGGTAGTTGGGACGAGCACTTACCTTTGGTAGAATTCTCGTACAATAATAGTTATCATACTAGTATCGGGATGCCGCCATATGGGATGCTTTATGGGCGTAGGTGTCGAACCCCAATTTGTTGGGGTGAAGTGGGACAAAAGGAAATCGGGAATACCGATTTAGTTTTGGAGACGAATAACAAGATTGATATAATTCGGGATCACTTGAAGAAGGCTCAAGATAGACAAAAGTCGTATGCCGATAAACGTAGACGAACGATCGAGTTTCAAGAAGGCGCTATGGTGATGCTTAAGGTTTCGCCATGGAAGGGTATTATTCGGTTTCGAAAACGGGGAAAGTTAGCTCCTCGGTTTATTGGGCCATTTAAAGTTTTAGCTCGTGTTGGCGAAGTTGCATATCGTTTGGAATTACCCGAAGAACTTGCGGGGATCCATAATACATTTCATGTTTCCCATCTCCGTAAGTGTCTTGCGGATGATTCTTCGTGGGTGTCATTTGACGAGATTGAGCTAAATAATAAGTTAGAGTATGTTGAGGAGCCGGTTGCTATACTTGATGAAAAGGTTAAGAAATTGAGAAATAAAGAGGTGAGGACTTTTAAAGTCCAATGGCATCGAAGTATAGGTTCCGAGTTTACTTGGAGCCCGAAGAGTTTGTCTTGGTTTATCTTCCTGCTTGTCATGCGGCATGGATTGCGAGGTCACAATCCGGTTCAAGTGGGGGAGAGTTGTAAGATCCTGTTTTCTTTTTGGTTTGGACGCCATCCAAACATCTGGGATGCCGTCCCATTGTGAAGGCCTGGAAGCCGTCCAGAAATCTGGACACCGTCCAGATGATCTGTCGAGCCAGAATTGGGTTTTTAAATATTTTAGATGGGTAAATTGGTAATTTCACTTGTGGACGAATTAAAGGCCCTAGATCAGTTTGGTTGATCCTCATTACTCCATTTCTAACCACCAAACTTCATCCACTTAAATCCTAGTGAGAGAGTGTGATTCAAGTGTGAGAAAGCTCAAATCGGAGAAGAAGAAGCTTGTTTCGAGTTTTAGCTCGAGCATTAAAGTTGTTCATCTCCTCGTTAGCTTCGTTTTGATTGTGGTGGTAAGCCTTAAACTTGATTACCTTAGTTTAATGTGTTTAAGGGTTAGGGTTTGGGTTAGTGTTGCACATAAAACCCATTTGTGAGTAATTTGGGGGTTTTGGGTAAGTTTGGGTCATGAAGACCCAAATGGTGACTAACCTAGGGTTTTGAAAGGGTAAAGGGGTCTTAAAGGCCTAGCAAATCACTAGTACACTTATAGTTAATGTTAGTGGGTATCATTTGGGTTGTGGATGACCCAAATGGGTGTGTTGACCTTGAAATGGGTCAAATGGGTCTTTAATGACCTAAGTGGTCTTGCATGTGTGAAAATGAGTTAAATTGGTGATTTAAAAATGTAATAAGACCATATTTAACTAAAGTTAGGGTTTTTGGTGAAGTTGACCCATTATTAGGGTTAATGGTGCAAAATGAGTCGGGATTGCACTTTGGGTCAAAATGACTTAGGAATGGTGGAAGAATTGGTTGACCGACTTGAGTTTACGTTTGATAATATGTATAACGTGATAGGTACGTTACTTTGAGGTTTCACAAGCTCGGGTATCTTTTCACAAGACTTTGAGGTGAGTGGAATAATTATATGCGTAGGTATATAATGTATCTATTTGTTGTAGCGTGAAATGTGTAGTGTCGAGGTGTTAAGACACCACGTTTCACGTGAAGAGTGTAGCATCGAGGTGTTAAGATGCCACTCGGGTGTAGCATCGAGGTGTTAAGATGCCACCTAGGAGTGTAGTGTCGAGGTGTTAAGACACCACTCCGTAAAATAATGAGTGAAACATCGAGGTGTTAAGATGCCACTCGGGGTGAAGTGCCGAGGTGTTAAGGTGCCACCCTAGGTGAAATGTCCCGTTCTTATTGATTAAAAACGTTCCATATTAATTGATTTCGTTGCGAGGTTTTGACCTCTATATGAGACATTTTTCAAAGACTGCATTCATTTTTAAAACAAACCATAACCTTTATTTCATAAATAAAGGTTTAAAAAGCTTTACGTAGATTATCAAATAATGATAATCTAAAATATCCTGTTTACACACGACCATTACATAATGGTTTACAATACAAATATGTTACATCGAAATCAGTTTCTTGAATGCAGTTTTTACACAATATCAAACAAACATGGACTCCAAATCTTGTCCTTATTTTAGTATGCAACAGTGGAAGCTCTTAGTATTCACCTGAGAATAAACATGCTTTAAACGTCAACAAAAATGTTGGTGAGTTATAGGTTTAACCTATATATATCAAATCGTAACAATAGACCACAAGATTTCATATTTCAATACACATCCCATACATAGAGATAAAAAATCATTCATATGGTGAACACCTGGTAACCGACATTAACAAGATGCATATATATAAGAATATCCCCATCATTCCGGGACACCCTTCGGATATGATATAAATTTCGAAGTACTAAAGCATCCGGTACTTTGGATGGGGTTTGTTAGGCCCAATAGATCTATCTTTAGGATTCGCGTCAATTAGGGTGTCTGTTCCCAAATTCTTAGATTACCAGACTTAATAAAAAGGGGCATATTCGATTTTGATAATTCAACCATAGAATGTAGTTTCACGTACTTGTGTCTATTTTGTAAATCATTTATAAAACCTGCATGTATTCTCATCCCAAAAATATTAGATTTTAAAAGTGGGACTATAACTCACTTTCACAGATTTTTACTTCGTCGGGAAGTAAGACTTGGCCACTGGTTGATTCATGAACCTATAACAATATATACATATATATCAAAGTATGTTTAAAATATATTTACAACACTTTTAATATATTTTGATGTTTTAAGTTTATTAAGTCAGCTGTCCTCGTTAGTAACCTACAACTAGTTGTCCACAGTTAGATGTACAGAAATAAATTGATAAATATTATCTTGAATCAATCCACGACCCAGTGTATACGTATCTCAGTATTGATCACAACTCAAACTATATATATTTTGGAATCAACCTCAACCCTGTATAGCTAACTCCAGCATTCACATATAGAGTGTCTATGGTTGTTCCGAAATATATATAGATGTGTCGACATGATAGGTCGAAACATTGTATACGTGTCTATGGTATCTCAAGATTACATAATATACAATACAAGTTGATTAAGTTATGGTTGGAATAGATTTGTTACCAATTTTCACGTAGCTAAAATGAGAAAAATTATCCAATCTTGTTTTACCCATAACTTCTTCATTTTAAATCCGTTTTGAGTGAATCAAATTGCTATGGTTTCATATTGAAATCTATTTTATGAATCTAAACAGAAAAAGTATAGGTTTATAGTCGGAAAAATAAGTTACAAGTCGTTTTTGTAAAGGTAGTCATTTCAGTCGAAAGAACGACGTCTAGATGACCATTTTAGAAAACATACTTCCACTTTGAGTTTAACCATAATTTTTGGATATAGTTTCATGTTCATAATAAAAATCATTTTCTCAGAATAAAAACTTTTAAATCAAAGTTTATCATAGTTTTTAATTAACTAACCCAAAACAGCCCGCGGTGTTACTATGACGGCGTAAATCCGTTTTTCGTGTTTCCAGGTTTTAAATCATTAAGTTAGCATATCATATAGATATAGAACATGTGTGTAGTTAATTTTAAAAGTCAAGTTAGAAGGATTAACTTTTGTTTGCGAACAAGTTTAGAATTAACTAAACTATGTTCTAGTGATTACGAGTTTAAACCTTCGAATAAGATAGTTTTATATATATGAATCGAATGATGTTATAAACATCATTACTACCTCAAGTTTAGTAGGTAAACCTACTAGAAGTGACAAGAAATGATCTAGCTTCAAAGGATCTTGGATGGCTTGAAAGTTCTTGAAGTAGGATAATGACACAAAAACAAGTTCAAGTAAGATTTTTACTCGAATTAAGATAGTTTATAGTTATAGAAATTGAATCAAAGTTTGAATATGAATATTACCTTGAATAAGAAAGATAACCTACTGTATATAACAAAGGTTTCTTGATCTTAGATGATTACTTGGAATGGATTAGAAAGCTTGGAAGTAAATTAGTAAACTTGAAGGGATTTTTGAAGTGTTCTTGAAGTGTTCTTCCTATGATGATTATAGCTTGATTCTTGAAGTGATTTTTGATGAAGATGATGATTAACTACTGGAAAAATACGTTCACAATAGTGTCTGTGTGTTGAGAGAGAATTAGAAAGAGAATTGGAAGTGAAATGGAGTGAATGATGAGTGGTAATTGGTGAGTGGGGTTAAAAGGAGTTCTAGTTAGTTGACTAGCTCATGGTAGAAGTTAAAATTGATTAGTCATACATGACATAATCAAGAGTGGAATCCCATGCTAGTTCCTATTGGTATATACTCATAGTAAGTACGTTTTGAAGCTGTGTATAATACGGGTAAGAATACGACTAGAATTCTTGATGAAAGAAAAGAATGGAAAAGTAACTGTAACCATTTTCGTTAAGTATGAGTGTTTTGATATATGTCTTGAAGTCTTCCAAAAGTATTTTAATACATCTAAATACACTACATGTATATACATTTTAACTGAGTCGTTAAGTCATCGTTAGTCGTTACATGTAAGTGTTGTTTTGAAACCTTTAAGTTAACGATCTCAATTAATGTTGCTAACCCATTGTTTATTATATCTAATGAGATGTTAAATTATTATATTATCATGATATTATGATATATTAATATATCTTAATATGATATATATACATTTAAATGTCGTTACAACGATAATCGTTACATATATGTCTCGTTTCGAAATCCTTAAGTTAGTAGTCTTGTTTATATGTATATAACTCATTGTTAATATACTTATGGAGATACTTACTTATCATAATCTAATGTTAACCATATGTATACCCATATATATATCATCATGTCGTTTTTACAAGTTTTAACGTTCGTGAATCGCCGGTCAACTTGGGTGGTCAATTGTCTATATGAAACATATTTCAATTAATCAAGTCTTAACAAGTTTGATTGCTTAACATGTTGGAAACATTTAATCATGTAAATATCAATCTCAATTAATATATATAAACATGGAAAAGTTCGGATCACTACAGTACCTACCCGTTAAATAAATTTCGTCCCGAAATTTTAAGCTGTTGAAGGTGTTAACGAATCTTCTGGAAATAGATGCGGGTATTTCTTCTTCATCTGATCTTCATGCTCCCAGGTAAACTCGGGTCCTCTACGAGCATTCCATCGAACCTTAACAATTGGTATCTTGTTTTGCTTAAGTCTTTTAACCTCACGATCCATTATTTCGACGGGTTCTTCGATGAATTGGAGTTTTTCGTTGATTTGGATTTCATCTAACGGAATAGTGAGATCTTCTTTAGCAAAACATTTCTTCAAATTCGAGACGTGGAAAGTGTTATGTACAGCCGCGAGTTGTTGAGGTAACTCAAGTCGGTAAGCTACTGGTCCGACACGATCAATAATCTTGAATGGTCCAATATACCTTGGATTTAATTTCCCTCGTTTACCAAATCGAACAACGCCTTTCCAAGGTGCAACTTTAAGCATGACCATCTATCCAATTTCAAATTCTATATCTTTTCTTTTAATGTCAGCGTAGCTCTTTTGTCGACTTTGGGCGGTTTTCAACCGTTGTTGAATTTGGATGATCTTCTCGGTAGTTTCTTGTATAATCTCCGGACCCGTAATCTGTCTATCCCCCACTTCACTCCAACAAATCGGAGACCTGCACTTTCTACCATAAAGTGCTTCAAACGGCGCCATCTCAATGCTTGAATGGTAGCTGTTGTTGTAGGAAAATTCTGCTAATGGTAGATGTCGATCCCAACTGTTTCCGAAATCAATAACACATGCTCGTAGCATGTCTTCAAGCGTTTGTATCTTCCTTTTGCTCTGCCCATCAGTTTGTGGATGATAGGCAGTACTCATGTCTAGACGAGTTCCTAATGCTTGCTGTAATGTCTGCCAGAATCTTGAAATAAATCTGCCATCCCTATCAGAGATAATAGAGATTGGTATTCCATGTCTGGAGACGACTTCCTTCAAATACAGTCGTGCTAACTTCTCCATCTTGTCATCTTCTCTTATTGGCAGGAAATGTGCTGATTTGGTGAGACGATCAACTATTACCCAAATAGTATCAAAACCACTTGCAGTCTTTGGCAATTTAGTGATGAAATCCATGGTAATGTTTTCCCATTTTCATTCCGGGATTTCGGGTTGTTGAAGTAGACCTGATGGTTTCTGATGCTCAGCTTTGACCTTAGAACACGTCAAACATTCTCCTACATATTTAGCAACATCGGCTTTCATACCCGGCCACCAAAAATATTTCCTGAGGTCCTTGTACATCTTCCCCGTTCCAGGATGTATTGAGTATCTGGTTTTATGAGCTTCTCTAAGTACCATTTCTCTCATATCTCCAAATTTTAGTACCCAAATCCTTTCAGCCCTATACCGGGTTCCGTCTTCCCGAATATTAAGATGTTTCTCCGATCCTTTGGGTATTTCATCCTTTAAATTTCCCTCTTTTAAAACTCCTTGTTGCGCCTCCTTTATTTGAGTAGTAAGGTTATTATGAATCATTATATTCATAGATTTTACTCGAATGGGTTCTCTGTCCTTCCTGCTCAAGGCATCGGCTACCACATTTGCCTTCCCCGGGTGGTAACGAATCTCAAAGTCGTAATCATTCAATAATTCAATCCACCTACGCTGCCTCATATTCAGTTGTTTCTGATTAAATATGTGTTGAAGACTTTTGTGGTCGGTATATATAATACTTTTGACCCCATATAAGTAGTGCCTCCAAGTCTTTAATGCAAAAACAACCGCGCCTAATTCCAAATCATGCGTCGTATAATTTTGTTCGTGAATCTTCAATTGTCTAGACGCATAAGCAATCACCTTCGTTCGTTGCATTAATACACAACCGAGACTTTGCTTTGATGCGTCACAATAAATCACAAAATCATCATTCCCTTCAGGCAATGACAATATAGGTGCCGTAGTTAGCTTTTTCTTCAATAACTGAAACGCTTTCTCTTGTTCATCATTCCATTCAAATTTCTTCCCTTTATGCGTTAATGCAGTCAAGGGTTTTGCTATTCTGGAAAAGTCTTGGATGAACCTTCTGTAGTAACCAGCTAGTCCTAAAAACTGGCGTATGTGTTTCGGAGTTTTCGGAGTTTCCCACTTTTCAACAGTTTCTATCTTTGCCGGATCCACCTTAATACCTTCTTTGTTCACTATGTGACCGAGGAATTGAACTTCTTCCAACCAAAATGCACACTTTGAAAACTTAGCGTACAATTCTTCCTTCCTCAATACTTCTAACACCTTTCTCAAATGTTCACCGTGTTCTTGGTCATTCTTTGAGTAAATAAGTATGTCATCAATGAAAACAATGACAAACTTGTCAAGGTATGGTCCACACACTCGGTTCATAAGGTTCATGAACACAGCTGGTGCATTAGTTAAACCAAACGGCATGACCATAAACTCGTAATGACCGTAACGTGTTCTGAAAGCAGTCTTTGGAATATCATCTTCTTTCACCCGCATTTGATGATACCCGGAACGTAAGTCAATCTTTGAATAAACAGACGAGCCTTGTAGTTGATCAAATAAGTCGTCGATTCTCGGTAGTGGGTAGCGGTTCTTGATGGTAAGTTTGTTCAACTCTCGGTAGTCGATACACAACCTGAATGTACCATCTTTCTTCTTGACAAACAAAACAGGAGCTCCCCACGGTGATGTGCTTGGTCGAATGAAACCACGCTCTAAAAGTTCTTGTAATTGGCTTTGCAGTTCTTTCATCTCGCTGGGTGCGAGTCTGTAAGGAGCACGAGCTATTGGTGCAGCTCCTGGTACAAGATCTATTTGAAATTCAACGGATCGCTGTGGGGGTAATCCCGGTAATTCTTTCGGAAATACATCGGGAAATTCTTTTGCAATGGGAACATCATTGATGCTCTTTTCTTCAGTTTGTACTTTCTCGACGTGTGCTAGAACAGCATAGCAACCTTTTCTTATTAGTTTTTGTGCCTTCAAATTACTAATAATATGTAGCTTCGTGTTGCCCTTTTCTCCGTACACCATTAAGGGTTTTCCTTTTTCTCGTATAATGCGAATTGCATTTTTGTAACAAACGATCTCTGCTTTCACTTCTTTCAACCAGTCCATACCGATTATCACATCAAAACTCCCTAACTCTACTGGTATCAAATCAATCTTAAATGTTTCGCTAACCAGTTTAATTTCTCGATTCCGACATATATTATCTGCTGAAATTAATTTACGATTTGCTAATTCGAGTAAAAATTTACTATCCAAAGGCGTCAATGGACAACTTAATTTAGCACAAAAATCTCTACTCATATAACTTCTATCCGCACCCGAATCAAATAAAACGTAAGCAGATTTATTGTCAATAAGAAACGTACCCGTAACAAGCTCCGGGTCTTCCTGTGCCTCTGCCGCATTAATATTGAAAACTCTTCCGCGGCCTTGTCCATTCGTGTTCTCCTGGTTCGGGCAATTTCTAATAATGTGGCCCGGTTTTCCACATTTATAACAAACTACATTGGCATAACTTGCTCCGACACTACTTGCTCCGCCATTACTCGTTCCGACACCATTTGTTCCTTTCGTTCTATTAACCCCTGGTCCGTAGACCTCACACTTTGCCGCGCTATGACCATTTCTTTTACACTTGTTGCAAAATTTGGTGCAGAACCCCGAGTGATACTTTTCACACCTTTGGCATAGCTGCTTCTGATTGTTGTTGTTGCTGCAGTTATTATTGTTGTTGGGATGATTGTTGTAGTTGCTGTTGTTGTTGTTGTTGTTGTTGTTGTTGTTGTTGGGCCGTTTGTTGTAGTTGCGACTGATGTTGCGATTGTTGGGATAATTGTTGCGATTATTGTTGTAATTGCTGTTGTTATTGTATTGGTGATTCTTATCACTGTTTTCCTCCCACTTTCTTTTGACTTGCTTCACATTGGCCTCTTCAGCAGTCTGTTCTTTAATTCTTTCTTCAATCTGGTTCACTAGTTTGTGAGCCATTCTACATGCCTGTTGTATGGAGGCAGGCTCGTGTGAACTTATATCTTCTTGGATTCTTTCCGGTAATCCTTTCACAAACGCGTCGATCTTCTTTTCCTCATCTTTGAATGCTCCCGGACACAATAGGCACAATTCTGTGAATCGTCTTTCGTACGTGGTAATATCAAATCCTTGGGTTCGTAACCCTCTAAGTTCTGTCTTGAGCTTATTGACCTCGGTTCTGGGACGGTACTTCTCGTTCATCAAGTGCTTGAATGCTGACCACGGTAGTGCGTACGCATCGTCTTGTCCCACTTGCTCTAGATAGGTATTCCACCATGTTAACGCAGAACCTGTGAAGGTATGCGTAGCGTACTTCACTTTGTCCTCTTCAGTACACTTACTTATGGCAAACACCGATTCGACCTTCTCGGTCCACCGTTTCAATCCGATCGGTCCTTCGGTTCCATCAAATTCCAAAGGTTTGCAGGCAGTGAATTCTTTGTAGGTGCATCCTACACGATTTCCTGTACTGCTAGATCCAAGGTTATTGTTGGTATGTAGCGCAGCCTGTACTGCGGCTATGTTTGAAGCTAGAAAAGTACGGAATTCCTCTTCATTCATATTCACGGTGTGTCGAGTAGTCGGTGCCATTTCCTTCAAAATAGTCAAATGGAACAAGTTAATCATACAGAATATTAAGAGTAGTTAATAGTATTTCGTAGCATAATATGAACTCATTTATAAAAGCTTTTTCTTCATATTAGCGTTTTATAAGTTTAAATTCGGGTAGTACCTACCCGTTAAGTTCATACTTAGTAGCTAATATACAATTCAACTACTACAATTCTATATGAAAAACTGATTATAATAATATTTCGCGTTCAAACTTTTATACAATATTTTACAAACTTACAATACCGCTTATTTTACATAAAGCATGAAATATAGCACACAATAACTTTGATACAAGATAGTTGTGAAGATAATTCTAGCTAGTACACAAGTCGTTCAGCAAAGGCAATAAAGACACGTAATTCATACGTCCAGAAACAAGTCATGCATTCTGGTTTTACTAGGACTACTTCCCATCCTTGGTCTTGTGAAACATAACCGTTATGGCCGTTGATAAGACAGCGTGTTGTAACGTCGTCAAAGGGACGAGGGTTACGTAATGTCCAACAGTCCCGTAACAATCTAAAAACCTCATTTCTTACCCCAATTACCGACTCCGTCACTTGTGGAAACGTTTTGTTTAATAGTTGTAGCCCGATGTTCTTGTTCTCACTTTGGTGAGAAGCGAACATTACTAATCCGTAAGCATAACATGCTTCTTTATGTTGCATGTTAGCCGCTTTTTCTAAATCACGAAGTCCAATATTCGGATATATTGAGTCAAAATAATTTCTTAACCCATTGCGTAAAATAGCATTTGGGTTCCCCGCAATATATGCGTCAAAGTAAACACATCGTAACTTATGGATTTCCCAATGTGATATCCCCCATCTTTCGAACGAAAGCCTTTTATAAACCAAGGCATTCTTGGAACGTTCTTCGAATGTCTTACAAACTGATCTCGCCTTAAATAGTTGTGCCGAAGAATTCTGACCGACTCTAGACAAGATTTCATCAATCATGTCTCCGGGTAGGTCTCTTAAAATATTGGGTTGTCTATCCATTTTATGTTTTTATACTATAAAATAGACAAGAGTTAGATTCATAAAATAAAAAAAAATACTTATTAATACAAGCAATTTTTACATATATCATAAAGCATAAGCACACTATATTACATATATTACACCACACGAATACAACTATCTTATTCCGACTCGCTTGTTTCTTCTTCTTCGGTTTTGGTTCGTTTTACCAAGTTTCTAGGGATATATGATGTTCCCCTAATACGAGCCGTCGTTTTCCACATTGGTTTAGAAAAACCTGGTGGTTTAGAGGTTCCCGGGTCATTGTTACAACTTAAGGATTTCGGGGGTTGACGATACATATAAAGTTCATCGGGGTTGGAATTAGATTTCTATATTTTTATGCCCTTTCCCTTATTAGTTTCTTTTGCCTTTTTAAATTCAGTTGGGGTAATTTCTATAACATCATCGGAATTCTCGTCGGAATCCGATTCATCGGAGAATTGGTAATCCTCCCAATATTTTGCTTCCTTGGCGGAAACATCATTGACCATAATTAACCTTGGTCGGTTGGTTGAGGATTCTCTTTTACTTAACCGTTTTATTATTTCCCCCACCGGTTCTATTTCTTCTTCCGGTTCCGATTCTTCTTCCGGTTCCGATTCTTCTTCCGGTTCCGACTCTTCTTCCGGTTCCTCTTCGGGAACTTGTGAATCAGTCCACGAATCATTCCAATTTACATTTGACTCTTCATTATTATTAGGTAAGTCAATGGGACTTGTTCTAGAGGTAGACATCTATCACATAATATCAAACACGTTAAGAGATTAATATATCACATAATATTCATATGTTAAAAATATATAGTTTCCAACAAAAATGTTAAGCAATCATTTTTTAAAGAAAACACGGTCGAAGTCCAGACTCACTAATGCATCCTAATAAACTCGATAAGATACACTAATGCAAATTTTCTGGTTCTCTAAGACCAACGCTCTGATACCAACTGAAATGTCCGTTCTTATTGATTAAAAACGTTCCATATTAATTGATTTCGTTGCGAGGTTTTGACCTCTATATGAGACGTTTTTCAAAGACTGCATTCATTTTTAAAACAAACCATAACCTTTATTTCATAAATAAAGGTTTAAAAAGCTTTACGTAGATTATCAAATAATGATAATCTAAAATATCCTGTTTACACACGACCATTACATAATGGTTTACAATACAAATATGTTACATCGAAATCAGTTTCTTGAATGCAGTTTTTACACAATATCATACAAACATGGACTCCAAATCTTGTCCTTATTTTAGTATGCAACAGCGGAAGCTCTTAGTATTCACCTGAGAATAAACATGCTTTAAACGTCAACAAAAATGTTGGTGAGTTATAGGTTTAACCTATATATATCAAATCGTAACAATAGACCACAAGATTTCATATTTCAATACACATCCCATACATAGAGATAAAAATCATTCATATGGTGAACACCTGGTAACCGACATTAACAAGATGCATATATATAAGAATATCCCCATCATTCCGGGACACCCTTCGGATATGATATAAATTTCGAAGTACTAAAGCATCCGGTACTTTGGATGGGGTTTGTTAGGCTCAATAGATCTATCTTTAGGATTCGCGTCAATTAGGGTGTCTGTTCCCAAATTCTTAGATTACCAGACTTAATAAAAAGGGGCATATTCGATTTTGATAATTCAACCATAGAATGTAGTTTCACGTACTTGTGTCTATTTTGTAAATCATTTATAAAACCTGCATGTATTCTCATCCCAAAAATATTAGATTTTAAAAGTGGGACTATAACTCACTTTCACAGATTTTTACTTCGTCGGGAAGTAAGACTTGGCCACTGGTTGATTCATGAACCTATAACAATATATACATATATATCAAAGTATGTTTAAAATATATTTACAACACTTTTAATATATTTTGATGTTTTAAGTTTATTAAGTCAGCTGTCCTCGTTAGTAACCTACAACTAGTTGTCCACAGTTAGATGTACAGAAATAAATTGATAAATATTATCTTGAATCAATCCACGACCCAGTGTATACGTATCTCAGTATTGATCACAACTCAAACTATATATATTTTGGAATCAACCTCAACCCTGTATAGCTAACTCCAGCATTCACATATAGAGTGTCTATGGTTGTTCCGAAATATATATAGATGTGTCGACATGATAGGTCGAAACATTGTATACGTGTCTATGGTATCTCAAGATTACATAATATACAATACAAGTTGATTAAGTAATGGTTGGAATAGATTTGTTACCAATTTTCACGTAGCTAAAATGAGAAAAATTATCCAATCTTGTTTTACCCATAACTTCTTCATTTTAAATCCGTTTTGAGTGAATCAAATTGCTATGGTTTCATATTGAACTCTATTTTATGAATCTAAACAGAAAAAGTATAGGTTTATAGTCGGAAAAATAAGTTACAAGTCGTTTTTGTAAAGGTAGTCATTTCAGTCGAAAGAACGACGTCTAGATGACCATTTTAGAAAACATACTTCCACTTTGAGTTTAACCATAATTTTTGGATATAGTTTCATGTTCATAATAAAAATCATTTTCTCAGAATAAAAACTTTTAAATCAAAGTTTATCATAGTTTTTAATTAACTAACCCAAAACAGCCCGCGGTGTTACTATGACGGCGTAAATCCGGTTTTACGGTGTTTTTCGTGTTTCCAGGTTTTAAATCATTAAGTTAGCATATCAAATAGATATAGAACATGTGTGTAGTTAATTTTAAAAGTCAAGTTAGAAGGATTAACTTTTGTTTGCGAACAAGTTTAGAATTAACTAAACTATGTTCTAGTGATTACGAGTTTAAACCTTCGAATAAGATAGTTTTATATATATGAATCGAATGATGTTATAAACATCATTACTACCTCAAGTTTAGTAGGTAAACCTACTGGAAGTGACAATAAATGATCTAGCTTCAAAGGATCTTGGATGGCTTGAAAGTTCTTGAAGTAGGATAATGACACAAAAACAAGTTCAAGTAAGATTTTTACTCGAATTAAGATAGTTTATAGTTATAGAAATTGAATCAAAGTTTGAATATGAATATTACCTTGAATAAGAAAGATAACCTACTGTATATAACAAAGGTTTCTTGATCTTAGATGATTACTTGGAATGGATTAGAAAGCTTGGAAGTAAATTAGTAAACTTGAAGGGATTTTTGAAGTGTTCTTGAAGTGTTCTTCCTATGATGATTATAGCTTGATTCTTGAAGTGATTTTTGATGAAGATGATGATTAACTACTGGAAAAATACGTTCATAATAGTGTGTGTGTGTGTTGAGAGAGAATTAGAAAGAGAATTGGAAGTGAAATGGAGTGAATGATGAGTGGTAATTGGTGAGTGGTGAGTGGGGTTAAAAGGAGTTCTAGTTAGTTGACTAGCTCATGGTAGAAGTTAAAATTGATTAGTCATACATGACATAATCAAGAGTGGAATCCCATGCTAGTTCCTATTGGTATATACTCATAGTAAGTACGTTTTGAAGCTGTGTATAATACGGGTAAGAATACGACTAGAATTCTTGATGAAAGAAAAGAATGGAAAAGTAACTGTAACCATTTTCGTTAAGTATGAGTGTTTTGATATATGTCTTGAAGTCTTCCAAAAGTATTTTAATACATCTAAATACACTACATGTATATACATTTTAACTGAGTCGTTAAGTCATCGTTAGTCGTTACATGTAAGTGTTGTTTTGAAACCTTTAAGTTAACGATCTCAATTAATGTTGCTAACCCATTGTTTATTATATCTAATGAGATGTTAAATTATTATATTATCATGATATTATGATATATTAATATATCTTAATATGATATATATACATTTAAATGTCGTTACAACGATAATCGTTACATATATGTCTCGTTTCGAAATCCTTAAGTTAGTAGTCTTGTTTATATGTATATAACTCATTGTTAATATACTTATGGAGATACTTACTTATCATAATCTAATGTTAACCATATGTATACCCATATATATATCATCATGTCGTTTTTACAAGTTTTAACGTTCGTGAATCGCCGGTCAACTTGGGTGGTCAATTGTCTATATGAAACATATTTCAATTAATCAAGTCTTAACAAGTTTGATTGCTTAACATGTTGGAAACATTTAATCATGTAAATATCAATCTCAATTAATATATATAAACATGGAAAAGTTCGGGTCACTACACTAGGGGTTAGTGGTGCGAGGTGTTAAGTGCCCTAACGGATGTTGTGAACACCGATGGCGTTTTCGCGAGCGCCGTTCCCTTGTACTATTGGTTAACCATGGTTATTTGTGTTGTAAGCATATTATATTATTCGAGTTATATTTATATGCGGTTGTTATGCTAGCTTGGGGGTATTGGTGAATTATAGCTTGTTATTGCGACGATAAGCTAATGTTGTTTGCTAGAATGTTTGCGGTTGTGTAAGTGTATGCAAGTAGGTATAATTATATATATATTCGTATAATTATTGAATTCACTAAGCTTTGCTTACCCTCTCGTTGTTTACTTTTTTTATAGGCTCGGGCGTTGACAAGGGTAAGAGCGTTCAATTGGATTAGTGATCTCCCGCTTGTTTTGTTAGGGGATGCTTTTGGGTGTTAGCTTTTGGAGTTCGACCGAGATTGGGTAGTTTAACCCCAAACACCATGCTCTAGTGTCGTTTGGAACTTAAACTTATATTTGGTCGAAACTTTTATTTTTGAACGAAACTCGTAAAATGGGCGATGTGGGCCCGTTGATGTAAAACTTGATTTGATGATGAAAATCTCTTAGTTTCACTTATATTGACTTGTGGTAAAAAGATTTTCGTTTGAAAGTGTCGGGAAGCGGGTTTTCCGCTCGGGTGAGTTGGACCCGTGATCAGTAGCTGGAAGACCATTAGGACGCCGTCCCAATTGCTTGGACGCCGTCCCAGTTGTTTTGAGCAAGACGCCGTCCCAATGTTTGGACGCCGTCCCACCTTTCTGAGCTGGACGCCGTCCAGGATTCTGGACGCCGTCCAGATGCACTGACATAGAATTTTTTTTTTTTTGGTACGCGTCTAAGGGATTTAAGATGTCGGGTTGTTACAATAGGGTACGGATATTCTAGGTGGTTCTAGGATCATTCGGTAAAATCTTTCCTCTCAAAACTTTGTTTCGAATTGTGTATAAAAATCATTAGTATGACATGCTCATTTGATTATTCGTTATGTTTGTTAGTCTAAAATTAATGTTATGATTTTCCTCATTTTTGATGTACTAATGAAGTTGCTAATTATGTTTGATAGTTGAGGAATCATAATAAATTCGTCTTTAGAAATTGTGTCAAAACCGTGTCTCGAAAAATCCAACAAAAATAGCCCGAAAATCAGCCCGAATCGGTCCCGAAGCTGCTGTATTTTCAGCCCCGAAACAGTCCATAAACAGCCTCGAAAATGTCCCGAAACAGCCCGGTAAAGAACGTGTGTGAGTGTGGTGAGTGGTACGGTGATTTGTATCGAGTGTCCCTCATTCTATGTGGCTTTACATGTCCCGTTAAGTTATGTATAAGTTGTGTTATTCAATAAGGGCTCTAAAAGTATGTAAATGACTAGTAGCAAAAGTTAAACCGAACGGTTGGGTTGACATGAGATTTTAAAAGAAAACGATATCATGTTATTAAACATTTTAAGTATTTTGTCAAACGTAAAATATTTTGGTTCACTATATTAGTTCTTATTAGACATATTTTAGAGTTCATTATTTATATTTACTTTAAAAGTATTCAGTATTTTGTAAACATAAGTTAATTAAAACGGTTTCTTAAAATGTGCCTAAGAGTAACCTATTCATGGAGGTCCCATGAGCGCATTATTGTGACACCGATAATGTGGCATCGACCGTAGCGGTGTATTTGTTTATTTCTACGGTGTCTCCTTTTGATTACCCTGTGGTGGTACGAGCTCTTTGTTATTTGTATTTTGATAGGAGGCGTATGGATAGATCCTAGGTACTTTGTTTTGACGGTGAACGTTTATCGTAGTGTCATACGAAACGTCACCGATATGAATGATTAGTGGAGTAATTACCCTATGATTTCATTTTGATACTTTGTAAGATATTTATTTTGACTCTTAGTGCATTATTTTATGAAATTTGTGTTATGTACTATACTTTGATATAATGACATCTTTGGTATTGTGGATTTATGCCTATTCGTACTTTTTTTTTTTAAAAAAGGAGTTCGTTTTGAAAGTAAGTTGTATTAAAATAAGTCTACTTTGAAATAAGCTTGTGTTAATATAAGTTTTACACATTTTGTATTGTATATCTATACTAAATTGTACTTTTCTGTCAAAATAAGTTTGCTTTGAGAATAAGTTATATCGAAAATAAGTTTTTTTTGTAAAATGTATTTGCATGTCATACTATACTCTTGCGTTTGTTATATCCGTTCACTGGGCTTTGGCTCAGTCGTATTCCGTTTTCTTTCTTATACGATAGGTATTCAGTGGGCTTTGGGATCGAGAGAAGAGTGTAGATTTGAAGTGGACTTGGCACCTTTGCCTTTGAATTTTGTAAAGCTTTAGTAATTTTGGTTTAACGTCTGTTTTCTTTAGCTTTGACTTTGAATAAGATTAACGCCCTTTTGCCTTATAAGGTATTTTTATACGATTTATTATAGTTTTGTAAGTTAGGGGCGTTACAGAATGGTATCAGAGCTTAGGTTCGAAACTGTAGATTTTCTTAAGATTGACTTGTGAGGATTGGGTAGATCAAGATTTAGGTTTCATTATCACTATATTACTCTATCATATTTCCTTAGTTCATCCTATCATATTTGAAGTTTCCGCATCTTGTCATCCTTCATTTGATCCATTTTTAAATCTTTTGTTCTCCGAATTTTCGTTCTCTAATAAGCGCAATGTGGTTTAGTATGTGTCAAGTTGGCCTTTTGAGTTTTTAAGTGTTACACAAACTTCGTTCATATGCTAAAAATGATTATTAGAAAATCATATTCTTTGTAAGATGAAATCATAAGGAACACACTTTTTATGCTCATGTATGTTACTGTTATTTTGCTAGATTACTTATAAGTATATATGTTTTTGGACTCAATTAACGAATTCCATTCCAATACATCATACAATAATTTATGCATATACATATGTATCTTAAGTCTATTTTTCCCTCAACTAATTATCTTTTAATTTATAAGAATACACCACACATATAGAAAAAAAATAATAAAAATATTTATCTTTGCTTAGAAAATTGGTAGGCGACAAACTCCGTCTATATGATCTGTAGTACTCTTTCATGTCTTTCTTTGAACAAAAAAAATATATCTATGTGATATATATGCAATAAAATTTTGAAACTAAATGTTATTAAGCTATAAAAGAGTAAGATATAAGTATATGTAATTTATCATATGGCACATGATCACTCGTTAACATATGCATTTTTATAATTTAGTAAGCTAGTATCAAGACCGATTACACAAATTACAAACGAATTTATAGTAATTAGTAAGTGTAATATTGATCATAATACAAAATAAATTTGTAACATTTACAATTATATACAGAGTAAGCATGCTATTAACTCACACATTACTACCAGTAGTATATTATACACGTAATGCGTTAAAATGATTAGAATTGTATTTGATGTGTTCACTCATGTATTTGAATAGTAAATGCATCATTAAAAAAATCTTCACAAGAGATCAATAATGAAAGGACCCGTTCATACCGATTATAAACGATTCACAATAGTTGATTTCATTGCGAGGTATTTGACCTCTATATGATACATTTTACAAACATTGCATTCGTTTTTAAAAGACAAACTTTCTTTACATCAAAAGTTAACGGCATGCATACCATTTCATAATACATCCAACTATAATTGACTTAATAATAATCTTGATGAACTCAATGACTCGAATGCAACGTCTTTTGAAATATGTCATGAATGACTCCAAGTAATATCCCTAAAATGAGCAAATGCACAGCGGAAGATTTCTTTCATACCTGAGAATAAACATGCTTAAAAGTGTCAACCAAAAGGTTGGTGAGTTCATTAGTTTATCATAATCGATCATTTCTATAATTTTAATAGACCACAAGATTTTCATTTCCATTTCTCATAAAAATGCGTCCCATGCATAGAGATAAAAATTATTCGTATGGATTGAACACCTGGTAATCGACCTTAACAGGATGCATATAGAATATCCCCATCATTCCGGGACTCTCATCGGACATGATAAATCGAAGTACTAAAGCATCCGTAACTCGGATGAGGCTTGTTGGGCCAAATAGATCTATCTTTAGGATTCGCGTCAATTGGTGGCAATTATAATAAACACTAATTCTTAGGCTACCAAGCTAAAAAGGGGCATATTCGGTTCGATAATCCAACCATAGAATGTAGTTTCGATCAATTGTGTCTATTTCGTAAAGCATTTATAAAAGCAGCGCATGTATTCTCAGTCCCAAAAACATATATTGCAAAAACATTTAAAAAGGGAACAAATAAAACTCACAATACGATATTTTGTAGTAAAAATATGCATACGGCGATACTGAACAATGCAAGGTTGGCCTTGGATTCACGAACCTATATCATTTGTATATATATTGAAACATATACTCGTAATCGAATAAATCTATTTATTATTAGTAATGTATTTGTTATGTTAATAATTTATAAGTTTCATTATTTATACATTTTCATTTTATATATATAGAGATATTAATATAGTTAAGTTATGTAATTTAAATATATTTTTGTATATAAAAATCTTTATTTTTATACCTATAATTTCAACAACGTTATTAAAACTTTCATTTTCATATTCATAAATTATTTTAATAATAATATTATTGATAATAATTATAATAATAATAATACTAATAGTTTAATGATAACTTTAGTAAAATTGATGGTAATGATAGTATATTTTAATAATAACAGTACTAATAATGATAATCATAACAATAATAATTATAATATTAATGATAATACTTATAACAATAATAATGATAAATATGATATTAATAATTATAAATATATTGATAATACTAATATTTATAAAATGATACAATTTCTAATATTAATGATAATAATAATATATTTCTATTACTTTCATAATAATAATAATGTTAATCATAATCATAATCATAGTGATGATAACGTTACTAAAATGATAAATTTACTACTAATAATATTATTATTAATACTTATAATAATTAATGATAATAACAATAATAATAATACTTAAGGATAATACTAAATTGATAATAATATCCATGATACATATATTAATACTAATGATAACAATAATTATAATACTTATAGATGTAGATATGATAATAATAATTATATTACTAATAATAACAATAATAATAATAATAATAATAATAATAATAATAATAATAATAATAATAATAATAATAATAATAATAATAATAATAATAATAATAATGAAAATGATAATAATAATAATAATAATTTTAATAAAAATGGAACTACCTTCTTTAAGAAAGGCTTAAAGAAAATATAATGCTCCATGAGGGACTCGAACCCGAGACCTCTCGCTCCCCGACAAACACACTTAACCATCCTTCTGTTTTGGTTTTTCTGATTTCTTAGACATAAAAATACATAACCCGTATTATATTTGTTCTTCTTCTTCTTCTTCTTCATCAATTTGAAATCGATCAGGCTTAAATAATAATTACAACAACAATTTAAAGGTTTGAATTAGAATACAAAGTTGACACAATATATAACCAGTTGTGATTTCATTGTTTAAAAGCAAAATAAGAAGAAAAAAAATTAAAAAAAACCGTCGCTGCACACTAAGAAGAACTTAATAATTGATTTTGATTTTAAGGTCGTTTTAAAAGAAAATTTCTTCATGAAATAGATTGTAAATTGTTTATAGAAACTTTAGGAACCATTAATTGAACTTGAAACATCTAAACTGATTCGAATTTCTTGATGAACACAACCTTTGACTTTTGAAATATAAGGTTTGACTCAAAAATTTGAATTCGATAGAAAGAATTGGAGTTTGAGAGTTTACAGATAGTTTTAATGGACACTTCCTAACAACTCTACATAATTACATTTGGAAAATAGTTTCAAATTCGAATTCTGGCCAAAAGGTTGAAGATACAGAGTGTCGAGCTGTTCTTCTTCATTTTTCTGTTTTAAAAATCGAATTTTCTATGTGAAGTGGGTTATGTCTGAATAACATAAGGAATGGTAATACTCCTAATCAATCTGTATTGTTTTGTAGTGATCAACTGGTTCGACAAAGTTTCAATCACAGAGAAAAAAATGTACAATTTAAATCGGATTTTGTTTGATTATATGACTAACTGTGAATGATTTGTACTAGATTACAGATTTAAAACAAATTTAAAATAGTTTGATAAGGATAGGAAATAGAATACATAGTTTATCTGTATTTATATACGTATATATCGTATTATATTTATATACTTGTATATATGTATTTATCTATATTTATATATATGTATTTAACGTATTTACATATATATCTACCTGTATGTACATATATATTTATATATCTGTAATTTATATATGTATATGTGTTTATATATATATTTATATATATATATATATAACTACTTTTATTTTATTTTTTAATTAACTAGTATCATTATATCAATAATATTAATATTAATAATACAAATAATAATATTCTTAATAATACTATTATTGATAAAGGCTATTAATAATAAACGATAAATAATAATATGATAATATTAATACTAACAATAATGATATTCTTTAACAATTTTAATTACTAATAATGATAATAATAATATAAATGATAATAATAATCTTATTAGTTATAATAATATTAGTAATGATAATAATAGTAATAATAATAATAATAATATCATCACTTTTACATATCAAATTATATATATATATATATATATATATATATATATATATATATATATATATATATATATATATATATATTATTTTAGAAATATTTAATATTAATAATACAAGTATTAATATTAACAATAATGATAATGATAATAATATTAATATAACAATTATATATTCAAACTTGTAATTAAGTCTAATATATTACCATTTATTATATAATATCTATAATTTATTAAATCTTTAATATTTATTAATTATATATGTATATATATATATATATATATATGTATATATATATGTATATTACAATATTACATATGTATAGAATTCATATATATTTACATATTTATTTACACACTGGTGTTCGTGAATCGTCGGGCATAGTCAAAGATCTAATGGTTTCATGGAACAATTTCAAATATTTTGAAATTCAACATAACAGACTTTGCTTATCGTGTCAAAATCATATGAAGATTAAGTTTAAATTTAATCGGAAATTTATGGGTCGTCACAGTACCTACCCGTTAAAGAAATTTCGTCCCGAAATTTGATCGAGATCGTCATGACTAACAATAAGAATGTTTTCGTGATGAATATGAGTTGATAAATAGAGTTTTATTACTGTTGAGTAATATGGATAAGATAATTCGATTACTCGAAAAGTACGAGTGAAGTTATCACAAAAGAGTGAAATAAAAAGTAAAGATTTAGCTTTTAACGTAGTCGGGGTTGAATTCCGGAATTCAAGGGATTTAAAAGAAAATCTTGGAAATCTATAAGATTTGATTTTTCGGTAGTTAAGAAAATTAGGATCTCTCTAATTAAATGCGGAATCTTCCTTGATTTCGTTATCGGACATTTCATTATAAATTAACTTATTTCGTTCCATTACTTTTACCCCTCCTATACTCAATTCCCAAATTCAAAATATTGTGAAAATGCTTAATCCAGTTCTGATCCTTGTCCTTATCCTTACTATCGCAACAATCATTCTCCTTTTTCAACTACCACCGGATGAATCTGTTTTCTTCTACTTCGCCCTTGGGGTTATAATGTTTTTAATTCTCCCGTGTCTTTATGTTGCAATTAACATTGATATATACGGTTTGTAATTTATGTGTTGTTATCGGGCTTTATATTCTCCCTTATATTTCGGAGCTCTTTACCTTTTTATTCTCTTCTCGACTCTAAGTACAACAAATAATGGTCTAGAATTCGTAGGTATGTGATTTCGAAATGAACCTAGTTAATATTCTAAGAAGGAAATTGTAATGGCACGGTCTTGATTTGTTAAATTACCAGAATTCAGGAGAAAAGATAGAACTATCAAGAAAATATGTTCTTGATATGTTTGTAGATCAGATAGAATGTAAGAGTCGCGTAACATGGCCCATGATGACGTTATGATCTGTTAATCATCACGTTCCATTAGAAACTCAGCATGACTTACTGTAATATAATCACGTTGATCAAGTGTTATTATATTATACTAACTCATGCTTCAGTTCCCAACACTACTTCAAAAACATTCATAATTTAAACTCGAAGGTTTCAGAATTTTGAAACTAAAATAGTTTCCTTTATGATGTAACACAGATAACGCGAAGTGATAAATAATATCGGACAAGAATATTTATGAAGATATCTTCAGAAATATCGAAGATATTTATGATGATATTTTGGAATTTCTAAGATCGAAGGTTGATGAAGAAAGATTTTCCACAAGATTTAACATGAGTACGGAGCAAGATATTATCTAATGATTTCATCGGATACAGAATTATCTGAATTCTTTGAATATAGGGTTTGGTCCTTGTATTTGTCCTTGGTTTTCTTCAGGGTTAGCTCAATCCGTTTTTCAGTACCGAAATTTCTATCGAGCGTTCCCAACCTTCCATTCTTTATTATCAAACTTTTGGCCGTTTAGATCATCTACAATTTTGTTGTTTCCTCTGCTTTTAATGCTACCATATCTGAATCATTGGTTATCAATCCGAGGTGGTTTCAAAAGAATTGTGTTTTTAGATGATTAAACGCTGATGGTAATATGGTGGAATATAAAAGGTTTCCCGGTAACAATAACAATGGCAATGTATATATCAAAGTTATAATAAGGTTGTTTCGAACGAAAAGTCGAAGTTGATTTGCTGAAGCTGTGACAAAATTTACTACTTTGAAAGGGATTACCAAGTTATTTTGGGTAATAATAATGCTTATAGGATTTGGTACGGATTCGTGTAAAAATTTTACTTAGATTCCGAGAGTTTTTTTCAGGTGCATAACTATATGCATCAATCTTTTCTTCCGTAAATGAAGTGCGGTTGGTTCATCCTCTCGATTGAGGTGGATTCAAGAATCTTGAAAGATTTGAACGCATATTGTAATCATCAAGATACAAATGAGGTTTAAAATGAAATCAAGTGGCAAACTTGAAGAATTGTTTAGTTTCATATGTTATAATCAATATTTTAATTCATTTTAATTGTCTAATGTTATTAGTCCACAGTTAGTAATTAAATAATTCACATATAATATTCGAATTAATTAATACGTGTCGTGACCCATTGTATACATGTCTCAGACTCGATAACAACTCAAAGTATATATATTATTTAAGAATCAACCTCAACCCTGTATAGCGAACTCGAGCATTACAGCATATAGAGTGTCTATGGTTATTATAAATAATATATATATATATATATATGACGTCAATATGATATGTCAAAACATTGTATATGTGTCCCGATTTATACGACGATATTTAAAGTGCGTAAAATAAACAACAGAAATTAAATGACGATAAATAAAATTGCGAGAATTAAAATTGCGATAAATAAAATGTAATATGGAATTAACAGTTAGTTAGGAACAGTTAGCTACGATTTTGTTAGCGTGGATTCTTAATAAAATTCCCCATAGTTAATTTGTCTGTTTCTAACAAATTTTTATTTTGTCAAATGTTTTCTTCATTATGCCACTTGTTAGATTCTGATAGGTCAAAATCCAAATATGAAATTGAATGAAAATGGTTATTCTGCGGTGAACGGATACGTATATCGGTGGTTGTAAGTAGGATAGTAAATGACTGTTGAATCAGCATCGAAGAATGTACAATGTAACTTATTAAGGTGAAATCTAAATATTCCTCGGGTATTACCTACCCGTTAAAATATTTTCACCATTAACATTTTGTGCAAAAGAATTTTTAATTACAATCTTTATGAAAACATATATACATATATATTTTCTTCAGATGTAATCATGGATTTAATGAGTTAGTATGATATTAAACTCATTTGGGTTACGGTTAGAACTAGAGTACATAATCTCTAAAACATTATAGATTACATGACCATCATGTCGAACGAAGATAAATGATGTAGAACGTCATGTAGAACGATTATTATACTTGAGGTACATAATGAGATGTTGAAGCATGTGATGTTGAAACTTGGGTTGTTGGTGGTACTGGCTATGCTGCTGGTGCTGCTGCTGGTGTTTGTAACTTCTGTACCATATTCTCCAAAGCCACTACCCGAGCGTGAAGCTCGTTGACTTCTTCTATTACACCGGGGTGATTGTCAGTTCGGACGAGTGGATAAATAAGATCTAGAATTTGATTTAGCATATAATCGTGACGAGATACTCTGGAAATGAGAGAGAAAATGGTGTTTCGGACAGGTTCGCCGGTAAGTGCTTCAGGTTCTTCACTAAGAGGTGAATTCGGTTGGTGGAAGGGATCACCTTCTTCGCGTCTCCATTGATTAAGTAGACTACGAACCCATCAGATAAATTGGGGATGGTTGATTGGTTGATTCATTATAGTGATGCTGCTTTCGGGGCTTAGGTGAACATCCATGTCGGAATAGCTGTCGGGTTCCGAAGAACTTGAACTAGTGAAGAGTTTCATTTCGTACTATTGAGTAAAGGGTTTTTTGGTATGAAATGATTTCCGACTATCAGATGGTATTCTAATTACATAGAATATCTACATATATAGAGCAAAAGATTTCGTAGATTACGGAGGGATTTACGGAATATGTCAGGTAAAGTTTACAGTAACAGATATGCTAAGAGCAGATACGCTAAGATATGAATTTTGTCTATACACTATTCATGCAATTAATGCAGTAAGATGTGTCTAGACTAAGAATGATAAGCAAGTGATTCCCTAAGAATGATAAGCATGTAATTTTCGACAAGAATGATAAGCAAATCTTTTGACATGCAGACACGATCGAAGTCCAGACTCACTAATGCATCTAAACGACTATCACTTAGATACATTAATGCAAGCCCTGGTTCGCTAAGACCACCGCTCTGATACCAACTGAAGGGACCCGTTCATACCGATTATAAATGATTCACAATAGTTGATTTCATTGCGAGGTATTTAACCTGTATATGATACATTTTACAAACGTTGCATTCGTTTTTAAAAGACAAACTTTCTTTACATCGAAAGTTGACGGCATGTATACCATTTCATAATACATCCAACTATAATTGACTTAATAATAATCTTGATAAATTCAATGACTCGAATGCAGCATCTTTTGAAATATGTCATGAATGACTCCAAGTAATATCCCTAAAATGAGCAAATGCACAGCGGGAGATTTCTTTCATACCTGAGAATAAACATGCTTAAAAGTGTCAACCAAAAGGTTGGTGAGTTCATTAATTTATCATAATAGATCATTTCTATAATTTTAATAGACCACAAGATTTTCATTTCCATTTCTCATAAAAATACGTCCCATGCATAGAGACAAAAATCATTCATATGGATTGAACACCTGGTAACCGACCTTAACAGGATGCATATAGAATATCCTCATCATTTCGGGACTCTCATCGGACATGATAAATCGAAGTACTAAAGCATCCGTAACTCAGATGAGGCTTGTTGGGCCAAATAGATCTATCTTTAGGATTCGCGTCAATTGGTGGCAATTATAATAAACACTAATTCTTAGGCTACCAAGCTAAAAAGGGGCATATTTGGTTCGATAGTCCAACCATAGAATATAGTTTCGATCACTTGTGTCTATTTCGTAAAGCATTTATAAAAGCAGAGCATGTATTCTCAGTCCCAAAAATATATATTGCAAAAGCATTTAAAAAGGGAGCAAATGAAACTCACAATACGATATTTTGTAGTAAAAATATGCATACGACGATGCTGAACAATGCAGGGTTGGCATTAGATTCACGAACCTATATCATTTGTATATATATTAAAACATATACTTGTAATCGAATAAATCTATTTATTATTAGTAATGTATTTGTTATGTTAATAATTTCATTATTTATACATTTTCATTTTATATATATAGAGATATTAATATAGTTAAGTTATGTAATTTAAATATATTTTTGTATATAAAAATCTTTATTTTTATACCTATAATTTTAACAACGTTATTAAAACTTTCATTTTCATAATCATAAATTATTTTAATAATAATATTATTGATAATAATTATAATAATAATAATACTGATAGTTTTAATGATAACTTTAGTAAAATTGATGGTAATGATAATATATTTTAATAATAACAGTACTAATAATGATAATCATAATAATAATAATGATAATATTAATGATAATACTTATAACAATAATAATGATAAATATGATATTAATAATTATAAATATATTGATAATACTAATATTTATAAAATGATACAATTTCTAATATTAATGATAATAATAATATATTTCTATTACTTTCATAATAATAATAATGTTAATCATAATCATAATCATAGTGACGATAACATTACTAAAATGATAAATTTACTACTAATAATAATATTATTAATACTTATAATAATTAATGATAATAACAATAATAATAATACTTAAGGATAATACTAAATTGATAATAATATCCATGATACATATATTAATACTAATGATAACAATAATTATAAAACTTATAGATGTAGATATGATAATAATAATTATATTACTAACAATAATAATAATAATAATAATAATAATAATAATAATAATAATAATAATAATAATAATAATAATAATAATAATAATAATAATAATAATGAAAATGATAATAATAATAATAATTTTAATAAAAATGGAACTACCTTCTTTGAGAAAGGCTTAAAGAAAATATAATGCTCCATGAGGGACTCGAACCCGAGACCTCTCGCTCCCCGACAAACACACTTAACCATCCTTCTGTTTTGGTTTTTTTGATTTATTCTTAGACATAAAAATACATAACCCGTATTATAACCATTTGTGATTTCATTGTTTAAAAGCAAAATAAGAAAAAAAAAATAAAAAAAAAAAACCGTCGCTGCACACTAAGAAGAACTTAATAATTGATTTTGATTTTAAGGTCGTTTTAAAAGAAAATTTCTTTATGAAATAGATTGTAAATTGTTTATAGAAACTTTAGGAACTATTAATTGAACTTGAAACATCTAAACTGATTCGAATTTTTTGATGAACACAACCTTTGACTTTTGAAATATAAGGTTTGACTCAAAAATTTGAATTCGATAGAAAGAATTGAAGTTTGAGAGTTTACAGATAGTTTTAATGGACAATTCCTAACAACTCTACATAATTACATTTTGAAAATAGTTTCAAATTCGAATTCTGGCCAAAAAGTTGAAGATACAGAGTGTCGAGCTGAAACGACACGTCCATATTACTATAAACGCAGTACGTTCTCATTGGTCCCATAGTGAGGTATTTGACCTCTATATGATACGTTTTAAAAAATATTGCATTCGTTTCATAAAAAGCACATCATTATTATACATAATGCATGTTTTAAACAAGTGGGCGATTATTTAAGAAATAATCCCCAAAATACATCGGTTTCCAAATACTACACACGTGACGTAACAGTCGAATATAATACATGACAAAGGTTTTATTGAATGCAACACTTTATTTAAATAAAAGTATGAGATTCCATGCACAGCTTGCTCAGATAATGCAACAACGGAAGACTTTCTTGAGGACCTGAGAATAAATATGCGTAAACAGTCAACACAAAGGTTGGTGAGATATATAGGTTTACCATCGATATAAATATAGACCACAAGATTTCATAGTTATAAATATATGTACACTCGCAAGTGTATAAAAGTATTCTATAAGTTGTTGAGCGCTTCGGTAACCATACTTAACCATTAATGTAGCATATTCCCTTTATTATGAAATCTCCCTACACTGTACCAAGTATAGTAAAAACGAAGTACTATGCAACTGTTTACGATACTAGAGCGACTAGCCCGGTTAGGGTTATCAAACCCGATAGATCTATCAATAGGATTCGCGTATACATGTTCTTACAACATGTAAATATTAGTTACCAAGCTATTAGGGAAGATATGCAAAGTGGTATAACTCAACGTAGAATATATTTTAAGTACTTGTGTCTATGGCGTAAAACATAAAATGCATGTATTCTCATCCCAAAATATTTGTAGAGTTTAAAAATGGGACTATATACTCACAGTAGTAAAAGTATATTAATAATAAGTTTTCAACTTATTAAAAATATGACCGTCGTCCTTGGATTCACGAACCTATAACAATAATAACGATTCAGATAATAATACGACATATGAATAAAATAAAGCAAGTTCATAGAATACTTATATAATACTACTTAATTTTTAACATTTTATGTTAGTAGTCCATTGTTAGTAGTCCTTTGTTAGTATTCCAAAATAGTCCGAAAAGTCCAACAGTCCAATAATCGGTATATATATATATATATATATATATATATATATATATATATATAATCTATAATCTATCTATAATCTATCTATCTATCTATCTATCTATCTATCTATCTATCTATCTATCTATCTATCTATCTATAACTCTATATAAATCGTGAAGGTTAATCCACGTGTCACTCACACATTAACCCTTAAACAGTCTGCTGATGTGTTAATCCTATGCTTAATCTCAATTAACACTAAATAAGCATCAGAATTTCCACCCTGGCATCTCAAATCGTCCACCAAAAAAACACAGAAAAAAAAATCCATGACTCTCATCTCCTACGCACCGGTTTTTCAATCCATCTGCTACAAACCCTAATTTATCAACTAATTCAATGCGTCAACAAATGGCTATATGAATTGCAATCAAGCATATGCATAATTGAAACTGCCTTCAATACGACGATCGGAAGGTATGTAATTACGAATCGAAAATTGGTATTTTTCTTCTATGATTTTATGAATCTTATGAACACATGAATTGGTATGCAAATCTTATGTATACATGAATGATTTTACAGTGACCTTTCACTTTTCTGTGTTTCTCTATTATGCGAATGGAGTTGCTTCTTGCCTTCTCGGGCCTTTTTGTTAGGATATTAGGACCCAAACAACGCTAGTAATTCTACAAGATTACTAGCCGAGTAGTGATACTATCAAGATCACTTAACCCACTTAATGAACGAAAGATAATAAATGCGAAAATGTAAGAACGACACAAGATATAACGTGGTTATATGCAATCGTTGTGATTGCTTTAGTCCACGGACCAACTAGAGATTGTTATATTACTGAATACTTGAGAGTGGTGTGTTACAATGACTATGAATGAGCTCTATATATAGAGCAAACAAGAAACCAACCAAACTACAACTTGATCTTCAAGTGTGCTAGTAATCATGAAAGATAAACCAACTAGCCATGCTTTACACCCACTAATGACATGATCACAGCCACAATTAGTGGTGTAAAGCAACCCACTAAGCACCTAAAGTGAAAGGAGAATCAATCAAGATCGGATCCCATGTGTGCAAGTTGCCCACTTGCTGCCAGACATCGTGCGCGCCGTGCACACTTAAACGTGCGCGCCGTGCACACTCCCAAACTTCGAGCAAGCCTTCTGATCAAAACTTCTCTAGTGCGCGCAGGGAGCGCGCCGCGCACCATCACCGCGCACAATCAACTTGCTCTGTGTTGAAACATTTTTTTTTTCTCGTTTTGTATAAATGTCTCCATACTCTAACAAATCTCCCACTTGGAGACTTTGAACAAAACTCCAATCATATCAATGAATTAACCAAGAACATTAAACCACCTTCGATTACCGCCAAATACCATTTGGGACACGCACGCTCAACACATACTTCGGATGAGTAGACTTTCGATAAAAGGTCTTCAATACTACTTGTTAAACTTGTAACACCATTCACATCTCTAGTTGGGGTCTTCTCTCATCAATTCATGAGAAGACCAATTGAGGTAATGCAAAACCTCAATTTCTCCGTTGTAACCACCTTAGTAAACATATCGGCAGGATTCTTCGTACCAAGGATTTTCTCCAAGAATAAAGTGCCATCATTTATATGTTGTCGAATAAAATGATACCTTATCTTGATGTGTTTCGTTCGACTATGAAACACCGGATTCTTCCCAAGATGAACCGCACTTTGATTATCACAATACAAGATGTCACGACCCTACTTTTTCCGTTATTTTTTTTAAATATCTAACTTTCGTTAACTGGTATCTTTGCCATGTCATTTCTATATGATTTATTATATTCTAGATAATTTAAATAATATTTCAATATTATTTATTGGATGGAAATGTGTAAATATGTGTTAGTACGTTCCTACGTATAACGTTTTTATTCGAAAAATCGTCAAGGTTAAGTTTCTAAACCAACGAGCCCCATCCGGGTTACGGATGCTTTAGTACTTCGCGTATTTAAATCGTGTAACGTTTTATCTATCGGATCGAGTTCGTTGTATCGTTCGGGCCAATGTGAAAAATTAAAAGTTGATGAATTGGGCCATTCTTAGCCAAACTAGGTCGAACTATTTTGGATGATCCATGGACTTATCATTTTCTTTTTAAACAGTATTTTGCCCACCTTATTCAAATTAATTAGATTGAATACTTTTATTATGGAAAAAAAAAAAAAAAAAAAAAAAAAAAATATATGTTACTCTCATATTTACGGCCGACCTTTTTAAAGGGATTAGGCCAAAACCTTTTTATTTATTTTATTTGGTAGTCTTCTATTGTTTTTAGCCATGGCCAAAGTTAATTATTTATTTTAAGGGATGAGTGTTGTTAAAAAAAAAATAATATAATAATAATAATAGATATAAACACTAGTATTATCTTGAACTACAACTACTAAACATTTGGCATTTATCTTATAGACACCATTGAGTTAGTTTATACAATCACAAGAATATATCTAAACACAACTAACAAGATCTTGGAAGTACTTGAATGAGTCAAATTGAAAATATTATTACTAGAATATCAACATACTATTTTTATGGCAATCAAATTGAAAACCTTATTACGTGGATATTGACATCCCATTTTCATCGTATTCTTCGATGAAGAGTGATCTAAATAAATAACCTCTCACACACATACATTATTCACTGGCAAAACGTTACGGTTCAATCACAAATAAGTTTTGAAGAAAAGAATATTTATTCTAAGAGAGAAGCCATACATAGAAGAACTATAATCAATTACATTTTCGGTGGCCATTCATTTTCACTCGAGAGGTTGAGTACCCGGTCATTCGCTGTTTAATTTGGTTTTTGAGGATCTGTGATCTACTGCGCATTCAAGGTGAGTTATAGTCCCGTTTTTACATACTTTTCAAAGTATACTTTTTGGGATGTGATTACATGCATTTTTTTTTACTTACGTTTAGACACAAGTAACAGTTAAATTTAATTATTCATTGTGAGTTGGACAAAAATATTCCCTAGTCTGGTAACTGTAATCATTGGTTTCTACCGGTGAACGCGAATCCTACGGATAGATCTATCGGGTTTGACAACCCCATTTCGAGCTAGTCGCGCTAGCAATTTATAATCGGAATGTTTAGTACTTCGTAATTTGTTGTAGATACACTGTCCAAGTGTATATTTTTATTGTGTTTGGCAAGGGTAAATAAAGGGTTAAGTGGTTACCAGGTGGCTCATTGATAATGGAATAATGTTTAATGTTTTCTAACATTTTTAAATCTTGTGGTCTAAAGTTTACTTATTTATTTAAACCTATAATTCACTCAACCTTTGTGTTGACAGTTTACTTGCATGTTTTCACAGGTAATTGAGTTTATGTGATGCTTCCGCTGTGTTTAGAAGAGTCTGCATGCATTTGGGCAGATTTTTATGAAACAATTATGAAACTTAAGTTTGCATTCTATTTTCGGATAATTTAAACTTGTGGGTTGTTGACAATGTTTTGTGTCAACTTTTGTTATTTAATATGTTTAGTTGTTTTAAACTACATATTTTGGTTTGTTTCCTTTTTGGGAAAACTTTTGAAATAAAAGAATGCAACTTTGTTTATTTAATTCATTTAAGTCCGATCAAGCTGTGGGACCAACTGACGGAACCGTTAAGTGTTTTGACGGGGTCGTCACATGTGGTATCAGAGCGTTGGTTGTAGGGAACTAGGCGGTCTTAATGTGGTCAACCCGTGGTTTTTAGGGTGCATTAGAGTCTAGTCTACAGCCTGACCTTTTTGCTATAAGCATTAATATGCATTTCATTTCATATAAGTTATATCATTAGCTGTTATATCTTTTTGGTATGTGGTTTGCGGTTTTGCTGTTTGCAGATGTCAACTTCGAGCGATAACTCCATTGCTACTCCTGCTCCACCGTCTCCTGCTAGACGTCGTGCAAATCAACCCCGGATCGATGATCCTGTTCATTACTATTTTTCCACTATTACTCACATGAACCGGGCTTACAATGAGGTGACGCGTATTAATGCCCTTAGTGATTGTATGCGTACTTTACCACATAACGAAGTTATGGACGAGATTCGTGATGACATGGGTAATTTTATCAGTTTTAAGCATAAGGTTGAGGATGAGAATCGTAAGCGTGATCGAGAAGTTAATGCTAAGTTCGAGGCTCTCGAGAGCACTGTTCGTGGGTTGAAGGAAGAGTTGGATGTTGTGAAAGGAAAGTTGCATAAGTATGAGGCTCCTGCCGAGACTCATGCTGGACCAGCTTATCACACCCGCTCTAAGCGAATGTGATGTGATTATTCATATTGATTATCTATTCCATAAGACTTAATGTCCTTTTATACATACATTTTGGGTTATGTACGGCATTTTGCCGAGGATTTATTAAGATTTTGTTATGGGATATTTCTTTCATTATGTATGGATGGTTATTTTATGACATCTATGATCATTATCATGTTTTATTTCTGATGTTGTGACTCTTGGCATGTTATATTATGCGTAATATATGTTCATGTACGTTAGGTGCTATGTATGTTGTATGATGTTATCATAAAATATGTATGCATGTGATGGTTATTTCTATAACCATCATAACTGTCATGTTATTACTCATAGTGTTAGTTGACTAATATCTTAATGGTTAGTCTTTTCGTGTTTGATCTATTTCTTTATGACACTAGTATTATTCTTGGTACTAACTAATGTGTTATTTTATTTTGAAGATCATGCCTCCAAGAGAGTCTGCCGAAGCGCGTATGCAACGCTTGATCAATGAAGGAATTGCTGCTGCTATGGCAGCGAATGTTAACGTGAATGCGAATGTTAACAACAACAACCAGGTGGGGTGTTCCCACAAGACTTTTATGGCTGGTCGACCTCAGGAATTCAGCGGTACAGAAGGACCGATAGGGCTCACTCGATGGTTTGAGAAAATCGAATCAATTTTTAGGGTCAGTCGGGTCCGTGAAGAGGATAAAGTGAGTTTCGCAAGTTGCACCCTCAAGGATAGCGCCTTGACTTGGTGGAACAATCTGGTTGGTAGTTTGGGTAACGATGTTGCTTATGGTTTGAGCTGGAATGATTTTAAAGAGAGATTGATCACCCGCTATAGACCTCGGGGTGAACTTAAGAAGCTAGAGGTTGAGCTTAAGAATCTGAAAATGCATGGCACCGAGTTAGATGCCTATGAACGCAAGTTTTTCGAGTTGACTTTACTGTGTCCTAGGGTTTATGCGGATGAGGACCGCAAAATTGAGGCTTATATTGATGGATTGTCGGAGAAGATAGAACACGGGGTTGAGTCTAGTAAACCCCAGACTATTGAGGCGGCTATGGCTATGGCCCACAAGTTGAATGACAAAGTGTTGAGGAGAAGTAAGACTCCTGTTGCTGAAACTAGTGAAGAGGTTGTCAAAAAGGCTGATAATGGGAAACGAAAGTGGGATAATAACCGCAATCAGAACCAAAATCAGCAAAAGAGACAGGATACCTCAGGTGCTGCTAATAGGAATCAGCGTGTGTGTCCCCGTTGCTACAAGGCTCACGATGGTTATTGCACTATTACTTGTAAGAGGTGCTCTAAGCAAGGGCACATTGCGAAAGATTGCACAGTGTTGTTACCGGGTTCTGCTACACCCGCGGCTGGTGGTAATTATGTTGGTATTAGAGGTGGAAATGGTAATGGTAATGGTAATGGAAAGTCTAATAATGGAGGTAATCAGAGGGTTTGCTATGAGTGTGGGAAGCCGGGTCATTTTCGAGATGCTTGCCCGAACAAGAAGACTGCCGAAGCTGCACGCGGCCGAGCGTTCAACATTAATGCGAAGGATGCGGAAGAAAATCCTAAGCTTGTTACTGGTACGTTCTCAGTCAACGATTTATCAGTTTATGTTCTATTTGATTCAGGGGCTGATTTAAGTTTTGTGTCGAATAAATTAAGTCCAAAAATCAAAACACCGGTAACTCCCTTAGACAATACTTATATTGTTGAAGTAGCTAATGGTAAAGAACTTACTGCTAAGACTGTACATCGTAAATGTAACATTAATTTGGGTGGTGGGGATTTTGAGATAGATTTGATACCGATTGAACTTGGTAGTTTTGATATTGTTATTGGTATGGATTGGTTGTCTGCGAACCGTGCCGAGATCGTGTGTTATGATAAGGCTATTCGTACTACTGATGTGGTTGGAGAGCCACTGATGGTTTTTGGAGATAAGAAATGCACACAGTTAAATCTTATTAGCTGTATGAAAGTTCGTAAACATCTCCGCAAAGGCTGTCATGCTATTCTTGCTCATGTTGTAGATCCTAGTAAAGAAGTGAAGAACGTTGATGACATTCACATTGTTAGGGATTTTCCCGAGGTGTTTCCCGATGACTTACCTGGTCTTCCGCCGCAACGCGCGGTAGAATTTCAAATTGATCTTGTTCCCGGTGCTGCTCCTGTAGCACGTGCTCCTTATCGTCTTGCGCCTTCCGAACTTCAAGAATTGTCGAGTCAACTCCGCGATTTGTTAGACAAGGGTTTTATTCGTCCCAGTTCGTCCCCTTGGGGAGCTCCTGTTCTGTTTGTTAAGAAGAAAGATGGTTCTTTTCGTTTATGTATTGACTATCGTGAATTGAACAAGCTTACTATTAAAAATCGTTATCCTCTTCCGAGAATTGATGATCTGTTCGATCAACTTCAGGGTTCATCTGTTTATTCAAAAATCGATCTTCGTTCTGGCTATCATCAGTTGCGTGTTAAAGAATCTGATGTTTCGAAAACTGCTTTTCGCACCCGTTACGGTCACTTTGAATTTCTTGTTATGCCGTTCGGATTGACAAATGCACCTGCTGTGTTCATGGACCTCATGAACCGTGTGTGTAGACCCTATCTGGACAAGTTCGTTATTGTTTTCATCGACGACATCCTTATTTATTCTAAGAGTGATGAAGAGCACGAAGAACATTTGAGGTTAGTGCTTGATTTGTTAAAGAAAGAAGAGTTATACGCTAAGTTCTCTAAGTGTGCTTTTTGGTTAAGAGAAGTTCAGTTCCTTGGTCACATTGTTAGTAAACAGGGGATACAAGTTGATCCTGCTAAAATTGAGGCGATTGAAAAGTGGGAAACTCCGAAAACTCCTACTCAGATTCGTCAGTTCTTAGGGTTGGCAGGTTACTATCGAAGGTTCATTCAGGATTTCTCTCGTATAGCGAAACCTCTGACTGCTTTAACGCATAAGGGGAAGAAGTATGAGTGGAAGGATGAACAAGAGCAAGCTTTTCAGATTTTGAAGAAGAAGTTGACTACCGCTCCGATATTGTCCCTACCGGAGGGTAATGACGATTTTGTTGTTTATTGCGATGCATCACGTCAAGGCTTTGGTTGCGTTTTGATGCAACGAAAGAAAGTTATTGCGTACGCGTCACGACAGTTGAAGATTCACGAACAGAACTATACAACTCATGATTTAGAGTTGGGGGCTGTTGTTTTTGCACTTAAGATTTGGAGACACTATCTTTATGGAGTTAAGAGTACAGTGTACACAGATCACAAGAGTCTTCAACATATCCTCGATCAAAAACAGTTGAACATGAGACAACGAAGATGGATTGAGACGTTGAATGATTATAATTGTGACCTTTTATATCACCCGGGTAAGGCCAATGTTGTGGCTGACGCTTTGAGTCGTAAAGAAAGGACCGAACCTCGCAGGGTTAGAGCTTTGAACATGACGGTTAGATCAAACCTCGTTAGGCAGATTCTTGAGGCACAACAAGAAGCCTTAAAGGAGGAGAATTTCGGGAAGGAGAATATTGAAAAGGTGGCTAAGAAGTTTGAAGTACGAGCCGATGGTACTAGGTATTTTGCGGGACGTCTTTGGGTTCCAAAATTTGGAGGTCTTCGACAACTCGTTTTAGACGAAGCTCATAAGTCTAGGTACTCTATTCATCCTGGTTCAGGAAAGATGTATCAGGATCTTAAGGAGCTGTATTGGTGGCATAATTTGAAAGGGGATATAGCTAAGTATGTGTCTAAGTGTTTGACCTGTGCTAAGGTCAAAGCTGAACATCAAAAACCGTCTGGACTTTTGGTGCAACCAGAAATTCCCGAGTGGAAGTGGGAAGGTATCACTATGGATTTTATTACTAAGTTACCAAGAGTTTCAGGTGGCTATGATGCGATTTGGGTGATTGTAGATCGACTCACTAAGTCGGCTCACTTTTTGCCGATTAGGGAAACTGATTCGATGGAGAAACTCACTCGTTTGTATTTAAAAGAGATTGTTTCTAGGCATGGTGTTCCCGTGTCCATTATTTCCGACCGAGACAGTCGATTTGTATCAAGGTTTTGGCGATCTTTACAAGAATCCTTGGGTACCAGATTGGATATGAGCACCGCTTATCATCCTCAAACGGATGGTCAAAGTGAGAGGACCATTCAAACATTAGAAGATATGTTGCGAGCATGTGTGATTGATTTTGGAAATGGGTGGGATAAATATTTGCCGTTAGCTGAGTTTTCTTATAACAACAGTTATCACGCAAGTATTAAAGCCGCACCGTTTGAAGCTTTGTACGGTAGAAAATGTAGGTCTCCTATTTGTTGGAATGAGGTTGGGGATGCTCAACTTACAGGTCCAGAGATTATTCACGAGACTACTGAGAAGATTGTGCAAATTAAAGAAAGGTTGAGAACTGCTAGAAGTCGGCAAAAGAGTTATGCCGATAAAGGAAGGAAAGATGTTGAATTTCAAGTTGGTGATCGTGTTATGTTAAAGGTTTCGCCTTGGAAGGGTGTGATCCGTTTTGGTAAAAGGGGAAAGTTAAGTCCTCGTTTCGTGGGACCGTTTGAGATCATTGAAAGAGTTGGACCAGTGGCTTATCGTTTGAAGCTGCCACAAGAACTCAGTGCTGTTCACGATGTTTTCCATATTTCGAACTTAAAGAAGTGTTTGGCTGAATTTGATCAGACTATTTCTTTGGAAGAACTCCAAGTTGATAAACAATTGCATTTTATTGAGGAACCTGTTGAAATCATGGACCGAGAGGTTAAGACTCTTAAACAGAGCAGAATTCCTATTGTCCGGGTCAGATGGAACGCTAGACGCGGTCCCGAGTTCACTTGGGAGCGTGAAGATCAGATGAAGCAGAAGTACCCGCATTTGTTCTCAGATGCCGAGTCAACCCCTGCACCTGCTTAAATTTCGGGACGAAATTTCTTTAACAGGCAGGTACTGTCACGACCCTACTTTTTCCGTTATTTTTTTTTAAATATCTAACTTTCGTTAACTGGTATCTTTGCCATGTCATTTCTATATGATTTATTATATTCTAGATAATTTAAATAATATTTCAATATTATTTATTGGATGGAAATGTGTAAATATGTGTTAGTACGTTCCTACGTATAACGTTTTTATTCGAAAAATCGTCAAGGTTAAGTTTCTAAACCAACGAGCCCCATCCGGGTTACGGATGCTTTAGTACTTCGCGTATTTAAATCGTGTAACGTTTTATCTATCGGATCGAGTTCGTTGTATCGTTCGGGCCAATGTGAAAAATTAAAAGTTGATGAATTGGGCCATTCTTAGCCAAACTAGGTCGAACTATTTTGGATGATCCATGGACTTATCATTTTCTTTTTAAACAGTATTTTGCCCACCTTATTCAAATTAATTAGATTGAATACTTTTATTATGGAAAAAAAAAAAAAAAAAAAAAAAAAATATATGTTACTCTCATATTTACGGCCGACCTTTTTAAAGGGATTAGGCCAAAACCTTTTTATTTATTTTATTTGGTAGTCTTCTATTGTTTTTAGCCATGGCCAAAGTTAATTATTTATTTTAAGGGATGAGTGTTGTTAAAAAAAAAATAATATAATAATAATAATAGATATAAACACTAGTATTATCTTGAACTACAACTACTAAACATTTGGCATTTATCTTATAGACACCATTGAGTTAGTTTATACAATCACAAGAATATATCTAAACACAACTAACAAGATCTTGGAAGTACTTGAATGAGTCAAATTGAAAATATTATTACTAGAATATCAACATACTATTTTTATGGCAATCAAATTGAAAACCTTATTACGTGGATATTGACATCCCATTTTCATCGTATTCTTCGATGAAGAGTGATCTAAATAAATAACCTCTCACACACATACATTATTCACTGGCAAAACGTTACGGTTCAATCACAAATAAGTTTTGAAGAAAAGAATATTTATTCTAAGAGAGAAGCCATACATAGAAGAACTATAATCAATTACATTTTCGGTGGCCATTCATTTTCACTCGAGAGGTTGAGTACCCGGTCATTCGCTGTTTATTTTGGTTTTTGAGGATCTGTGATCTACTGCGCATTCAAGGTGAGTTATAGTCCCGTTTTTACATACTTTTCAAAGTATACTTTTTGGGATGTGATTACATGCATTTTTTTTTACTTACGTTTAGACACAAGTAACAGTTAAATTTAATTATTCATTGTGAGTTGGACAAAAATATTCCCTAGTCTGGTAACTGTAATCATTGGTTTCTACCGGTGAACGCGAATCCTACGGATAGATCTATCGGGTTTGACAACCCCATTTCGAGCTAGTCGCGCTAGCAATTTATAATCGGAATGTTTAGTACTTCGTAATTTGTTGTAGATACACTGTCCAAGTGTATATTTTTATTGTGTTTGGCAAGGGTAAATAAAGGGTTAAGTGGTTACCAGGTGGCTCATTGATAATGGAATAATGTTTAATGTTTTCTAACATTTTTAAATCTTGTGGTCTAAAGTTTACTTATTTATTTAAACCTATAATTCACTCAACCTTTGTGTTGACAGTTTACTTGCATGTTTTCACAGGTAATTGAGTTTATGTGATGCTTCCGCTGTGTTTAGAAGAGTCTGCATGCATTTGGGCAGATTTTTATGAAACAATTATGAAACTTAAGTTTGCATTCTATTTTCGGATAATTTAAACTTGTGGGTTGTTGACAATGTTTTGTGTCAACTTTTGTTATTTAATATGTTTAGTTGTTTTAAACTACATATTTTGGTTTGTTTCCTTTTTGGGAAAACTTTTGAAATAAAAGAATGCAACTTTGTTTATTTAATTCATTTAAGTCCGATCAAGCTGTGGGACCAACTGACGGAACCGTTAAGTGTTTTGACGGGGTCGTCACACAAGACGCAATAGTCTTGTCTTTTACCTAACTCGCCTAAGAAGTTCTTCAACCACACTAGCTCTTTAGAAGCTTCAGCAATAGCCATGTATTCGGCTTCGGTGGTTGACAAAGCAACACTCTTTTGCAATCGAGATAACCAACTAATCGCCGTCTTCCCCATTGTGAAAACATAACCCGTAGTGCTTTTCCCCGAATCATCACATCCACCCAAATTAGCATCCGCATAACCTCTAAGTATGAGATTGTTTTTGGAGAAACACAATCCCATATTAGAAGTACCTTTCAAACACAATCCCGTGTTGAAACATTTTTTTTTTTTTTTTCCTCGTTTTGTATAAATGTCTCTATACTCTAACACTTTTAAGTTTCTGGTTTTTGATAATGTATATGTACTTCACTTTACAATTTATTTTTTTATATGCATGTTCTGAATATGTATTGGTTTACATGCACATTAGGTGTTTGATGAAATGCTTGAATGAAACCTTCTTTCAAATTGAAGACCATTTGTTTCAAAGACTTACGTATGTAAGCTTGCTTCCTTAGGACTTGCTACTCATTAGACATAATTAAATACTATGTTTTTGTCACTATAAACATCTCATTTGTGAAACCATGCATTTATTACTGAAGCAAATTATACCAGCTTCTAGGTTGATTAACAATCACTTGAGATAGCTTGCTTTTAGAAACATCTTTTTTCTGTTACTCAGTATCACGTTGAAGTTGATTAACCTCAAATCGTACGGATGCAGGTATGTGGACGTTATATTCATTAAGATAAGATTTGATTACTCATTCTGCTGTTTTGGTACCTAAGCTTTTCATATTAGAGAGTCAAGACGGTAATGTTACTTTTGGCCATAAACTATGTCTCAAATTCTTACACTGCCTTAGGATGTTAAAAACCTTTGTTACGGTTGTGTATGCTAATATATGCGTTTAGAATAAGCGATATTTAGACTTTAGGCAAAATAGATATACTACATATCTTATAAAGTCATCTATTAAATATTCTAGAATCTATGCAAAATAGATATATTCATCTGCTTGCTAATGGGTCCTATAATGGGAATCGAAAAGATAATAGTTAGGCTTTTGTAGAGGGTTCTATTGATTGGTGGCATGAATTCTCAAGTAAGCTTTCTGGATTGTTTTGCATACAGAGTATGATTTTGACTTTTTTTTAAAACAAAAAGTGGCTTCAATAAAGGTACGTTATTACGAGTACATAATTAGCCATGAAAATATCGTTTTATTGATTGTGATGTGAATGTTATACCACCAATCGAATGTTAGCATCATCTTCATTCGAGTTTAAGTAGGGATTTTTGTGAAATATTATGATTTTTTCAATTTTAGAGTCAACTTTATTCATGAAACTTCTACGAGATAATGATATGGTTGAAAATTAAGGTTATATCAAAACAATAAGACGAAAAATATTTTGGTATTCCTTTCATTGTAGTGATCACCTGCGTATTCATGCATAATTTTTAATAAAGTTCAAGAATAAGTGTATTATTAAACTAAAATGGGGGTCTGTTTTATGCATTTAATCGTATAGTTGAAATAAATTCATTACTAATGAGCATTTGTTAATCAGGCTATATGCAATTGTACTTTCCTAGATTTCTAGGTGTTATGCAAGAAAAAATGTATATGTTGGGTCAAAAGGTGGAACAGGTCAAAGTTGCATCAGGTCAAACCAGATCAAATGGGCTTTATCATATCATATAAAGTTCTCGCTATATTCAACAACACTTTTATATTTAATACTTTTAAAATATATGATGTATTTGGAAAGTGGGTTGCAATTGCTACCTCTAATCAATTTTATTTTCTTGTGGATGTTACTAAAAGTGAATTAGTTTAACTTTTTTTTTTTATAGGTTACTCCAAAATGCAAGTTTGCCAATGGATAAATGTGCATTCGTGACAGGTTGCTTATCTAGATTTAGACTATACCACTTTGTTTTACAGTCTATTGTTCACTGTATGAGAAATTGACTGAACTTTATTAGTTTAATTAGTACACATAGCCTTCTTTTCATAATAATCTCATTGATATCCGATGCAAGGGTAGGGTGGTGAAGGCATTTTGTTTAGATTAGGGATATGGTGGTGAAGGTATCATGAGCATATAAGAACTGAAGCCGTGTTTGTAATTGAATCATAACCATAATTCTGGGTTGTTCAACACTAAGTTGACCCATGGGTTCTAATTAATTTAAAAGGCGTAATTGTTATAACGCATCATTACTCATTTAATAAAGCTCAATATTGACTAAAGGTGTGACTATGTCTATTACAAAGTGGTTCTTGAACGATTATGCAGGTTTAGTGTGCGGGCTATAGATCAACAAATTGATTGTGACACGGTCAGTCTGGCGGGCTAAACCAAAATGCAAATGCTGTTGTTGAAGTCTAGAAGTTGTGGATCCATAACGATCGTTACCATTTGTGTTTAAACAAGGATAAAGAAATATCAAAGAAATATCAAAATTAAACCAAATTGTCGTCTTCAAGGAAGTGTTGCAACACTTATTAGGTTAGTATAAACTAAAGTTAAATTGATATGCATATATACATGTTCCCTTCAATTTCATTCCCAAGTATATGGGTTGATATTGCCACCCAACTGTTTTGGTCACATATTTTGTTACTTTAAATGAATAAATGATAACTTATTTTTAGCATAGAAGTGTTAATATTTTCTTTTAAATTTTTTATATTTAACAGGGCTTTTGAAGGTTCATTGCATTTTGTATTTTGTTAATGGAACCTTCGAAGGCTCATTATCTGGTTAGTCATGAAACTTTCGTTAATTGTAGGAAAAAAAATCGAATGATCATATATTAATTCTAAAGCTGTCACGCTTTAATGCAAGTTTACATGTAAACATTTTATACTGATTACTATCATAATGATATGCATAATGAATTATGTTTGAAACTTTCATTTATGTTTACTGTTGGCTGCAAATGTAAAACCAAATTATCATTTGATAGTACAAATAAGTTACGATGGATAGTCATTGCCGATATCCATGGCTTGATAGTTAAAAATTGACAGTTTAACCCTATTTATAATGCCCATGGCTTGATGTTAGGTTATTGGAAGATTTCGATGACGTTACATATGGTGAGATTAGTTGGTCAAATGCAATGCTTGAATGTATTAGATGGTTATTACATATCTCAATGGAACGACATGGACATGATATGCAAGTTAAAGATTTGAGATGCAGATTCTCAATGTCTACAATTTTTATTATATATTTTTTCTTTTTCAAAAGTAATCAGTTTTTATTGATATATAAGTGAGTACATGTATTTACATCATTTATACTATTTACAATCTACGTATTAGTCAAGTTTTATGAAGGCCAAATGGTTTAACCAGGCTATGATATAATTCAAGTTTTATTAGTCAATGAAACTTAAACTTTTATATTCTTTGTAGGTCGAAATGCATTCAGCGAAAATGGATCCTCAAATTTGTGGTGTAGTTTAACTAACTTTGGTGAAATGAACATTGGTGTAGTTTAACTAACTTTGGTTCCAAACTTTTTATTAGTAAAGTGATGTGATGGACCATTTAGATACTTTGACCTTGTCTAAATTATTTGGTTGAAATTCAAGTTTAACGTGTATAATAACTGTGTGTAGTAACAACTGACCTATTTGAATAACACATGTTGTTTTGATCATGTTGTAACTTGTCACACTACACTTTAGAAAATATATTGACTTGACACCAGTTCAATTTCATTAGTGATTGTTTTCGTTATTGTAATTGTGTAATACAGGTTATCGGTGTCAATAGTAACACATTCAAATACTATTTTTTTTGAGCTGCCGTGCAACGCACGGGCTCTTAAATCTAGTATATATATATATATATATATATATATATATATATATATATATATATATATATATATATATATATATATATATAGGGGCACGATCCATGAATAAGCTTAAAAGGAGTACAAACCGGATAAGCAAAATAAAATTTTTTTTTTTTTTGAATTTTTTTTTACATTCATAAATCTGCATTAAAATGCACCTCTAATCAATTTTTTTCATAAAAAAAAAAGTTCAAACTCTTTCAAAAATCGATGATGAATGGTAAAATTAACCATTCATTGGGTTATTTTATCATTCATCTTGTTTACGATTAATGATAAAATTAATCAATGCTAAAAAAAATCAGATGAATGGTTAAATTAACCATTCATCTGTTTTTTATCATTCATCATAAACAGATGAATGGTTAAATTAACCATTCATCTGCTTTTTTTAGCATTGATTAATTTTATCATTCATCGCGAACAAAAATGAATGATAAATTAACCAGATGAATGGTTAATTTTACCATTCATCATCAATTTTTACCATTCATCATCGTTGTTTACCATTCATCATCGATTTTAGAACGATTTTGTTCAAAAACTTTTTAAAAATTTTTCGTTTTCTTCTATTTGCATATTAAAGGATCGTTTTTTTAAAAAAAAAAAATTTGAAATTTTACTTATCCAGTTTGTGCCCCATTTAGTGCTTATTCATGGATTGGTCCACTATATATATATATATATATATATATATATATATATATATATATATATATATATATATATATATATATATATATATATATATATATATATATATATAATCTTAGAATTATCCCACGACGTATTGTATACGTATTGTCTTTGCATCAACCCATAGATGTATTGTATATGTATTGTCTTAGAATTAACTAATACATATTGTGTACGTATTGTCTTAAGATTTATCAAAACGTATTGTATACTTATTGTGTTAGGACATACCAAGAATATTATTATACATATACAATCACAGAATTAACCAAGATTATAATATTTTGTTATACTACTGATAACATGTCCAAATATATATAGGATATAGGAAAAGTTAACAAGGATATGGTTAATATAGTTTTTATAATATAAATTTCGTCCATACAACGTTAATTTTAGCAGATTTTGTTTTGCTCGCCAAATATTCATTACAACTCCGTTTAAAGTGAATCAAATTGCTATGGATTCATTAAGAAGTAAATTTTACAAAACCAATTCGAAAAGTTCATCCCAAGTAGTAATTTTTAGAGCTTTACCCTCTTTTTGTGTCGGTGGACAGATTTGGAAAAATCCCGGCATCCACCCAATATATGATTTTTGATAAAATACTTCCACTTTGTCTAAAATCATGAAAAAAATACTGGAAGTCTTATTTACATATATTAACATATTTCCAAAGTCTTAGCCTCGAACTCAAAGTCTAAGATAGGTTTTTAATTCCCAACCCAAAACAGCCCGCTTTTTACCGAATGGAGATTAAAGGATATATGTTAAGTTTCAAGGTGTTCTTCATATGTACAAGTTATAAGTTCTTATATTAACTTAATATAACATCATAATACATATAAATAAGTGTTATTAGAGTTAAGTTAGAAAGATTAGATTAGTTTTTCAAACAAGCTTGGTGTTCACCAAAACAAGTTCTAGTTTTTACAAGTTTTATAAGTATAATAAGATAGCAACTATACAAGGAATTGAACAAGGATTTTGAGAAGTATTTTACCTTGATTATGAAGAGGAAAGTTTCTGAGATTAAAGTATGATATGAGAGCATTCAAGTGTGTGTTTTTAGTTTAAGAAAATGTAGAGTAAAAATGAGTTAAAATGGTCCTTATTTATAAGTTTATAATTTTGGCTTTTAGTGAAAATATCTAAGATAAGTTAAATTGTATTAAGTCATGCATGACATATTAAATTGATTAGGTCATGGATGACATATTACACAAATAATTGCAGATTTCTATTGGTATATACCAATAGTAAATACTTCTAGAAGCTGTGTATAATACGGCCAAAAATACCGTATGAATGTGAGTAGAATTCTTTGAGGAAATTGAACGGAAATACGAGTATAGCTATCCTTTATATGTATTGGTATATTATAAAGTGTATTCAATACTTGTAAGGATGTATTTACACTCGTAATACATTATATGTAAATACATTTTAACATAAGTTAATTACGTCGTTAAATAGTAATATATATATATATACATACATATATATATATATATATATATATATATATATATATATATATATATATATATATATATATATATATATATATATTGTTTGAAAACTCTTTAAATTAGTAGTATGAAAATATATATATAATACTTTGTTAATATACTTAATGAGATATTTAATTATCATATTTTCAAGTTAAATATATATACATCCATATATATACACAATAATTAAACAATTAAAAAATTAAATCAAGTTATGACGTTCGTGAATCGTCGGAATAAAAGGGTGGCCAAAAGCTTGTGTAAAGCTCTTTTCGGAGGTTCAAGATTTATTAAAATTCATTGCTTATCAAGTCGGAATTATATAAAGATTAAGTTTAAATTTGGTCGGAAATTTCTGGGTCGTCACAGTACCTACCCGTTAAAGAAATTTTGTCCCGAAATTTGATCGAGGTCGACATGGCTAACAATAAGAATGTTATTATGACGAATATAAGTTGATTCATAGGGTTTTATCATGATTGAGAAATATGGATAAAATAATTCGATTACTCGAAACGTATAAGTGAAGCTATCGTAAAAGAGTGAAATGAGAAAATAGGGATTCGTCTTATCTTTTGACGTCATCACGGTTGATCTCCGGATTAAAGAAAATCTTTGTAATCTATATAAGATTTGATTCTTCGGCGATTAAGGAAATTACGATCCTCTTCGATTTAATGCAATAATCTGTCTCGATTTCTCTGTCGGATATTTTACTATAAATCAACCTCATACGTTTCCTTATTTCCACATCTCCCATCTTTTATACTTTCTACCTTTCTTCGTTCTTCCAAAACATCTGTCAATATGCTCCATCCAGTTTTAATTCTTGATATATTCTTGACTATCACATCTGTCATTCTTCTTTTTCATCTTCCACCGGAGGAATCCATTAATTTCTACTATGCTCTTGGGTTTATAGTGTTCTTAGTTTTACCATGTCTTTATATTGCTATACACATCGATATACACGGTTTGTAATTTCTGCGTTGTCCTCGTGCTTATATTTTTCCTTATATTTTAGAGTTTCATGCTTCCGTCTTCTTTTCCCGACTTCAAGTCAAGCGAATAATGGTCTAGAATTCATAGATATGAAATTCGGAATGAACATAGCTAATGCTCTAAGAGAGAAATTGTAATAGCACAATTTGACTTGTGAAATTACCAGAATCCAAATGAAAAGATAGAACTATCAATAGAATATGTTCTTGATATGTTTAGAGATTAGATTGAATGTAAGAGTCATGTAACATGGCACATGATGACGTTATGGTCTGTGAATCATTACGTTCCATTTAGAAACTCATCATGACTTACTGTAATATAATCATGTTGATCAAGTGTCATTATATTATACTAACTCATGCTTCAGTTCCCAACATTACTTCAAAACATTCATACTTTACACTCAGAGGTTTCAGATATTTAGAAACTAAAACAGTTTTCTTTATGATGTGATACAGATAACGCGAAGGAATAAATGATTTCAGATAAGAATGGTTATGAAAATATCTTCAGAAATATGAAGGATATTTATAATGGAAGATACGATGATATCTTAGAATATTTAAGATAAGAGGATGATGAAGAATATTGTCCGCAAGGGTTTTAGAGTAAGGAGCAAGGTATTTGCTAAGGATTTTAGCAGACACCGAATCATTTGAATTCTTTGAAGATAGATTTTGTCTGTCACGACCCTACTTTTTCCGTTATCTTTTGCCGTTAATTATTTAACGACCGTTAATTATTATTCGTGCCACGTCATTTCTATGACCTATATTATTATTTTTATAATAATATATTAATTATTATGTGTTATATGAATATTTGTATTCATATTTTAATTCGCACGTTTCTACGTGTCGCGGATTTCCATCCGGCGAATCTTTTCGGTTTTTAAACCAACGGTCGAGCTTTCGGGATTTTTAGATCCTAAATATTTTAAATATGATATTTTATGATCATATTATTATTAGGTGTATTCATATTTATTTTTCGTCGCGCGTTTGATATCTTTCCGGATTTTTAATCGCGTAAGTGCGTTTTCGCGTTTCGGGATTCGTTCGGGCTTTCGGGCCATCAGGAATTGCACGTTTTTCAATGTTGGACAAGTTGGCCCACTAAGGGGCCCACCCCATCCCACCTACGGCCGAATTAGGGAGGGAGGGATCTCCCTTGCTTTTCCATTTTTCCTATCTTGATTTTATTTCACATATTTTGTAGCCTAAACCTAAAAAATACAAATTGCAACTTTTTCTCTCTTCTCCTCCCTTGCCTAGCCGTCGCCTCTCACACACATAATCATCATCATCTTTTTTTTTAAAGCTTGAATCAAGAATTGAAGATCATAAACGCGTTCCTTGCAATCTCCTCTACACATCTATACTCTTTGATTCTCGATTAGGGTATAAACCCTAACCTTAGCTTTTTCATATTTATTTATTTTTACTGATTTTGATGTTATTATGATAGTATTGTACTTGTGTATTGTTGTATTGTTGATTATATGCGTAGAATTGCTCGTTAATTCATGTTTTCGGTTTGATAAAATTGGGACAGCAGCTTTTTCGTGTGTTTCTGATATTGTAACTGATGTTGATCATAAAATAAAGTATATAAATGAGTTCCTCTCATCAAGACATTAATTTTAGACTCCGGATTCATGTCGTTTCGATTCCCGGAGCCCTAGATACGAGCAAAGTGGTATTTTGTTAAGATTGAAATGTGATTTTGGTATGAACCAGGTTTGGTCCGACTTTGTGACCATATTTGGTGACTTTAGGGTGTGTTAGTGTGTTAGGACTGATGGTGGGGCGAACTTTCATGTTCGGGTCATCTCAATCCGAGCCACGTATCACCCGTTACGTCTAAAACACGTTTTTGATTGAATTGAAGTTCCAAGTAGTGTATTGGCTGTATATCACGACTTGTGGGCTGTTCATGGTATGTTCTTGAGTGTACCAAAGTGTCGGGTGGTTTGCTTAGGCGGAGATATATGTAAGGCTCGCCGAAAACCGACACCCGGGGCTCAGGATACGACCCGATGAAATTTTGATTTAAAACTTGGGATTTATTATTAAACTTATGATATAAATAATGGATTTCATTATCATTTAATTACTTATGATATAAAAAGTAATTATTATTATTATTTAAGACTTATGATATATATTTAATTATATCATTTAATTAATACTTATGATTTAATTAACATTTTAATTAAACTTGTGATTAATAATACTTTCATTATTAATGGGAAATACTTATGATAAGTATTAAATAAGACTTATAATAAGGATTAATTAATTATTTAATTATTATAAGGCTTAGTTATTATTTAATTATAATTTAATTATTAAATACTTATGATTTAATGATTATAATTAGAAACTTATGATATGATTAATAATTCATTATTAATTAATAATACTTATGATATAATTTAAAATTTATTATTAATGAATAATACTTATATTATGACTAATATTTAATTAATTAATTAAATACTTATGTTATATTAATTATATCATTTAAACTTATATTAACTTTAATAATTCATTTTAATTTAATTAAACTTATGTTATGACATAATTAGACATATTTAACTTTAATAAACGTTATAACTTATGTTGTTATTATAACATGCACTTTTAAAATTAATGTTGACTATGTTTGACCAAGGTTGACTTTTGAGTTGACTTTCGGTTGACTTTGACTTTCAGTTGACTTCTGTTGACTTTCTAAATAAGGAAACTTTCCTAACTTAAAACTTTCTAAAAATAGAAACTTTCCAAAAATAGAAACTTTCCTAAAATAGAAACTTTCCAAAAATAGAAACTTTCCTAAAATAGAAACTTTCCAAAAATGGAAACCTGCTAAAAATAGAAACTTTCTAAAAATTAGAAAGTGTGTGTCCGTACGCTGTCCCGATCAAACCGATGCATGTTGAGTATTGCTCTATGTCTACTTGCAACATGTACAATAGCTATCATACTAAGACTTGACCTAAGTTAGTTATTTATATCGACCTGCTTTATTTATAGGTCGGCGTTGTGATCATTCCTGATCACTTTACTTCATTTGCTGTTCGCATATTTGTGTGGTTACTTCGTTTGCTATTAAGGTGAGTTATAGTCCCATTTTTATATTTTAAATCTTTTGGGATGAGAATACATGCAATTTATTTTATATTCTGGACACAAGTGAAAGTTGGTTTAAATTATTCATTGTGAGTTGAACAAAAATATTCCCTAGTCTGGTAACTGTAATAACTGGTTTCTACTGGTGAACGCGAATCCTATGGATAGATCTATCGGGTTTGACAACCCCATTTCGAGCTAGTCGCGCTAGCAATTTGTTATCGGAATGTTTAGTACTTCGTATTTTGTTGTAGATACACTTGTTCGGTGTATATTATTTATTGTGTTTGGCAAGGGTAAATAAAGGGTTAAGTGGTTACCAGGTGGCTCACGGAAAATGGAATAATGTTTTATTATATGTTTTCTAGCATATAATTTGGTGGTTTAAAAAGGACTTTTATGTTTTCAAACATAAATTTTTATTGTTTAAATTAAATATTGTTTGCAATACTAAACCTATAATTCACTCAACATTTTTGTTGACAGTTACTCGCATGTTTTATTCTCAGGTTCATGATTGATTGCTTCCGCTGTGCTTAGAGAGTCTGCATATTTATGATGGCAGCTTTTGTTAAACATTAACTTGCATTCTATTTTGTTACATTAAAAAGTGGTTGTTTGTTGACTTTATTTTGGTCAACTTTTGGTTAAAGTATTATTGTATAGTTTTTCTAAACTTATACATTTTAGTAGATTTCCTTTATAGGAAATCATTTTTAAATAAAGAATGCAAGGTTGTTTTATTAAATTCATATAGATTTTCGATCAAGCTGTGGGACCAAGTGACGGAGCCGTTAAGTGTTTTGATGGAGTCGTCACAGTTGGTATCAGAGCGTTGGTTGTAGGGATTTAGGCTGCATTGATGTCGTTACCCGAGTCAATAGGGTGCATTAGTGAGTCTAGTCTACAGCCCGGCCTATTATATATTATTATATGGGATTATTTGTATCGTGTTGGTATGTATATTGTTATTATACATACATTTTTATTATGTTCTGAATCCGGTAGGAACTCCCATTCCGATTTAAACGTATTCTCCGACTCATGCGAGTTCATCTTTTAAAGGAACACCTCGGTTAGTGAAACCGAGGGGGTGTCATTCTTGACCTCTGAAATTCTCGACATTTCTATGTCATAATTTGTGCTTATTGATATAACGTTTGAGTTACATTACGTGTTCTAGAATTCTAGGCATTTCTATGTCATCTATTATGGTTATGTATATGACTTTTGAGTTATATTGCGCGAGATGTCATTCTTGACTTCTAAAGGCTCGGCATTTCAATGTCAGCTATTGTGTTTGGGCATATAACATTTTTGTTATATTACGTGCCTTTGTGCCGTTGTGCCTATGTACTTTGGTTTTTGAAACGGAAAACGTCATTCTTGACTTTTAGAGATTCTTGGTACTTCGAAGACATTTTTATGACACCGTTACTCCTATTCATTACTTTCGATGTCTTTGTCTCTTGTGCTATCCTTAGCACATTGTTAGGAAATTGTTTTAGGGAAATTGTGTTGAGATTCGAGGTTGACCACGTATCCTGACCTTATGTAGTGATATTGGAATGGAACTATGAGTTAGTGAAATATAATGGCGTCAGGCCAACGTGATTATATTACGTTACTTCATAAAAAGCCCCAATATTGTGACATGAGGAATAGAAAGCGAGTCAACGAAAATTTGTACACCACTCATTCGGAAATTCTAACGTTGTTACATGAGTAAGGAAGATACTCATTATCTTATTTGTTGATATACGAGAGACTCGTCTTAACCGAACTACTTACCCCATGTTTTATCATTCATAACTCGCTTGTTAGTGACAGCTTCGCACGTGAAGAGTTTTGGCTCAAGGACTTATGTCCTGATAATGGCCAAAACAATATTTAACTCATTGGTTTTCATGACCTCGTAGCATTTGTTGGTTAGATGTCGCAAGACGATTCAAGTCCTTCACCCGAGCTTCAACGCTCTTACTTCAACTCATAACCTCTGTAATGCGGATACCCTGCTTTTCATTAAAAATTTTACACATTTGAGTAATTGGGCGGTTCTCACGAGATTTATGGGCGAATAGAAGTAATGAAATATTTTGTCATGTATACTATTTATAAAATCATATATGTACATATGAATTCAAATGGACAAATTTACCCTTACCTATTTTGGCTAGTATACACTAAATTATACCTTCAAAATTATTTTAAAACCACTCTTGTTGAGTTGTCTAGTTAACTCAAATTGTTTTACGTAAAATGGTACACGTTGTACATACTTCTAAATTTACTAAGAGCTTCGTTCCGTTATGGGGTTACATCAGACGTTTAAAGCTTTTTCAAAACTTCTTTGATTGATTACATTAGATTTTTTTTCGCATTACTCTACAGAGTGTTTGGATCACAGTTCCTCTCATCCTCCGTTAAGGATGAAATTTACCATTAACTTCATTGATAGAAATTCTTACACCAGTTTGGATGCCGGTTTTATAAAATTGTTGGAAAGTCTTTGCGCCCATAAAAATTTTCCCTCTTATGGTTGGACATGGCTGAAACGCAGACCGATAAATCAATTTTTTTTTTTTTTGGGGGCACACTCGGTGTTCACCCTATTGTAGAAAAGACGCTAGGTGGGTTTCTACCCCAACTGTTGTTATAGTGGGTATCATGGGTATATATTTCACTAGACCGTTTGAGGAGTTTCTACTCTCAACATTCGCTATCAACCACAACACCCTCGTAAACATCAATCCTAGGATTCAATACTTTGAGGTGCACGAAATTATTTTTGAAGATTCATCTCACCTGGAGGCGGCCATTATTTATAACCCATGATTCGCGTTCTTTTCATCCGTACATAAATTTAAGAATATGGATGAATCCTAGATTTCCTCGCTCATTGTACAAGGAAGTACACTCTTGTTGAAATATCACACCTTTCGTACGTCTTCCTTTCGAAAATGTAATGAAAATTTACTTTGAAGTCCATGATCCTCGTTATCTCCTTCGAGAGAATTGCCTTAAATATCTATGCCACCGAAGTGACTACTTCATATATTTCTTCCCTCATTGTTGCAACTACATTTCATTCATCCCAGTTCGTCCCCTTGGGGAGCTCCTGTTTTGTTTGTAAAGAAGAAGGGTGGTTCATTCCGATGGTATAGTGATTATCGCGAGTTGAACAAGCTTACAGTTAAGAACCGTTACCCTCTTCCGAGAATTGATGATCTGTTCGATCAACTTCAAGGTTTGTTCGTTTATTCTGAAATCGATCTTCGTTCCGGTTATCATCAGTTGCGTGTTAAAGAATCTGATGTTTCGAAAACTGCTTTTCGCACCCGTTACGGTCACTTTGAGTTTCTTGTTATGCTGTTCGGATTGACAAATGCACCTGCTGTGTTTATGGACCTAATGAACCACGTTTGTAGACCCTATCTGGAGAAATTCGTTATTGTTTTCGTCGACGATATCCTTATTTATTCCAAGAGTGATGAAGAGCACGAAGAACATTTGAAGTTGGTGCTTGATTTATTGAGAAAAGAAGAGTTGTACGCTAAATTCTCTAAGTGTGCTTTCTGGTTAAGAGAAGTTCAATTCCTTGGACATATTGTTAGTAAACAGGGAATACAAGTTGATCCTGCTAAGATTGAGGCGATCGAAAAGTGGGAAACTCCGAAAACTCCTACTCAGATCCGTCAGTTTCTAGGATTGGTAGAATATTATAGAAGGTTCATTCAAGATTTCTCTCGTATAGCGACACCTCTGACTGCTTTAACGCATAAGGGGGAGAAGTATGAGTGGAAGGATGAACAAGAGAATGCTTCTCAAATTTTGAAGAAGAAGTTGACTACCGCTCCGATATTGTCACTACCTAAGGGTAATTATGATTTTGTTGTTTATTGTGATACTTCGCGTCAAGGCTTTGGGTGTGTTTTGATGCAATGAAAGAAGGTTATTGCATATGCGTCATGTCAGTTGAAGATCCACGAGCAGAATTATACAACCCATGATTTAGAATTGGGAGTTGTTATATTCGCACTCAAGAATTGGAGACATTACTTATATGGGGTCAAATGTGCAGTGTACACTGATCACAAAAGTCTTCAACATATTCTTGATCAAAAACAGCTAAATATGAGACAGCGAAGATGGGTTGAGACGTTGAACGATTATGATTTTGAACTTCTATATCATCCTGGAAAGGCCAATGTTGTAGCCGATGCTTTGAGTCGAAAAGAGAGAGTTGAACCTCGTAAGTTTAGGGCCTTGAATATGACCATACGAACAAACCTCGCAAGGCAGATTCTTGCAGCTCAACAAGAAGCCTTGAAGGAGGAAAATTTCGTAACGGGAAGGTCAAAGGCCTAAGTAGACAGTTTGAGGTACGAACAGATGGCACTCGGTATTTTTGCGGGATGCCTTTGGGTTCCGAAGTTTGGTGATCTACGAAACTTGTTTTAGTTGAGGCTCATAAGTATGGGTACTCTATTCATCCTGGTTCAGGAAAGATGTATCATGATCTTAAGGAGCTGTATTGGTGGCCTAATTTGAAAGCTGATATGGCTACGTATGTGGTTAACTGTTTGACCTGTGCTAAGGTTAAGGCTGAACATTAGAAACCGTCTGGACTTTTGGTGCAACCTGAGATTCCCGAGTGGAAGTGGGAAGGTATTACAATGGATTTTATTACGAAGTTATTGTGAGTTGTGGGTGGTTACGACGCCGTTTGGGTGATTGTGACCGACTCACAAAATCAGCTCATTTCTTACCGATTAAGGAAACTGATTCGAGGGAGAAGCTTACCCGTTTATAATTGAAGGAAATTGTTTTGAGGCATGGTGTTCCCGTATCTATTATTTCGGATCAAGACAGTCGATTTACGGCGAGGTTTTGGCAGTCTTTACAAGATGCTTTGGGAACTAAATTGGATATGAGCACCGCTTATCATCCACCGTCGGACGATCAGAATTAAAGGACCATCCAAACGTTAGAAGGCATGCTGAGGGCGTGTGTAATTGATTTTGGTAATTGTAGGGATAGATACTTGTCGTTGGCTAAGCTTTCTTATAACAACAGCTATCATGCAAGTATTAAAGCCGCACAGTTTGAAGCTCTGTATGGTAGAAAGTGTAGGTCTCCTGTCTGTTGGAATGAGGTTGGGGATGCTCAACTCACAGGTCCAGACATTATTCATGAGACTACTGAGAAGATCGTACAGATTAAGGAAAGATTAAGAACCGCCAGGAGTAAGCGAAAGAGTTATGCTGATAAGAGATGGAACGATATCGAATTTCAGGTCGGTGATCGTGTTATGTTGAGGGTATCACCTTGGAAGGGTGTGGTACAATTTGGTAAGAGAGGAAAGTTGAATCCTCGGTTTGTTGGACCATTTGAGATTATCGAACGAATTGGACCCGTGGCTTATCGTTTGAAATTGCCACAAGATCTTAGCGTTTTTCATAATGTTCTCATGTATCGAATCTAAAGAAGTGTTTGACCGAGGCCGAGGAAGCTAGTCCTATGGAGGGACTTCATGTTGATAAGCAACTACGTTTTATTGAGGAACCTGTTGAAATTCTGGATCGAAAGGTTAAGACTCTTAAACAGAGTAGAATTCCTATGGTTCGAGTTAGACGGAACGACGCGGTCCCGAGTTCACTTGGGAGCGTGAAGATTAGATGAGGCAGAAGTACCCGCATTTGTTCCCAGATGCCGAGTCAACCCCTGCACCTGCTTAAATTTCGGGACGAAATTTCCGTAACGGGAAGGTACTGTCACGACCCTACTTTTTCCGTTATCTTTTGCCGTTAATTATTTAACGACCGTTAATTATTATTCGTGCCACGTCATTTCTATGACCTATATTATTATTTTTATAATAATATATTAATTATTATGTGTTATATGAATATTTGTATTCATATTTTAATTCGCACGTTTCTACGTGTCGCGGATTTCCATCCGGCGAATCTTTTCGGTTTTTAAACCAACGGTCGAGCTTTCGGGATTTTTAGATCCTAAATATTTTAAATATGATATTTTATGATCATATTATTATTAGGTGTATTCATATTTATTTTTCGTCGCGCGTTTGATATCTTTCCGGATTTTTAATCGCGTAAGTGCGTTTTCGCGTTTCGGGATTCGTTCGGGCTTTCGGGCCATCAGGAATTGCACGTTTTTCAATGTTGGACAAGTTGGCCCACTAAGGGGCCCACCCCATCCCACCTACGGCCGAATTAGGGAGGGAGGGATCTCCCTTGCTTTTCCATTTTTCCTATCTTGATTTTATTTCACATATTTTGTAGCCTAAACCTAAAAAATACAAATTGCAACTTTTTCTCTCTTCTCCTCCCTTGCCTAGCCGTCGCCTCTCACACACATAATCATCATCATCTTTTTTTTTAAAGCTTGAATCAAGAATTGAAGATCATAAACGCGTTCCTTGCAATCTCCTCTACACATCTATACTCTTTGATTCTCGATTAGGGTATAAACCCTAACCTTAGCTTTTTCATATTTATTTATTTTTACTGATTTTGATGTTATTATGATAGTATTGTACTTGTGTATTGTTGTATTGTTGATTATATGCGTAGAATTGCTCGTTAATTCATGTTTTCGGTTTGATAAAATTGGGACAGCAGCTTTTTCGTGTGTTTCTGATATTGTAACTGATGTTGATCATAAAATAAAGTATATAAATGAGTTCCTCTCATCAAGACATTAATTTTAGACTCCGGATTCATGTCGTTTCGATTCCCGGAGCCCTAGATACGAGCAAAGTGGTATTTTGTTAAGATTGAAATGTGATTTTGGTATGAACCAGGTTTGGTCCGACTTTGTGACCATATTTGGTGACTTTAGGGTGTGTTAGTGTGTTAGGACTGATGGTGGGGCGAACTTTCATGTTCGGGTCATCTCAATCCGAGCCACGTATCACCCGTTACGTCTAAAACACGTTTTTGATTGAATTGAAGTTCCAAGTAGTGTATTGGCTGTATATCACGACTTGTGGGCTGTTCATGGTATGTTCTTGAGTGTACCAAAGTGTCGGGTGGTTTGCTTAGGCGGAGATATATGTAAGGCTCGCCGAAAACCGACACCCGGGGCTCAGGATACGACCCGATGAAATTTTGATTTAAAACTTGGGATTTATTATTAAACTTATGATATAAATAATGGATTTCATTATCATTTAATTACTTATGATATAAAAAGTAATTATTATTATTATTTAAGACTTATGATATATATTTAATTATATCATTTAATTAATACTTATGATTTAATTAACATTTTAATTAAACTTGTGATTAATAATACTTTCATTATTAATGGGAAATACTTATGATAAGTATTAAATAAGACTTATAATAAGGATTAATTAATTATTTAATTATTATAAGGCTTAGTTATTATTTAATTATAATTTAATTATTAAATACTTATGATTTAATGATTATAATTAGAAACTTATGATATGATTAATAATTCATTATTAATTAATAATACTTATGATATAATTTAAAATTTATTATTAATGAATAATACTTATATTATGACTAATATTTAATTAATTAATTAAATACTTATGTTATATTAATTATATCATTTAAACTTATATTAACTTTAATAATTCATTTTAATTTAATTAAACTTATGTTATGACATAATTAGACATATTTAACTTTAATAAACGTTATAACTTATGTTGTTATTATAACATGCACTTTTAAAATTAATGTTGACTATGTTTGACCAAGGTTGACTTTTGAGTTGACTTTCGGTTGACTTTGACTTTCAGTTGACTTCTGTTGACTTTCTAAATAAGGAAACTTTCCTAACTTAAAACTTTCTAAAAATAGAAACTTTCCAAAAATAGAAACTTTCCTAAAATAGAAACTTTCCAAAAATAGAAACTTTCCTAAAATAGAAACTTTCCAAAAATGGAAACCTGCTAAAAATAGAAACTTTCTAAAAATTAGAAAGTGTGTGTCCGTACGCTGTCCCGATCAAACCGATGCATGTTGAGTATTGCTCTATGTCTACTTGCAACATGTACAATAGCTATCATACTAAGACTTGACCTAAGTTAGTTATTTATATCGACCTGCTTTATTTATAGGTCGGCGTTGTGATCATTCCTGATCACTTTACTTCATTTGCTGTTCGCATATTTGTGTGGTTACTTCGTTTGCTATTAAGGTGAGTTATAGTCCCATTTTTATATTTTAAATCTTTTGGGATGAGAATACATGCAATTTATTTTATATTCTGGACACAAGTGAAAGTTAGTTTAAATTATTCATTGTGAGTTGAACAAAAATATTCCCTAGTCTGGTAACTGTAATCACTGGTTTCTACTGGTGAACGCGAATCCTATGGATAGATCTATCGGGTTTGACAACCCCATTTCGAGCTAGTCGCGCTAGCAATTTGTTATCGGAATGTTTAGTACTTCGTATTTTGTTGTAGATACACTTGTTCGGTGTATATTATTTATTGTGTTTGGCAAGGGTAAATAAAGGGTTAAGTGGTTACCAGGTGGCTCACGGAAAATGGAATAATGTTTTATTATATGTTTTCTAGCATATAATTTGGTGGTTTAAAAAGGACTTTTATGTTTTCAAACATAAATTTTTATTGTTTAAATTAAATATTGTTTGCAATACTAAACCTATAATTCACTCAACATTTTTGTTGACAGTTACTCGCATGTTTTATTCTCAGGTTCATGATTGATTGCTTCCGCTGTGCTTAGAGAGTCTGCATATTTATGATGGCAGCTTTTGTTAAACATTAACTTGCATTCTATTTTGTTACATTAAAAAGTGGTTGTTTGTTGACTTTATTTTGGTCAACTTTTGGTTAAAGTATTATTGTATAGTTTTTCTAAACTTATACATTTTAGTAGATTTCCTTTATAGGAAATCATTTTTAAATAAAGAATGCAAGGTTGTTTTATTAAATTCATATAGATTTTCGATCAAGCTGTGGGACCAAGTGACGGAGCCGTTAAGTGTTTTGATGGAGTCGTCACATTGTCCTTGTGATTTGTCCACAGGCTCCTTCAGGGTTTGCTCAATCCTTTTTCCAGTTCCAAACCTTCTCTTTTTCTGTGCTTTGCTAACACAATATTCTTTATCATCAACTTTTGACTGTTACAGTTGTCTACAATTTTTGCTGCTTCATTCAGCTTTTTCAAAACTTCATAGTACTGATTCGTAGGCTGAAGTGCTATTCCGGATTTCAGAATTATAATTACAGGAAATAACGTTATATGTATATGCAGAAATGATGTGAGATTCAAGAATAATTATTGATGCTTCCTGGGGTTTGGTATGACAATTATTGTTACAAGATGTATATGGGTACATGACAAGGTTTTATAGTGATCTTTCAGAGAGATTTAAGTCAAAGAGCAATAAAGTTGCTGATAAGCTTACTACTAATGTGGTGGAATATAAAAGGTTCCACAGTAACGATAGCGAAAAGACAACGTATATATTAAGGTTATAATAAGGCTACTCCGGATGAAAAGTCGAAGTTGTCTTTTTGGAGCTGTGATAAAATTCGCTATTTTGAAAAGGGATTGTAAAGTTATTTTGGGTAATAATAATGCTAAAGGATCTGACACGGATACGTGTTGAATCTTTGCTTAGGTTCAAGTGTCCTCCGAATGCATATCTATATGCATATATTCTTTGTATGTATCTTGTGATTGGTTCATTCTCTCGATTGTTCCTTAGTTGAGATGTTTTCAAGAATTTTGAAGGGTTTAGACGCAGGTTGTCATCGTCAATATCCGTATAATGAATTCGTCGTGAATCTTGAATGATACGAATATCTTTATGAGTTCTGTGAATGAAAGTGATGTTCTAGTATAGTTTGAATTTAAAGTATGATTTTGAAGGATGTAGGAATTTAAGATTGATGGCACTTCTTAAATCTTGACTTGGATTTTGATCTGTCAAAATCAGAATATGTAATTGAATTGGTATGGAAAATGGTTGTCTTGAATTTTGTGAAATGATGTATATTGCTATGAAAGGAGAGAGTATAATTAACGATTGTCGAAACATCATTGAAAATGTACAGTGTAACATATTAATGTGAACTTAAGTATTTCTCGGGTATTACCTACCCGTTAAAATAAAATTTCACAAGTAATATTTTGTACAAAAGAATTTTTATTACAGTCTTTATGAAAATATATGTATGTATATTTTCTTCAGATGTAATATGGATTTAATGAGTTAATATTATATTAATCTCATGTGGTTTACGGTTGGAACTAGAAATGAATAATCCCTAAAACTTTAGAGATTACATAATTGCCGCAGAATATTTCTTCAACGTAAATGAAATAATGAATTAATACTTCATCACTCATTATTGTTGGTATCCCTCAGTGCCTGCGGTGCGTATGATATTGATGCTCGTAATGCGGCTTGCGATGTTGAGGCTTGTGATGTTGTTGGTAATGCTGCTGCTGGTGTTGGTAGTGGTTTGATGTGAGTATAGATGATGAGAATTTGTTTTGTTTTGTATTGTGAAAGAAGATGTTTAAAGTTTCTTGAATAAAAAGAGAGGTCAAGAGCTTTATAAAGGGAATGAAATGATGTAGGATGCACTTGCTAATGAAGTTTTGCTTTTCATGACAATATTTTTTTTTTTTACTAAATAATTCACCATGCAAGATACGGAGTAAAGGTCGGATAGCCTTAATAATATTAGTAATATTATACTTGTTGTGGCATATCCTGGAAAGGAGAGAGAAAATGGTGTTACGAACGGGTTCACCGGTAAGTGCCTCATGTTCTTCACCAAGAGGGCAATGTGTTGGATGGAAGGGATCACCTTCTTCTTGTCTCCAATGATTAAGTAGACTACGAACCCATCCCTAATTCATCCAAAATAGATGATGGCTAATTGGTTGACCCATTCCGGTCACATTGCTTTCGGAGCTCGAGTGAAATTCCATATCGGAATTCGAGGGACTTGAACTAGTGGAGAGTTCCATTTCGTACAATTGAATAAAGGATTTTTCGATATGAAATGATTTCCGGCTATCGGATGGTATTCTAATTACATAGAATATCTATATATATAGAGCAAAAGATTTCATAGATTACGGAAAAATTTATGGAATATGTTAGGCAAAGTTTACAGTAACAGATACGCTGAGATATGAATTAGCATATACGCTAAAATATGAACTTTGTCTATACACTATTTATGCAATAAATGCAGTAAAATGTGTCTAGACTAAGAATGATAAGCATGTAATTTTCTAAGGGTGATAAGCAGATGATTTCCGACTAGAAATGATAAGCAAAACTTTTGACATGCAGTTAAGGTCGAAGTTCAGACTCACTAATGCATCTTAATAACTATCCGTTAGACACACTAATGCAAGACAAGGTTCGCTAAGACTACCGCTCTGATACCAACTGAAACGACCCGTCCATATTACTATAAACGTAGTACGTTCTCATTGGTCCCATAGCGAGGTATTTGACCTCTATATGATACGTTTTAGAAAATATTGCATTCGTTTCATAAAAAGCACATCGTTATTATACATAATGCATGTTTTAAACAAGTGGGCAATTATTTAAGAAATAATCTCTAAAATACATCGGTTTCCAAATACTACACACGTGACGTAACAGTCGAATATAATACATGACAAAGGTTTTATTGAATGCAACACTTTATTTAAATAAAAGTATGAGACTCCATGCACAGCTTGCTCAGATAATGCAACAGCGGAATACTTTCTTAAGGACCTGAGAATAAACATGCGTAAACAGTCAACACAAAGGTTGGTGAGATATATAGGTTTATCATCGATATAAATATAGACCACAAGATTTCATAGTTATAAATATATGTACACTCGCAAGTGTATAAAAGTATTCTATAAGTTGTTGAGCGCTTCGGTAACCATACTTAACCATTAATGTAGCATATTCCCTTTATTATGAAATCTCCCTACACTGTACCAAGTGTAGTAAAAACGAAGTACTATGTAACCGTTTAAGATACTAGAGCGACTAGCCCGGTTGGGGTTGTCAAACCCGATAGATCTATCAATAGGATTCGCATATACATGTTCTTACAACATGTAAATATTAGTTACCAAGCTATTAGGGAAGATATGCAAAGTGGTACAACTCAACGTAGAATATATTTTAAGTACTTGTGTCTATGGCGTAAAACTTAAAATGCATGTATTCTCATCCCAAAATATTTGTAGAGTTTAAAAATGGGACTATATACTCACAGTAGTAAAAGTATATTAATAATAAGTTTTCAACTTATTAAAAATATGACCGTCGTCCTTGGATTCACGAACCTATAACAATAATAACGATTCAGATAATAATACGACATATGAATAAAACAAAGCAAGTTCATAAAATACTTATATAATAATTTTTAACATTTTATGTTAGTAGTCCATTGTTATTAGTCCAAAATAGTCCGAAAAGTCTAACAGTCCAATAATCGGTATATATATATATATATATATATATATATATATATATATATATATATAGAATTACCCCACGACGTATTGTATACGTATTATCTTTGCATCAACCCAGAGATGTATTGTATACATATTATCTTAGAATTAACTAATACGTATTGTGTACGTATTGTCTTAGGATTTATCAAAACGTATTGTATACTTATTGTGTTAGGACGTACCAAGAATATTATTATAAATATACAATCACAGAATTAACCAAGATTATAATATTTTGTTATACTACTGATAACATGTCCAAATATATATAGGATATAGGAAAAGTTAACAAGGATATGGTTAATATAGTTTTTATAATATAAATTTGATCCATACAACGTTAATTTTAGCAGATTTTATTTTGCTCGCCAAATATTCATTACAACTCCGTTTAAAGTGAATCATATTTCTATGGATTCATTAAGAAGTAAATTTCATAAAACCAATTCGAAAATTTCATCCTAAGTAGTAATTTTTAGAGCTTTACCCTCTTTTTGTGTCGGTGGACAGATTTGGAAAAATCCCGACATCCACTCAATATATGATTTTTGATAAAATACTTCCACTTTGTCTAAAATCATGAAAAAAATACTGGAAGTCTTATTTACATATATTAACATATTTCTAAAGTCTTAGCCTCGAACTCAAAGTCTAAGATAGGTTTTTAATTCCCAACCCAAAATAACCCGTTTTTTACCGAATGGAGATTAAAGCATATATGTTAAGTTTCAAGGTGTTCTTCATATGTACATGTTAAAAGTTCTTATATTAACTTAATATAACATCATAATACATATAAATAAGTGTTATTACAGTTAAGTTATAAAGATTAGATTAGTTTTTCAAACAAGCTTGGTGTTCACCAAAACAAGTTCTAGTTTTTACAAGTTTTATAAGTATAATAAGATAGCAACTATACAAGAAATTGAACAAGGATTTTGAGAAGTATTTTACCTTGATTATGAAGAGGAAAGTTGCTGAGATTAAAGTATGATATGAGAGCATTCAAGTGTGTGTTTTTAGTTTAAGAAAATGTGGAGTAAAAATGAGTTAAAATGGTCCTTATTTATAAGCTTATAATTTTGGCTTTTAGTGAAAATATCTAAGATAAGTTAAATTGTATTAAGTCACGCATGACATATTAAATTAATTAGGTCATGGATGATATATTACACAAATAATTGCAGATTTCTATTGGTATATACCAATAGTAAATACTTCTAGAAGCTGTGTATAATACGGCTAAAAATACCGTATGAATGCGAGTAGAATTCTTTGAGGAAATTGAACGGAAATATGAGTATAGCTATCCTTTATATGTATTAGTATATTATAAAGTATATTCAATACTTGTAAGGATGTATTTACACTTGTAATACATTATATGTAAATACATTTTAACATATGTTAATTACGTCATTTAAATAGTAATATATATATTGTTTGAAAACTCTTTAAATTAGTAGTATGAAAATATATATATATAATACTTTGTCAATATACTTAATGAGATATTTAATTATCATATTTTCAAGTTAAATATATATAAATCCATATATATACACAATAATTAAACAATTAAACAATTAAATCAAGTTATGACGTTCGTGAATCGTCGGAATAAAAGGGTGACCAAAAGCTTGTATAAAACTCTTTTCGGAGGTTCAAGATTTATTAAAATTCATTGCTTATCAAGTCAGAATTATATAAAGATTAAGTTTAAATTTGGTCAGAAATTTTCGGGTCGTCACACGAGCTGTTCTTCTTCATTTTTCTGTTTTAAAAATCGAATTTTCTATGTGAAGTGGGTTGTGTCTGAATAACATAAGGAATGGTAATACTCCTAATCAATCTGTATTGTTTTGTAGTGATCAACTGGTTCGAAAAAGTTTCAATCACAGAGAAAAAAATGTACGATTTAAATCAGATTTTGTTTGATTATATGACTAACTGTGAATGATTTGTACTAGATTACAGATTTAAAACAAATTTAAAACAGTTTGATAAGGATAGGAAACAGGATACATAGTTTATCTGTATTTATATACGTATATACCGTATTTATATTTATATACTTGTATATATGTATTTATCTATATTTATATATATGTATTTAATGTATTTACATATATATCTACCTGTATGTACATATATATTTATATATGTATATGTGTTTATATATATTTGTATATATATATATATATATATATATATATATATATATATATATATATATATACTACTTCTTATTATTTATTTTTTTAATTAACTAGTATCATTATATCAATAATATTAATATTAATAATACAAATAATAATATTCTTAATAATACTATTATTGATAAAGGCTATTAATAATAAATGATAAATAATAATATGGTAATATTAATATTAATACTAACAATAATGATATTCTTTATCAATTTCAATTACTAATAATGATAATAATAATATAAATGATAATAATAATTTTATTAGTTATAATAATATTAGTAATGTTAATAATAGTATTAATAATAATATTAATATCATCACTTTTACATATCAAATTTATATATATATATATATATATATATATATATATATATATATATACATATATATATACATATATATATATATACATATATATATACATATATATATATATACATACATATATATATATATATATATATATATATACATATATATATATATATATATATATATATATATATATATTATTTTAGAAATATTTAATATTAATAATACAAGTGTTAATATTAACAATAATGATAATGAAAGTAATGATAATAATATTAATATAACAATTATATATTCAAACTTGTAATTAAGTATAATATATTACCATTTATTATATAATATCTATAATTTATTAAATCTTTAATATTTATTAATTATATATGTATATATATATATATATATATATATATACATACATATATATATATATATATATATATATATATATATATATATATATATATATATATATATGTATGTGTGTGTATATTACAATATTACATATGTATAGAATTCATATATATATTTACATATTTATTTATACACTGGTGTTCATGAATCGTCGGGCATAGTCAAAGATCTAATGGTTTCATGGAACAATTTCAAATATTTTGAAATTCAACATAACAGACTTTGCTTATCGTGTCGAAATCATATGAAGATTAAGTTTAAATTTAATCGAAAATTTTCGGGTGGTCACAAATAATCGACAACTAGTCATTGTTAGGCGTAAACATTGTTATGATTAATTTGATATTATTTGCATATGTTTTGATTACATGTTTTGAATTTACGTGTTTTAATTTAGATGCCTTTAGTTGCTAGTATATTCTACATGTTAATTTGTTTAAAGAAAATAATTGAATAAAAGTGAAGTCAATAAGATATATTTTAAACATGCATAAGACTTAAATTGAAAATATATAATCATCAACTTTATTAGTTTGCAAAGTTAGTTACATATGTGAAAATCTGAATTGTGGTATGAAGTGATAACGATAAGAACATATATGTACAAAGTAATCATTAGCACGTTTGGCCAGCGTGATGGTGATTAAGTTGAATGTATGAACTTATCGAAATCATTGAATACTAATATGAAATATTATATGATACATTTACTCTACTTAGATCAATATTTAACTCTTATAGGATCTTGAAAATCTAATTTGTTTCTTTACTTGAGACATGTTAATATTATGAGTAATTCTAGCAACTTTAAGAGTTTTAAAAATAATTAAGATTTTAATTGATACACGTTATCTAAGTTTGAAAATATGACGTTTCATATATAAGTATCAATAGTGGACCCTTAATAACTATACCACTAAGTTACAAAAAGAAAATAATATTGTATAAATTAATATAATTTGCATTAAAACCCTATTATACTTTTGTGAACAATTCCAACGCGCAAAACCCTCATTTGTTTGCTATTTTGTGTGTTTTTGTTTCTTAACTTTTTTTCAATTTCGAGGACGAATTTTTTTAAGTGGGTAGAATTGTAATATCCCTCGAAAATTTAACACTATAACTTTGATAATATTTAAGACAATGTTTTGAGATAGAAAATAATTCATAAGTAAAGACTACATCTAATCTTAAGTTTAATATAACTATTAATTATATCCTAAGTTTGTTTAACAATAATATTAACATAAGTTATAAATTGATTAGTTTGTCACATGATAATTTAATTTGTAAATCTTGTTCTTTTAATAAGATTACTTTAATGCCTAGAACTTTTAATCTTTTACCACAAGTGTAATACATGTCTAGATACATTAGACTTTTGGATTACTAACTCATTATTTAATCTTGTAACTTGCAAAATTAACTTTCATTAATATCCTTAATGATGATCTCTTAATACATGACATTTCACAATTACTTGAATCACAATTACAAGAAAGTTGTACGTATGTTATGATCTATTCTTCCATCTTTTTATCTAGCCTAAAAATCCTACACAATTCACTCTTCCAATTACCAAGTGTTTGATTCATTTTGAAAGAAAAACAAGGTTGTTTTGATGTTCTATATCAAGGTAATACTTTTATCTTTTGTTTCATATTATTAATAGTATAATATTATTTTATAAGCTCTAAAATTTCGAATTAAAATATATAAAAATATCAAGTCAAAACTTTGTTAAACACTTCATACTTTTGGTGGTTAAAATACAGCAACAATAATGAGTTTTTAATAAAGCTTATAATTTTGTAATAATATGAATAAACACATAAATATCATATGATCATATGATAATATTATAAAAAATGGATATTACATAGTTCCTACTTGAATGTGTTTTGTGCTCATACTCTTGTATGTATTAGATTTGGTTCGGTGATCGCTTTCTCTTGGTGATTCTTTCGTCTTTGAAATTTCGTTTCTCGAGATAAGGTACGGATATTCTAGGTGGTTCTAGGATCATTTCGGTAAAATCTTTCATCTCAAAACTTTGTTTCGAATTTTGTATAAAAATCATTAGTATGACATGCTCATTTGATTATTCGTTATGTTTGTTAGTCTATAATTAATGTTATGATTTTCCTCATTTTTGATGTACTAACGAGGTTGCTAATTATGTTTGATAATTGAGGAATCATAATAAATTGGTCTTTAGAAATTGTGTCAAAACCGTGTCTCGAAAAATCTAACAAAAACAGCCCGGAAATCAGCCCGAATCAGTCCTGAAGCTGCTGTATTTTCAGCCCCGAAACAGTCCATAAATGTGACGACCCAGAAATTTTTGACCAAATTTAAACTTAATCTTTATATGGTTTCGACATGATAAGCAAAGTCTATTTAATTGAATCTCAAAATTTTTGAACTATTTTCATTTATGCAATTACCCTTCGACTGTTCTCGACGATTCACGAACAACTATTTGTAAATAGATACATATATATTTAAAAATATAAATATATATATTAATTCGAAATATAAAATGAAATATTATATTATTTAGTTAGTAGAATTAATTTTGTAAAATAAAATAATATAAGATATAATAAAATTTATTATTAAAATAAATCTATATATAGATATAAAAGTTTATTGAATATATTTATTAATTTATCATAATACTCGGTTAACATTTCGCTAGTGTTCTTATAGATCTAATACGAGTTCATGAAGATTTAAAATAAAAGTTGAACTGTAAATCGATTACGAAGATTTTAGGTTTGACAAAAATATTTTTACATTTTTTAGCTTAAGTTATAATACTCCGTACATATTATTTGGAACTAAAAATAAATATTAGACGCACCATTTTGATCAGGTTTCAAACATTTAATGACCAACATAAATAATTATATATAATTTAAAATTTTGGGATTTTTAGGATCACTTTCATATTCTAACTGTTTAGCAATGGACACGATATACCACTCGGTGTTAAAAGTGTCGGTAGAAAATATCTAGTAAATAAGTGGCTCGTTTTATAAACGTGTGATTGTATGTACCATTTTGTTTTCATTCAATCAATATGTAATATATTATATATCAATCTATTATTATAACACATCACCACTTGTGAATTATTTGGACAAACCCCACACTTGAATATATATGATGGCTTCACTATTACAAATTAATTTCTCTGCATTATTGTTTTCTTTTAGACTAACATGACATATGATTTATATAAATATACATACTCCATGAACCAAACAATTAAAAACCACCCTTATCACTTGCCATCTTCAAACCTCAAAGAACCATCTACAACCCATAATCGACCACCATACCACCATCGAATTCCATCAACTAACACCACACGATCATCTTGTTCCTACTTATGTTTTGCTCGACAACCTACAACACCACCAAGATACTGCACGTCCCTTTTGTGCCGCAACTATTCTGTCTTTCTACTTACCTTTGTAACAAATGATCGAACAACTCAAACCATAACCACACCCAACTATCATCACCGACCATCACTAGACCAATACACCATCGTGACCCGCTACTTGAACTGTTTTGGTTTTACTACTACTACCATCACAAACAAACACCATGAAACCTTCCACCACCTTGACACTACAACAACCACCTTATCACCACCATCTTCAATACTGCTTCGGTTTATTTATTTTTTTCTTTTCGGTCGACACCCAAACGCAGCAGGAGTGCTGCTACACCACTGTTTTCCATTTTTGTTTGAAAATGATCACCACAACCACCATGTACAACCAAACCCATTTATCCCTATCAAAACCCACCAACTTCGTGACCCATATTGTTACTGTACGGGACTGAAAATATATATATATTTTTTTCTATTCTTGTTAACGGATCAAACCCACAAAACTAAATCACACCGCCACTGCTTGCTATCTATTTCTACTTTTTATCTGTTCGAACAACCAAGCGAGAAATAACCACAAAGATTAACCAACAAACCTGCCGCACGTATATTTTTTTTTCTTTTTCCTGCTCTTGCCGACTGTTACCATATGAAAGATGTTAACAACGATAAGATGATGTTATGTGCATATAAGTGATGAAGTAAAGTGATGATGGTGATGTTTCTGTAAACAACCTAAACCTTGGATGCTAAACGATTTATTATTTTATTTGGGGCTGCCACTCGATTTATTTTTTTTAAAAACACCAACGACAACCCTACTACCACTTGCCCACTTGTTGGGGTTACTAAAAAATATGATGAGCTGTAAAGATTTCGTTTGCAATTTGCCTTTTGATACAATTTGTTTATTAAAACAAAAACTTTTGACTCAAGTATTGAATTAATTGGTGGATCCAAATTAATAAATCAAGTAGACTATTAAAATGGGTTCCTTTAAATCTAGTGGGCCATAAAAACATGAGGTTATATGGGTCGCTATAATTGTGGTTTCCTGCTTCGGTTTCCATAAAAAGGGAGATAGTATTATGATACTATGATGATACCGTAAATAGAGATAATGGTGTTGATGAAGATTTGGAATATAAAATGACGAAGGAGATGAGAATTTGAGAAGATGAATGAAGAGAAGTTAACGAAATCAATATGATGATGTAATGATGAGGATGTTGTGATGATGGAGACGAGATGATTTCAAAAATGACTACGAGTTGAAGAAGAAGAGATAATGACATGATATATAAACAAATGATGATGATGATGAGTATTATGAAATTGATAGATGATGATGATCGTGAATTCACGGTGTATTCTAGTTTTAGCCTGAGGTCATCGTGTAGGAACGTGTTCGAGTATGAAAGACTTGGGAAAGAATAGTGAAGGTTTCCCAATAACAACCTTACGAGAGATCGATATATTTTTTTCATTGTTTTCAAAACCTTCTGTTGTTGAAATCAAGGAAGTTGTTATGGATGACTTTAATGGCTTTTATAATGTCAGGGATTATATTGATCATGAACCCGAAGGATACATGGATCGAATGAAAAATGAAGAAAAAGAAGAAAGAAGAAAACAAAAACCGGTTAAATAGATTTGTGTTATGGTTTTAATCAGAAAAGTAGGGATGGAAGGATGGTTTGAGGGTGTTGTGGGTGAGCGAGAGGTCTTGGGTTCGAGTTCGAGCTTTGGCATTTCTTTTTAAAAAGCTTATTTTGAAAGGTAGTCTTATTATTATTATTATTATTATTATTATTATTATTATTATTATTATTATTATTATTATTATTATTATTATTATTATTATTATTATTATTATTATAATAATAATAATAATAATAATAATAATAATAATAATAATAATAATAATAATAATAATAATAAACTTAAAAGTTTTAAAACTTACAAAAAATTAGTGGGAGGCCTAGAGACAATCTGGGCCTCCACACCTCTAGCAATAGCAAAACCTATCCTAGTAAAAATATGAGCAGCGGCACCGGCACCAATATCTTGCGCCATCGAACTCTTCTGAACCCGCTATAGCAAAGAAATAGCCTCCTTCTCTAATTCCCCAAGGGAAGAAAATGAGAAAGGAATGAAACCATAACCAATCGCCAGACAACTAGATTCGTACTTGACCCGCTTCCGACGAGCCGCATCAATCACAGCACGTCCAGGGACAAAGTCAGAAAGCCCAGACTGTGTCAAAGGGGAAGACCCTGTCAAGTCAACACAAACATCGCGACCACAATCCCAGGAATAAAGTAACACATCTGCAGGTCTGAGGGCCCTGTCGTTCCCTCCAGACAACCCAATGTCAACCTCCTTTCTTGCTGAAATCTTAGATCGATAACAAACATCAACAAGGGAATCCCGGACAATATTATGTCGATGCTTAATACCCACCATACCAGCACAAGACACCGCGTGATCCCCGAAAATATCCCCAGTAAAAACCCTTGAACAGGCAGAGCATGCCGCCGAGATAGAGAACAATGGAACTGTAGTGACCCGAACTTTTTCATGTTTATATATATTAATTGAGATTGATATTTACATGATTAAATGTTTCCAACATGTTAAGCAATCAAACTTGTTAAGACTTGATTAATTGAAATATGTTTCATATAGACAATTGACCACCCAAGTTGACCGGCGATTCACGAACGTTAAAAGTTGTAAAAACGACATGATGATATATATATGGATATACATATGGTTAACATGAGATTATGATAAGTAAGTATCTCCATAAGTATATTAACAATGAGTTATATACATATAAACAAGACTACTAACTTAAGGATTTCGAAACGAGACATATATGTAACGATTATCATTGTAACGACATTTAAATGTATATATATCATATTAAGGTATATTAATATATCATAATATCATAATAATATAATAATTTAACATCTCATTAGATATAATAAACAATGGGTTAACAACATTAATTGAGATCGTTAACTTAAAGGTTTCAAAACAACACTTACATGTAACGACTAACGATGACTTAACGACTCAGTTAAAATGTATATACATGTAGTATATTTAGATGTATTAAAATACTTTTGGAAGACTTCAAGACATATATCAAAACACTCATACTTAACGAAAATGGTTACAGTTACTTTCCCATTCTTTTCTTTCATCAAGAATTCTAGTCGTATTCTTACCCGTATTATACACAGCTTCAAAACATACTTACTATGGGTATATACCAATAGGAACTAGCATGGGATTCCACTCTTGATTATGTCATGTATGACTAATCAATTTTAACTTCTACCATGAGCTAGTCAACTAACTAGAACTCCTTTTAACCCCACTCACCACTCACCAATTACCACTCATCATTCACTCCATTTCACTTCCAATTCTCTTTCTAATTCTCTCTCAACACATACACACTATTATGAACGTATTTTTCCAGTAGTTAATCATCATCTTCATCAAAAATAACTTCAAGAATCAAGCTATAATCATCATAGGAAGAACACTTCAAGAACACTTCAAAAATCCCTTCAAGTTTACTAATTTACTTCCAAGATTTCTAATCCATTCCAAGTAATCATCTAAGATCAAGAAACCTTTGTTATATACAGTAGGTTATCTTTCTTATTCAAGGTAATATTCATATTCAAACTTTGATTCAATTTCTATAACTATAAACTATCTTAATTCGAGTAAAAATCTTACTTGAACTTGTTTTTGTGTCATGATCCTACTTCAAGAACTTTCAAGCCATCCAAGATCCTTTGAAGCTAGATCATTTATTGTCACTTCCAGTAGGTTTACCTACTAAAATTGAGGTAGTAATGATGTTCATAACATCATTCGATTCATATATATAAAACTATCTTATTCGAAGGTTTAAACTCGTAATCACTAGAACATAGTTTAGTTAATTCTAAACTTGTTCGCAAACAAAAGTTAATCCTTCTAACTTGACTTTTAAAATCAACTAAACACATGTTCTATATCTATTTGATATGCTAACTTAATGATTTAAAACCTGGAAACACGAAAAACACCGTAAAACCGGATTTACGCCGTCGTAGTAACACCGCGGGCTGTTTTGGGTTAGTTAATTAAAAACTATGATAAACTTTGATTTAAAAGTTGTTATTCTGAGAAAATGATTTTTATTATGAACATGAAACTATATCCAAAAATTATGGTTAAACTCAAAGTGGAAGTATGTTTTCTAAAATGGTCATCTAGACGTCGTTCTTTCGACTGAAATGACTACCTTTACAAAAACGACTTGTAACTTATTTTTCCGACTATAAACCTATACTTTTTCTGTTTAGATTCATAAAATATAGTTCAATATGAAACCATAGCAATTTGATTCACTCAAAATGGATTTAAAATGAAGAAGTTATGGGTAAAACAAGATTGGATAATTTTTCTCATTTTAGCTACGTGAAAATTGGTAACAAATCTATTCCAACCATAACTTAATCAACTTGTATTGTATATTATGTAATCTTGAGATACCATAGACACGTATACAATGTTTCGACCTATCATGTCGACACATCTATATATATTTTGGAACAACCATAGACACTCTATATGTGAATGTTGGAGTTAGCTATACAGGGTTGAGGTTGATTTCAAAATATATATAGTTTGAGTTGTGATCAATACTGAGATACGTATACACTGGGTCGTGGATTGATTCAAGATAATATTTATCGATTTATTTCTGTACATCTAACTGTGGACAACTAGTTGTAGGTTACTAACGAGGACAGCTGACTTAATAAACTTAAAACATCAAAATATATTAAAAGTGTTGTAAATATATTTTAAACATACTTTGATATATATGTATATATTGTTATAGGTTCGTGAATCAACCAGTGGCCAAGTCTTACTTCCCGACGAAGTAAAAATCTGTGAAAGTGAGTTATAGTCCCACTTTTAAAATCTAATATTTTTGGGATGAGAATACATGCAGATTTTATAAATGATTTACAAAATAGACACAAATACGTGAAACTACATTCTATGGTTGAATTATCGAAATCGAATATGCCCCTTTTTATTAAGTCTGGTAATCTAAGAATTAGGGAACAGACACCCTAATTGACGCAAATCCTAAAGATAGATCTATTGGGCCTAACAAACCCCATCCAAAGTACCGGATGCTTTAGTACTTCGAAATTTATATCATATCCGAAGGGTGTCCCGGAATGATGGGGATATTCTTATATATATGCATCTTGTTAATGTCGGTTACCAGGTGTTCACCATATGAATGATTTTTTATCTCTATGTATGGGATGTGTATTGAAATATGAAATCTTGTGGTCTATTGTTACGATTTGATACATATAGGTTAAACCTATAACTCACCAACATTTTTGTTGACGTTTAAAGCATGTTTATTCTCAGGTGAATACTAAGAGCTTCCGCTGTTGCATACTAAAATAAGGACAAGATTTGGAGTCCATGTTTGTATGATATTGTGTAAAAACTGCATTCAATGTAACATATTTGTATTGTAAACCATTATGTAATGGTCGTGTGTAAACAGGATATTTTAGATTATCATTATTTGATAATCTTCGTAAAGCTTTTAAACCTTTATTTATGAAATAAAGGTTATGGTTTGTTTTAAAAATGAATGCAGTCTTTGAAAAACGTCTCATATAGAGGTCAAAACCTCGCAACGAAATCAATTAATATGGAACGTTTTTAATCAATAAGAACGGGACATTTCAGTTGGTATCAGAGCGTTGGTCTTAGAGAACCAGAAAATTTGCATTAGTGTGTCTTATCGAGTTTGTTAGGATGCATTAGTGAGTCTGGACTTCGACCGTGTTTTCTTTAAAAATGATTGCTTAACATTTTTGTTGGAAACTATATATTTTTAACATATGAATATTATGTGATATATTACTCTCTTAACGTGTTTGATATTATGTGATAGATGTCTACCTCTAGAACAAGTCCCATTGACTCACCTAATAATAATGAAGAGTCAAATGTAAATTGGAATGATTCGTGGACTGATTCACAAGTTCCCGAAGAGGAACCGGAAGAAGAGTCGGAACCGGAAGAAGAATCGGAACCGGAAGAAGACTCGGAACCGGAAGAAGAAATAGAACCGGTGGGGGAAATAATAAAACGGTTAGTAAAAGAGAATCCTCAACCAACCGACCAAGGTTAATTATGGTCAATGGTGTTTCCGCCAAGGAAGCAAAATATTGGGAGGATTACCAATTCTCCGATGAATCGGATTCCGACGAGAATTCCGATGATGTTATAGAAATTACCCTAACTGAATTTAAAAAGGCAAAAGAAAATAATAAGGGAAAGGGCATAAAAATAGAGAAATCTAATTCCAACCCCGATGAACTTTATATGTATCGTCAACCCCCGAAGTCCTTAAGTTGTAACAATGACCCGGGAACCTCTAAACCACCAGGTTTTTCTAAACCAATGTGGAAAACGACGGCTCGTATTAGGGGAACATCATATATCCCTAGAAACTTGGCAAAATGAACCAAAACCGAAGAAGAAGAAACAAGCGAGTCGGAATAAGATAGTTGTATTCGTGTGGTGTAATATATGTAATATAGTGTGCTTATGCTTTATGAAATATGTAAAAATTGCTTGTATTAATATGTATTTTTTTTATGAATCTAACTCTTGTCTATTTTACAGTATAAAAACACAAAATTGATAGACAACCCAATATTTTAAGAGACCTACCCGGAGACATGATTGATGAAATATTGTTTAGAGTCGGTCAGAATTCTTCGGCACAACTATTTAAGGCGAGATCAGTTTGTAAGACATTCGAAGAACGTTCCAAGAATGCCTTGGTTTATAAAAGGCTTTCGTTCGAAAGATGGGGGATATCACATTGGGAAATCCATAAGTTACGATGTGTTTACTTTGACGCATATATTGCGGGGAACCCAAATGCTATTTTACGCAATGGGTTAAGAAATTATTTTGACTCAATATATCCGAATATTGGACTTCGTGATTTAGAAAAAGCGGCTAACATGCAACATAAAGAGGCATGTTATGCTTACGGGTTAGTAATGTTCGCTTCTCATCAAAGTGAGAACAAGAACATCGGCCTACAACTATTAAACAAAACGTTCCCACAAGTGACGGTCGGTAATTGGGGTAAGAAATGAGGTTTTTAGATTGTTACAGGACTGTTGGACATTACGTAACCCTCGTCCCTTTGACGACGTTACAACACGCTGTCTTATCAACGGCCATAACGGTTATGTTCCACAAGACCAAGGATGGGAAGTAGTCATAGTAAAACCAGAATGCATGACTTGTTTCTGGACGTATGAATTACGTGTCTTTATTGCCTTTGCTGAACGACTTGTGTACTAGCTAGAATTATCTTCACAACTATCTTGTATCAAAGTTATTGTGTGCTATATTTCATGCTTTATGTAAAATAAGCGGTATTGTAAGTTTGTAAAATATTGTATAAAAGTTTGAACGCGAAATATTATTACAATCAGTTTTTCATATAGAATTGTAGTAGTTGAATTGTATATTAGCTACTAAGTATGAACTTAACGGGTAGGTACTACCCGAATTTAAACTTATAAAATGCTAATATGAAGAAAAAGCTTTTATAAATGAGTTCATATTATGCTACGAAATACTATTAACTACTCTTAATATTCTGTATGATTAACTTGTTCCATTTGACTATTTTAAAGGAAATGGCACCGACTACTCAACACACCGTCAATATGAATGAAGAGGAATTCCGTACTTTTCTAGCTTCAAACATAGCCGCAGTACAGGCTGCGCTACATGCCAACAATAACCTTGGATCTGGCAGTACAGGAAATCGTGTACGATGCACCTACAAAGAATTCACTGCCTGCAAACCTTTGGAATTTGATGGAACCGAAGGACCGATCGGATTGAAACGGTGGACCGAGAAGGTCGAATCGGTGTTTGCCATAAGTAAGTGTACTGAAGAGGACAAAGTGAAGTACGCTACGCATACCTTCACAGGTTCTGCGTTAACATGGTGGAATACCTATCTAGAGCAAGTGGGACAAGACGATGCGTACGCACTACCGTGGTCAGCATTCAAGCACTTGATGAACGAGAAGTACCGTCCCAGAACCGAGGTCAATAAGCTCAAGACAGAACTTAGAGGGTTACGAACCCAAGGATTTGATATTACCACGTACGAAAGACGATTCACAGAATTGTGCCTATTGTGTCCGGGAGCATTCGAAGATGAGGAAGAGAAGATCGACGCGTTTGTGAAAGGATTACCGGAAAGAATCCAAGAAGATATAAGTTCACACGAGCCCGCCTCCATACAACAGGCATGTAGAATGGCTCACAAACTAGTGAACCAGATTGAAGAAAGAATTAATGAACAGACTGCTGAAGAGGTCAATGTGAAGCAAGTCAAAAGAAAGTGGGAGGAAAACGGTGATAAGAATCACCAATACAACAACAACAGCAATCACAACAATAATCGCAACAATTATCCCAACAATCGCAACATCAATCGCAACTACAACAAACGGCCCAACAACAACAACAACAACAACAACAACAATAACAGCAACTACAACAATCATCCCAACAATAATAATAACCGCAACAACAACAACAATCGGAAGCAGCTATGCCAAAGGTGTGAAAAGTATCACTCGGGGTTCTGCACCAAATTTTGCAACAAGTGTAAAAGAAATGGTCATAGCGCGGCGAAGGGTGAGGTCTACGGACCAGGGGTTAATAGAACGAAAGGAACAAATGGTGTCGGAACGAGTAATGGCGGAGCAAGTAGTGTCGGAGCAAGTTAGGCCAATGTAGTTTGTTATAAATGTGGAAAACCGGGCCACATTATTAGAAATTGCCCGAACCAAGAGAACACGAATGGACAAGGCCGCGGAAGAGTTTTCAATATTAATGCGGCAGAGGCACAGGAAGACCCGGAGCTTGTTACGGGTACGTTTCTTATTGACAATAAATCTACTTACGTTTTATTTGATTCGGGTGCGGATAGAAGCTATATGAGTAGAGATTTTTGTGCTAAATCAAGTTGTCCATTGACGCCTTTGGATAGTAAATTTTTACTCTAATTAGCAAATGGTAAATTAATTTCAGCAGATAATATATGTCGGAATCGAGAAATTAAACTGGTTAGCGAAACATTTAAGATTGATTTGATACCAGTAGAGTTAGGGAGTTTTGATGTGATAATCGGTATGGACTGGTTGAAAGAAGTGAAAGCAGAGATCGTTTGTTACAAAAATGCAATTCGCATTATACGAAAAAAAGGAAAACCCTTAATGGTGTACGGAGAAAAGGGCAACACGAAGCTACATCTTATTAGTAATTTGAAGGCACAAAAACTAATAAGAAAAGGTTGCTATGATGTTCTAGCACACGTCGAGAAAGTACAAACTGAAGAAAAGAGCATCAATGATGTTCCCATTGCAAAAGAATTTCCCGATGTATTTCCGAAAGAATTACCGGGATTACCCCCACATCGATCCGTTGAATTTCAAATAGATCTTGTACCAGGAGCTGCACCAATAGCTCGTGCTCCTTACAGACTCGCACCCAGCGAGATGAAAGAACTGCAAAGCCAATTACAAGAACTTTTAGAGCGTGGTTTCATTCGACCAAGCACATCACCGTGGGGAGCTCCTGTTTTGTTTGTCAAGAAGAAAGATGGTACATTCAGGTTGTGTATCGACTACAGAGAGTTGAACAAACTTACCATCAAGAACCGCTACCCACTACCGAGAATCGATGACTTATTTGATCAACTACAAGGCTCGTCTGTTTATTCAAAGATTGACTTACGTTCCGGGTATCATCAAATGCGGGTGAAGGAAGATGATATTCCAAAGACTGCTTTCAGAACACGTTACGGTCATTACGAGTTTATGGTCATGCCGTTTGGTTTAACTAATGCACCAGCTGTGTTCATGGACCTTATAAACCGAGTGTGTGGACCATACCTTGACAAGTTTGTCATTGTTTTCATTGATGACATACTTATTTACTCAAAGAATGACCAAGAACACGGTGAACATTTGAGAACGGTGTTAGAAGTATTGAGGAAGGAAGAATTGTACGCTAAGTTTTCAAAGTGTGCATTTTGGTTGGAAGAAGTTCAATTCCTCGGTCACATAGTGAACAAAGAAGGTATTAAGGTGGATCCGGCAAAGATAGAGACTGTTGAAAAGTGGGAAACCCCGAAAACTCCGAAACACATACGCCAGTTTTTAGGACTAGCTGGTTACTACAGAAGGTTCATCCAAGACTTTTCCAGAATAGCAAAACCCTTGACTGCATTAACGCATAAAGGGAAGAAATTTGAATGGAATGATGAACAAGAGAAAGCGTTTCAGTTATTGAAGAAAAAGCTAACTACGGCACCTATATTGTCATTGCCTGAAGGGAATGATGATTTTGTGATTTATTGCGACGCATCAAAGCAAGGTCTCGGTTGTGTATTAATGTAACGAACGAAGGTGATTGCTTATGCGTCTAGACAATTGAAGATTCACGAACAAAATTATACGACGCATGATTTGGAATTAGGCGCGGTTGTTTTTGCATTAAAGACTTGGAGGCACTACTTATATGGGGTCAAAAGTATTATATATACCGACCACAAAAGTCTTCAACACATATTTAATCAGAAACAACTGAATATGAGGCAGCGTAGGTGGATTGAATTATTGAATGATTACGACTTTGAGATTCGTTACCACCTGGGGAAGGCAAATGTGGTAGCCGATGCCTTGAGCAGGAAGGACAGAGAACCCATTCGAGTAAAATCTATGAATATAATGATTCATAATAACCTTACTACTTAAATAAAGGAGGCGCAACAAGGAGTTTTAAAAGAGGGAAATTTAAAGGATGAAATACCCAAAGGATCGGAGAAACATCTTAATATTCGGGAAGACGGAACCCGGTATAGGGCTGAAAGGATTTGGGTACCAAAATTTGGAGATATGAGAGAAATGGTACTTAGAGAAGCTCATAAAACCAGATACTCAATACATCCTGGAACGGGGAAGATGTACAAGGATCTCAGGAAATATTTTTGGTGGCCGGGTATGAAAGCCGATGTTGCTAAATACGTAGGAGAATGTTTGACGTGTTCTAAGGTCAAAGCTGAGCATCAGAAACCATCAGGTCTACTTCAACAACCTGAAATCCCAGAATGGAAATGGGAAAACATTACCATGGATTTCATCACTAAATTGCCAAGGACTGCAAGTGGTTTTGATACTATTTGGGTAATAGTTGATCGTCTCACCAAATCAGCACACTTCCTGCCAATAAGAGAAGATGACAAGATGGAGAAGTTAGCACGACTGTATTTGAAGGAAGTCGTCTCCAGACATGGAATACCAATCTCTATTATCTCTGATAGGGATGGCAGATTTATTTTAAGATTCTGGCAGACATTACAGCAAGCATTAGGAACTCGTCTAGACATGAGTACTGCCTATCATCCACAAACTGATGGGCAGAGCGAAAGGACGATACAAATGCTTGAAGACATGCTACGAGCATGTGTTATTGATTTCAGAAATAGTTGGGATCGACATCTACCGTTAGCAGAATTTTCCTACAACAACAGCTACCATTCAAGCATTGAGATGGCGCCGTTTGAAGCACTTTATGGTAGAAAGTGCAGGTCTCCGATTTGTTGGAGTGAAGTGGGGGATAGACAGATTACGGGTCCGGAGATTATACAAGAAACTACCGAGAAGATCATCCAAATTCAACAACGGTTGAAAACCGCCCAAAGTCGACAAAAGAGCTACGCTGACATTAAAAGAAAAGATATAGAATTTGAAATTGGAGAGATGGTCATGCTTAAAGTTGCACCTTGGAAAGGCGTTGTTCGATTTAGTAAACGAGGGAAATTAAATCTAAGGTATATTGGACCATTTAAGATTATTGATCGTGTCGGACCAGTTGCTTACCGACTTGAGTTACCTCAACAACTCACGGCTATACATAACACTTTCCACGTCTCGAATTTGAAGAAATGTTTTGCTAAAGAAGATCTCACTATTCCGTTAGATGAAATCCAAATCAACGAAAAACTCCAATTCATCGAAGAACCCGTCGAAATAATGGATCGTGAGGTTAAAAGACTTAAGCAAAACAAGATACCAATTGTTAAGGTTCGATGGAATGCTCGTAGAGGACCCGAGTTCACCTGGGAGCGTGAAGATCAGATGAAGAAGAAATACCCGCATCTATTTCCAGAAGATTCGTCAACACCTTCAACAGCTTAAAATTTCGGGACGAAATTTATTTAACGGGTAGGTACTGTAGTGACCCGAACTTTTCCATGTTTATATATATTAATTGAGATTGATATTTACATGATTAAATATTTCCAACATGTTAAGCAATCAAACTTGTTAAGACTTGATTAATTGAAATATGTTTCATATAGACAATTGACCACCCAAGTTGACCGGCGATTCACGAACGTTAAAACTTGTAAAAACGACATGATGATATATATATATGGATATACATATGGTTAACATGAGATTATGATAAGTAAGTATCTCCATAAGTATATTAACAATGAGTTATATACATATAAACAAGACTACTAACTTAAGGATTTCGAAACGAGACATATATGTAACGATTATCGTTGTAGCGACATTTAAATGTATATATATCATATTAAGGTATATTAATATATCATAATATCATGATAATATAATAATTTATAATCTCATTAGATATAATAAATAATGGGTTAACAACATTAATTGAGATCGTTAACTTAAAGGTTTCAAAACAACACTTACATGTAACGACTAACGATGACTTAATGACTCAGTTAAAATGTATATACATGTAGTATATTTAGATGTATTAAAATACTTTTGGAAGACTTCAAGACATATATCAAAACACTCATACTTAACGAAAATGGTTACAGTTACTTTCCCATTCTTTTCTTTCATCAAGAATTCTAGTCGTATTCTTACCCGTATTATACACAGCTTCAAAACGTACTTACTATGGGTATATACCAATAGGAACTAGCATGGGATTCCACTCTTGATTATGTCATGTATGACTAATCAATTTTAACTTCTACCATGAGCTAGTCAACTAACTAGAACTCCTTTTAACCCCACTCACTACTCACCAATTACCACTCATCATTCACTCCATTTCACTTCCAATTCTCTTTCTAATTCTCTCTCAACACACACACACTATTATGAACGTATTTTTCCAGTAGTTAATCATCATCTTCATCAAAAATCACTTCAATAATCAAGCTATAATCATCATAGGAAGAACACTTCAAGAACACTTCAAAAATCCCTTCAAGTTTACTAATTTACTTCCAAGCTTTCTAATCCATTCCAAGTAATCATCTAAGATCAAGAAACCTTTGTTATATATAGTAGGTTATCTTTCTTATTCAAGGTAATATTCATATTCAAACTTTGATTCAATTTCTATAACTATAAACTATCTTAATTCGAGTAAAAATCTTACTTGAACTTGTTTTTGTGTCATGATCCTACTTCAAGAACTTTCAAGCCATCCAAGATCCTTTGAAGCTAGATCATTTCTTGTCACTTCTAGTAGGTTTACCTACTAAAATTAAGGTAGTAATGATGTTCATAACATCATTCGATTCATATATATAAAACTATCTTATTCGAAGGTTTAAACTCGTAATCACTAGAACATAGTTTAGTTAATTCTAAACTTGTTCGCAAACAAAAGTTAATCCTTCTAACTTGACTTTTAAAATCAACTAAACACATGTTCTATTTCCATATGATATGCTAACTTAATGATTTAAAACCTGGAAACACGAAAAACACCGTAAAACCGGATTTACGCCGTCGTAGTAACACCGCGGGCTGTTTTGGGTTAGTTAATTAAAAACTATGATAAACTTTGATTTAAAAGTTGTTATTCTGAGAAAATGATTTTTATTATGAACATGAAACTATATCCAAAAATTATGGTTAAACTCAAAGTGGAAGTATGTTTTCTAAAATGGTCATCTAGACGTCGTTCTTTCGACTGAAATGACTACCTTTACAAAAACGACTTGTAACTTATTTTTCTGACTATAAACCTATACTTTTTCTATTTAGATTCATAAAATAGAGTTCAATATGAAACCATAGCAATTTGATTCACTCAAAATGGATTTAAAATGAAGAAGTTATGGGTAAAACAAGATTGGATAATTTTTCTCATTTTAGCTACGTGAAAATTGGTAACAAATCTATTCCAACCATAACTTAATCAACTTGTATTGTATATTATGTAATCTTGAGATACCATAGACACGTATACAATGTTTCGACCTATCATGTCGACACATCTATATATATTTTGGAACAACCATAGACACTCTATATGTGAATGTTGGAGTTAGCTATACAGGGTTGAGGTTGATTCCAAAATATATATAGTTTGAGTTGTGATCAATACTGAGATACGTATACACTGGGTCGTGGATTGATTCAAGATAATATTTATCGATTTATTTCTGTACATCTAACTGTGGACAACTAGTTGTAGGTTACTAACGAGGACAGCTGACTTAATAAACTTAAAATATCAAAATATATTAAAAGTGTTGTAAATATATTTTAAACATACTTTGATATATATGTATATATTGTTATAGGTTCGTGAATCAACCAGTGGCCAAGTCTTACTTCCCGACGAAGTAAAAATCTGTGAAAGTGAGTTATAGTCCCACTTTTAAAATCTAATATTTTTGGGATGAGAATACATGCAGATTTTATAAATGATTTACAAAATAGACACAAATACGTGAAACTACATTCTATGGTTGAATTATCGAAATCGAATATGCCCCTTTTTATTAAGTCTGGTAATCTAAGAATTAGGGAACAGACACCCTAATTGACGCGAATCCTAAAGATAGATCTATTGGGCCTAACAAACCCCATCCAAAGTACCGGATGCTTTAGTACTTTGAAATTTATATCATATCCGAAGGGTGTCCCGGAATGATGGGGATATTCTTATATATATGCATCTTGTTAATGTCGGTTACCAGGTGTTCACCATATGAATGATTTTTTATCTCTATGTATGGGATGTGTATTGAAATATGAAATCTTGTGGTCTATTGTTACGATTTGATACATATAGGTTAAACCTATAACTCACCAACATTTTTGTTGACGTTTAAAGCATGTTTATTCTCAGGTGAATACTAAGAGCTTCCGCTGTTGCATACTAAAATAAGGACAAGATTTGGAGTCCATGTTTGTATGATATTGTGTAAAAACTGCATTCAATGTAACATATTTGTATTGTAAACCATTATGTAATGGTCGTGTGTAAACAGGATATTTTAGATTATCATTATTTGATAATCTACGTAAAGCTTTTAAACCTTTATTTATGAAATAAAAGTTATGGTTTGTTTTAAAAATGAATGCAGTCTTTGAAAAACGTCTCATATAGAGGTCAAAACCTCGCAACGAAATCAATTAATATGGAACATTTTTAATCAATAAGAACGGGACATTTCAGTTGGTATCAGAGCGTTGGTCTTAGAGAACCAGAAAATTTGCATTAGTGTGTCTTATCGAGTTTGTTAAGATACATTAGTGAGTCTGGACTTCGACCGTGTTTTCTTTAAAAATGATTGCTTAACATTTTTGTTGGAAACTATATATTTTTAACATATGAATATTATGTGATATATTAATCTCTTAACGTGTTTGATATTATGTGATAGATGTCTACCTCTAGAACAAGTCCCATTGACTCACCTAATAATAATGAAGAGTCAAATGTAAATTGGAATGATTCGTGGACTGATACGCAAGTTCCCGAAGAGGAACCGGAAGAAGAGTCGGAACCGGAAGAAGAATCGGAACCGGAAGAAGAATCGGAACCGGAAGAAGAAATAGAACCGGTGGGGGAAATAATAAAACGGTTAAGTAAAAGAGAATCCTCAACCAACCGACCAAGGTTAATTATGGTCAATGGTGTTTCCGCCAAGGAAGCAAAATATTGGGAGGATTACCAATTCTCCAATGAATCGGATTCCGACGAGAATTCCGATGATGTTATAGAAATTACCCTAACTGAATTTAAAAAGGCAAAAGAAAATAATAAGGGAAAGGGCATAAAAATAGAGAAATCTAATTCCAACCCCGATGAACTTTATATGTATCGTCAACCCCCGAAGTCCTTAAGTTGTAACAATGACCCGGGAACCTCTAAACCACCAGGTTTTTCTAAACCAATGTGGAAAACGACGGCTCGTATTAGGGGAACATCATATATCCTTAGAAACTTGGCAAAACGAACCAAAACCGAAGAAGAAGAAACAAGCGAGTCGGAATAAGATAGTTGTATTCGTGTGGTGTAATATATGTAATATAGTGTGCTTATGCTTTATGAAATATGTAAAAATTGCTTGTATTAATATGTATTTTTTTTATGAATCTAACTCTTGTCTATTTTACAGTATAAAAACACAAAATTGATAGACAACCCAATATTTTAAGAGACCTACCCGGAGACATGATTGATGAAATATTGTTTAGAGTCGGTCAGAATTCTTCGGCACAACTATTTAAGGCGAGATCAGTTTGTAAGACATTCGAAGAACGTTCCAAGAATGCCTTGGTTTATAAAAGGCTTTCGTTCGAAAGATGGGGGATATCACATTGGGAAATCCATAAGTTACGATGTGTTTACTTTGACGCATATATTGCAAGGAACCCAAATGCTATTTTACGCAATGGGTTAAGAAATTATTTTGACTCAATATATCCGAATATTGGACTTCGTGATTTAGAAAAAGCGGCTAACATGCAACATAAAGAGGCATGTTATGCTTACGGGTTAGTAATGTTCGCTTCTCATCAAAGTGAGAACAAGAACATCGGCCTACAACTATTAAACAAAACGTTCCCACAAGTGACGGTCGGTAATTGGGGTAAGAAATGAGGTTTTTAGATTGTTACAGGACTGTTGGACATTACGTAACCCTCGTCCCTTTGACGACGTTACAACACGCTGTCTTATCAACGGCCATAACGGTTATGTTCCACAAGACCAAGGATGGGAAGTAGTCCTAGTAAAACCAGAATGCATGACTTGTTTCTGGACGTATGAATTACGTGTCTTTATTGCCTTTGCTGAACGACTTGTGTACTAGCTAGAATTATCTTCACAACTATCTTGTATCAAAGTTATTGTGTGCTATATTTCATGCTTTATGTAAAATAAGCGGTATTGTAAGTTTGTAAAATATTGTATAAAAGTTTGAACGCGAAATATTATTACAATCAGTTTTTCATATAGAATTGTAGTAGTTGAATTGTATATTAACTACTAAGTATGAACTTAACGGGTAGGTACTACCCGAATTTAAACTTATAAAACGCTAATATGAAGAAAAAGCTTTTATAAATGAGTTCATATTATGCTACGAAATACTATTAACTACTCTTAATATTCTGTATGATTAACTTGTTCCATTTGACTATTTTGAAGGAAATGGCACCGACTACTCGACACACCGTGAATATGAATGAAGAGGAATTCCGTACTTTTCTAGCTTCAAACATAGCCGCAGTACAGGCTGCGCTACATACCAACAATAACCTTGGATCTGGCAGTACAGGAAATCGTGTAGGATGCACCTACAAAGAATTCACTGCCTGCAAACCTTTGGAATTTGATGGAACCGAAGGACCGATCAGATTGAAACGGTGGACTGAGAAGGTCGAATCGGTGTTTGCCATAAGTAAGTGTACTGAAGAGGACAAAGTGAAGTACGCTACGCATACCTTCACAGGTTCTGCGTTAACATGGTGGAATACCTATCTAGAGCAAGTGGGACAAGACGATGCGTACGCACTACCGTGGTCAGCATTCAAGCACTTGATGAACGAGAAGTACCGTCCCAGAACCGAGGTCAATAAGCTCAAGACAGAACTTAGAGGGTTACGAACCCAAGGATTTAATATTACCACGTACGAAAGACGATTCACAGAATTGTGCCTATTGTGTCCGGGAGCATTCGAAGATGAGGAAGAGAAGATCGACGCGTTTGTGAAAGGATTACCGGAAAGAATCCAATAAGATACAAGTTCACACGAGCCCGCCTCCATACAGCAGGCATGTAGAATGGCTCACAAACTAGTGAACCAGATTGAAGAAAGAATTAAAGAACAGACTGCTGAAGAGGCCAATGTGAAGCAAGTCAAAAGAAAGTGGGAGGAAAACGGTGATAAGAATCACCAATACAACAACAACAGCAATCACAACAATAATCGCAACAATTATCCCAACAATCGCAACATCAATCGCAACTACAACAAACGGCCCAACAACAACAACAACAACAACAACAATAACAGCAACTACAACAATCATCCCAACAACAATAATAACCGCAATAACAACAACAATCAGAAGCAGCTATGCCAAAGGTGTGAAAAGTATCACTCGGGGTTCTGCACCAAATTTTGCAACAAGTGTAAAAGAAATGGTCATAGCGCGGCGAAGTGTGAGGTCTACGGACCAGGGGTTAATAGAACGAAAGGAACAAATGGTGTCGGAACGAGTAATGGCGGAGCAAGTAGTGTCGGAGCAAGTTATGCCAATGTAGTTTGTTATAAATGTGGAAAATCGGGCCACATTATTAGAAATTGCCCGAACCAGGAGAACACGAATGGACAAGGCCGCGGAAGAGTTTTCAATATTAATGCGGCAGAGGCACAGGAAGACCCGGAGCTTGTTACGGGTACGTTTCTTATTGACAATAAATCTGCTTACGTTTTATTTGATTTGGGTGCGGATAGAAGCTATATGAGTAGAGATTTTTGTGCTAAATTAAGTTGTCCATTGACGCCTTTGGATAGTAAATTTTTACTCGAATTAGCAAATGGTAAATTAATTTCAGCAGATAATATATGTCGGAATCGAGAAATTAAACTGGTTAGCGAAACATTTAAGATTGATTTGATACCAGTAGAGTTAGGGAGTTTTGATGTGATAATCGGTATGGACTGATTGAAAGAAGTGAAAGCAGAGATCGTTTGTTACAAAAATGCAATTCGCATTATACGAGAAAAAGGAAAACCCTTAATGGTGTACGGAGAAAAGGGCAACACGAAGCTACATCTTATTAGTAATTTGAAGGCAAAAAAACTAATAAGAAAAGGTTGCTATGCTGTTCTAGCACAAGTCGAGAAAGTACAAACTGAAGAAAAGAGCATCAATGATGTTCCCATTGCAAAAGAATTTCCCGATGTATTTCTGAAAGAATTACCGGGATTACCCCCACATCGATCCGTTGAATTTCAAATAGATCTTGTACCAGGAGCTGCACCAATAGCTCGTGCTCCTTACAGACTCGCACCCAGCGAGATGAAAGAACTGCAAAGCCAATTACAAGAACTTTTAGAGTGTGGTTTCATTCGACCAAGCACATCATCGTGGGGCAGCGACCTCACTCGGATTACCTAAAATATCAAACACAATCGTTTTATTAAACAGACCCAATGCATCTTCAAAAGCACGACCAAGACCAACAATACTCGCATGACGTAGGAGCTTGGTCTGCAATCCAGCATACTGTAATCGAGAAGCCAGAAAAGCATAATGACGAACATCTCCCGCAGAATAAACACCACGCCCTTCAAATGCAAATGGCAAGGTGGCAAGCCGCCACTGCCAATCACCAAACCCAGGCCCTGAAGCAGTAACAATACGCTCCAAGGAAGATCGAAGGGCTCCATCGACAGCGCATTGAGCCGCCTCAAATATACTAGGAGGACAAGTACGCAAGGAAAAATAGAGTTTAGAAACTCCCGTACATGCCCTAAGCAACAACAACTCACACTGAGGATCATCAAGCTTAGCAACCTTATCCATAAGCGCAATGGACTTGGTCACCCTTTGCATCACCAGTTCACTACTAAAACCAGGATCGGAACTTGCGGGAGCCCCAAGCAAATTAACACCATTTAAAGGCCGAGCAATATTAGGAGGAAAGACACCTACTTGCCTGCTGCGAGGGTCCTCCGTAGGCCAGAAAATTTCTGTTTTTTCAACGTTGAGATGCAGCCCAAAACGAGGCCCATCCTCCATAATCAAATGCAAAACCTTCCCCACCACCAAAGTGTCCCCAATAATAGTACCATCATCCAAATACCACGCCTGAAGACAAACCTCAAAATTATCTCTGATTTTAGAAACCAAGGGTTGTAGGACCAAAGCAAAAAGCAGCGGACCAAGGGGATCACCCTGTTGCACCCCCTGAGAAGACCATAATGTGTGGTTCCCATAATACAATCTGGCTGGATTAGAGTAGCAAAATTCAACCCACCGAGAAATGCTCGGACAAAGGCGGAGAACTTCACGTAACATGACCGTACGATCAACTAGATTGAAGGCATTTTGAAAATCAACTAATAACATAGAGAGGCCAACATCAGAGCCACGATCCTCAATCAGCCGATTCACAGCATGAAGAATAGCCTCACCACCTGAAGAAACACCAACACCAAACTGAAGACCATCAAAGTAACTTCCCAAAGACTGGCCAACCATAGCAGCGCCAACCTTCGAAACAAGACGTCGCCAAACAGTACCCACAGCAATAGGACGAAGACCACCGCCGGGCTTGACAAGCGGTGTGAGGGGAGCACTAGCAATATACTCTCCTAATTCCATAGGGCACCTTCCAGCTAGAAAGAGATTAACGACTCCGGTAATAGAGCCAACCAACTCATCCGAGACTGCCACAGCAGCACCACTCAAGCAATCCATAAGGTGTTGTGCACGTAAACCATCCCTACCACATGAAGTGCCCCGAGGAAAACTTTTAATCTGGCCCAAAACAACAGCAGAAGTCGTAACGAGGTGAAGGTGATCAACCGTCATATCAGGCAAGGATGGAGTGATAGAAGAAGGGTGCTTAGACAGCAAGTCAGCCAGTGTGGCGTCATTATAAGGAGCAACGCCTGATGAAGAAAGAACACGAGCTGCAGCGGTGTAATGGCCATCACAAATCTTCCTACGACACTGCTTAATATTACGCTCTTCCAAATCAAGGACCTCATCATCAACCACTGACAACATAGGAGAATCCTCTGCCAAATACTCCCTCACAAGCTGTAAACTCCCACCCGCTGTCCCCCAAGAGCAAATAGCACGAGAAATATTCTCTTCCTGATGCCGACGCTTTATCGAAGACCTAGACTCACGACTACTCTGTGGCCGAAAGGTTTTAAGGGTACAAAGGGGTAACACCAACAAAGAGACCCAACTAGAAATGTCATCAGGCTTAGAGATCACCTTATCAAGAGCACCTTTCAAAACCCCAAACGACACTTGGGAGGGATAGACTTAACCGTGCGAAACCCCTTAGAGAACAACTGATCCAGGCGAGCCACGTCAAAACCATCATTATGATCATGCACCGAACCATCCTCAATACAAAGTCGAGCAGGAGAAGAGGGAGCTAGTGGCTTGGAAAAATTATGAAGCACAAAACGAACAACACCATTTCCCTCATCGGGGGGCGGCACATCCGGGCCCCTACCATGATGGCACTTAGCACGTACCGTGTGTGTTTTGTAGCAAACACCACATAACCAAATCCCCATACGCCTAAAAGTAGCATCAGCCTCAGTATAAACACCCAAATTAGAAGTAAGAGAATGTCGAGTGATATCCCGCGCATCGATACCACAATGACGATCACTAAGATGCTTGATAAGAGAACTTCTAACAAGCCCATTTCCACTCCCATTTTGACAGCCACTAAGACCCACAAAGGGACAATGAAACTTCACTGTGGCATGCGACATAACTGCACACAACCTTTAGTTGTAGTGCATAGCTAAAATGACAGAGACAAAATCCCCATACACCAATAAAATTATAACCATGAAGCCAAGAAAAAACTAGGGACTTTTAACAAACACCTTGTGGGCACAAATTCAATTGAGTAATGATACAGACTCTATCTTCTCCCAAAATCTTCTTGCTAGCTGCTACAACCCTCAATCCATCAAATCATATCTCTTTCACACAAAACCCAGGGAACCCAAATTAACAATCAAGATCTGAGTAACTACTAGGTGGGTCCCTTTCGAAAATAATAAAACGGAGTAACAGAGTAACTACTAGGTGGGATTCAGAATCAGATTCAGATTCAGTTAACAAAAAATGTTACCTCCGTATGCCTGCAATTCCATTCTTGTAAGCAGCTCTACATCAGGCCTGTATCAAAATCTGTATCTCGTGGAACGGAAATATTCTAATTTTAATTTTATTTACACTCTAAAGAAGGTCAAGAAGAGTCAACAAAGTCAAAAATTAAAATCGACCCCCAACACAGGGGGTTAAAGCGTTAAATCAAAATTTTCATAAAATATCTTAAATAAACTCCACTCAAATATTCAACAGGTCATATCTTCTCGCTCGCAACGAGTTAAATTTTTCTGACACCATCATTAAACTCGAAATAATTTTATGAACACAATGTCACTAATGTAACGACCCGACCAAAACCGTTATTGACAGCGCCGTTAACTTAGGTCCTGTTGCGTGGTCGTAGTCCCTATATGAGACTCGTTTGACCAAAATTATGTCGCATTCATTTGAAAGGTACAAGACTTGCAAGTTTAGTTTACAAAACCGTTCGACAACAAGTCTAAGTTTACAAAAGTCATAAAGTATAAATGAAATAACTTGCGACATAATATAAGTTGAAAAACACAGTTGCTATAAATAGCGTAAGTATGTAAACAAAAGTTTGAATCCAAAAGTACTATCCCTAGCGTATGTATGTATGTATGCTTGACCCCAAGCAAGAATGAGTGTACGCGGAAGCATGTATCAAATAGCCAAGTATGAACCTGAGAAACATATAGAAAACTGTCAACGAAAAACGTTGGTGAAATCATAGGTGTATTAATAAAAGTTATATTTTGAACCACAAGATTTAGTATTTCCATAAATTGATCATCCAAAAGTTGCATTCCAAAAGTTGGTTCGCGAGCACCCAATTATCAATGCTTAACATTTCCTTCCATAGAACCCCATCACTTAGTGTTAGAACATACACTGTTTCACGAAAATATATTCCATTCGTAAACGGTAGCGAACCGTTTGAATGAGGGTTTGTCAAACCCATATGGATCCATACAACATAAGTTCTCGCTTACACCCGGCAAGTGTAACTAATGATAATCGAATTGAGGATTTTTGTTCTAAACTCGCTGTAGAATGTTTGTTTCATCGGACTTGTGTTCAAAACATAAAAGTAAGTAGTATAAGATGTAACAAAGTATATGTTCCTCAGCCCACAATTTAAAAGTATAAAAAGTTGTTGAAAAGGTGGGACTATGATCTCACCTCGAGTGCACGAGTATAAAGGTACTTCACAAAGTAAACGTGTGCATGAAAGTTGCTTAGCCTTGACCTAAACAAGTAAGTTGTATCAATTAACCGGTTACGACACAAGGTCGAGCGAAATGTGTTCAATTAGTCCTATGGCTCGTTACGACTCGAATAGTATAGCATGTGAATCACGTTGTCAAGTTTCATGCAAGAATCAAGTATAAAAGCATGTTAGAACGATTGTATAAAAGTTTGGTGAAGTTTGACTAAAAGTCAAATTTGGTCAAAGTCAACAAAAAAGTCAACACGTTCGGGTCGGGTCCCAAACTATTTTTCTAAGCTTAGAAGTCATATATGAGCATGTTGGCCAAGTTACATGTTAATCGGAGGTGCGTAGCATAGCAAACATTTTTCGAAATTTGACAAAGTAGGTCAGAACCCAAACACGGCTATTGCCGCGCCGCGGCCAGAGGTGTCGCGCCGCGACATTAGGCGTGGCCTGGTACCTGGTCAGTTTCAAAAGTTCAAGTCTTGATCCAAAATTCAATTTAGCACAAAACGCAAACCGTAAACACTTAGAATACGCATCTTATATCATTGGAAAGCTCTTTTGACAAGGAATACAATTAACTACCTTTCACAAGCAAAAACATCAATTACAATAACCGAAAACTCGTCAATTGATCAAGAAGGGTTTATTTTCAAAGTTTCAAGTTCGTAAAACGTATTTTATGATTCGGGAATCCAATTTACACATACGATATGCCGTTTCGAAGGTAATTAAGCATACATTGCATCTAAACACTTACTAACAACATTAACAAGCATTCAACGCATCAAAAGTTCATTTCAAAATCTATCAAACCCTAACCAAAATTCACAAAAATCAATAATCACGTGTTTGAAGTTTTCTTAATCAACCTACGCATCAAAACGAAGCTAGTGATACTAGTAACACAATTAAAACATGAACTTTAACAATCAAACAACATTTAATCTTCCAAAATGCAAGATTAAGCAAACCCATTTCAAATGTTCAAACTAGTTACTCAAAACAACAAATCGAGCAAGTAAATCATATATTCATGCTAGACACGAGCCATAGACACTAACTAACACCATTTTAAATCAAAAACACGAATTTAGAGAAATCTATAGTTTTAGAAATGTTACCCAAACGAGATGAAGTTGGTATCAAATTGTAGAGGATGAAGAGAGGATTCCAAATATGTAATTTGTTTTGTTGTAAGCCTCCTAGATCGAATTTAGATGATGAATGATTGAATTGGGTGTTTGTGTGTGTGTTCTTGCTAGAGAGAAAGAGAGAGAGATGGAGATGATTGAATGGTGGTGATTGGGGTGGACTAGTTGACCTAGTCAACTAGTTTGCCCCGTGTCAATTTTAGTCCCTCGAGTTTAGAAGCGGGTGCGGGATTTAGCCAAACGAATATTTTGAAAACGCTCGTGTAAACGGGTGACGTTAAAATTAAATAACGAGGGATATTATTTTTTAAAAAAAAAGACGGTGTTAAAATAAATTTAACGGAAAAACGCAGGATGTTACATTATCCACACCTCAAAAGAAATTTCGTCCCGAAATTTAGTTGGAAGTAGTAGTTGTTGTTTCTTCCTCGAGATCTTGCGTTGTCGGTTCTACGAATAAGTGAAGGTACTCCCTCGGGTATTTCAACGAACTTCGACAGTCGTGATTTTACGTTGGTTTAAAGTTTGGTTCCACGATTTATAGTTTCAATCGGTCCTCCTATGAGGTGGAGTTTATCGTTGATAGTAAGTTCATCGAAGAGGATAACAAGTTCTTGTTTCGCAAGACACGCCTTTAAGTTTGATACGTAGAATTTAGGATGAACGGAGACTCGAATGAGTTGAAAAATCTAAACGGCTAGTAACGGGTCCAAAACGCCCCAGGATTTTAAAAGGACTAAAAATATCGCGGGTTTAGCTATCTACGTTTCCCGAAATGGATTACACCTTTTCAAGGTGCGACTTTTAACGTCGCGCGGTTTTCCACATGGAATTTAAAAAGTTTACGTCTAACAGTGGCATAGCTCCTATGGCGACTACGGTCATCTCGAGCCTTTCTGAGGTTAAAGAAGTTTCTTGGTTGTTCCATGAATTAGCTCGGGTTCGGTGGTTTGATTATCATTAACTTGGTTCTACAAAAGGAGAATGACGTTTCCGGTCACATAAGATTTCAAAAGGTCTGACGTTAAGACTTGAATGATAACCATCGGCGTAAGAGAATTTAGTAAAGGCAATGACTTTTCTCAAGAAATTTTGAAGTCGATAACACGAATTCGTTTTATGATTTCCAAGGTTTGAATCGTATGTTTGTTTGGCCCTTCGAGATGCGTTGATGTGTTGTACTCATGTTTAAACGTGGTCCCGAGACTTTTTGTGAGGCACTCCAAAATCTAGAAGTGAAACAAGAATCTCGATCTGAAATGAGGTACATTTCTGTAAGGTATGTTTGAACGGGTACATCAGGACTCAAAAACGTTAGTTAGAACAAATTTCTCAAGAAATTTGCGTCGCGAAAGATTTATCTGTTTCCAAAAATGTTTGTCGGAGCAAGTTCTCATCGGTCTCTGAAAACGTTCGTCGGGGCTATTCACCCTCGAGGCGAGTACTAGTATAACGTGAAGAGTCTATCTCTCCATTGAAAATTTAGAATCAAAGATTTCCTTATACGGAAGTACGAGTGTAATACGAGAGAAGTTTCCACCTCGGTGTGAGCATAACAGGTATATTGTAGTTCGTTGATAAAACTGTGCGAGGACGAGATAGTACTCATGTATAACGTATGTTTGAAGTTGAAAGAATTCATCATTCATTCGGAAGCATAAATATGGTTCGACAATATTCGAAGGTGTGTCCCCGGTATGGTTGTTGTCAGTACTTTCGGAGTTTTCAGATGTCCAAACATGAATAGATGAAGTCATGTACATGGCACATGGTGGTGTTTAGGTTGATCGAGTCTAACCACCATCACGTGTCACTAGAACTTTGGTATGTCTTACCGTAATATAACCACGTTGATCGAGTGTCGTTATATTACGCTAACTCATACCTCCATTCCCACATCACTCCATAACATCAAGTTCGTGTAACTGTGAAGATCTAGAATGAACAAAGTGTAACGACGTCTCAAACGTGACTCGTATTAAATCGAAAGAATTTCTGCAATTCTAAAGAAGCGTTCCCCGAGGGAAGTGTATAAATGTTTGTTCACGTCAATGCGGTTCGAGTCAGACAATAACGTATTTAGGTATGAAAAGAGTAACGAGTCATGATAATGAGTAGTACGCAACCGTAGTGATAAATAGTGATGGCGATACTCATCTAGAGTGGTGGTGGTAACTTTACAACACTCGTGGATAGTACGCTGAGACGGGGTGGATAACAACCAAGGAGTCAGAATTCCCGAACTAGAGTGACTAACGAAGTCGTGGTCATCCGTACGCGTATAAACCTTGAATTCACGTGTGTTACCAAAAAGTGGCGGAATACGAGTTCGTATGATGAAGGTTGGGTACCATTAAAAAGTTTGCCTAAGAATGATTCAAGTATAATGCACAAGTAGTCAAGTAAGTGCTATCTATAGCAATGTATGTCAGAATGCAATGGCTAACTATCCGGTTGTAGTCTAGATTCACTAATGCGTCCCAACGACTCTGTCAGACACACTAATGCACATCCTAGTTCCCTACAACCAACGCTCTGATACCACTTGTAACGACCCGGCCAAAACCGTTATTGACGGCGCCGTTAACTTAGGTCCCGTTGCGTGGTCGTAGTCCCTATATGAGACTCGTTTGACCAAAATTATGTCGCATTCATTTGAAAGGTACAAGACTTGCAAGTTTAGTTTACAAAACCGTTCGACAACAAGTCTAAGTTTACAAAAGTCATAAAGTATAAATGAAATAACTTGCGACATAATATAAGTTGAAAAACACAGTTGCTATAAATAGCATAAGTATGTAAACAAAAGTTTGAATCCAAAAGTACTATCCCTAGCGTATGTATGTATGTATGCTTGACCCCAAGCAAGAATGAGTGTACGCGGAAGCATGTATCAAATAGCCAAGTATGAACCTGAGAAACATATAGAAAACTGTCAACGAAAAACGTTGGTGAAATCATAGGTGTATTAATAAAAGTTATATTTTGAACCACAAGATTTAGTATTTCCATAAATTGATCATCCAAAAGTTGCATTCCAAAAGTTGGTTCGCGAGCACCCAATTATCAATGCTTAACATTTCCTTCCATAGAACCCCATCACTTAGTGTTAGAACATACACTGTTTCACGAAAATATATTCCATTCGTAAACGGTAGCGAACCGTTTGAATGAGGGTTTGTCAAACCCATATGGATCCATACAACATAAGTTCTCGCTTACACCCGGCAAGTGTAACTAATGATAATCGAATTGAGGATTTTTGTTCTAAACTCGCTGTAGAATGTTTGTTTCATCGGACTTGTGTTCAAAACATAAAAGTAAGTAGTATAAGATGTAACAAAGTATATGTTCCTCAGCCCACAATTTAAAAGTATAAAAAGTTGTTGAAAAGGTGGGACTATGATCTCACCTCGAGTGCACGAGTATAAAGGTACTTCACAAAGTAAACGTGTGCATGAAAGTTGCTTAGCCTTGACCTAAACAAGTAAGTTGTATCAATTAACCGGTTACGACACAAGGTCGAGCGAAATGTGTTCAATTAGTCCTATGGCTCGTTACGACTCGAATAGTATAGCATGTGAATCACGTTGTCAAGTTTCATGCAAGAATCAAGTATAAAAGCATGTTAGAACGATTGTATAAAAGTTTGGTGAAGTTTGACTAAAAGTCAAACTTGGTCAAAGTCAACGAAAAAGTCAACACGTTCGGGTCGGGTCTCAAACTATTTTTCTAAGCTTAGAAGTCATATATGAGCATGTTGGCCAAGTTACATGTTAATCGGAGGTGCGTAGCATAGCAAACATTTTTCAAAATTTGACAAAGTAGGTCAGAACCCAAACACGGCTATTTCCGCGCCGCGGCCAGAGGTGTCGCGCCGCGACATTAGGCGTGGCCTGGTACCTGGTCAGTTTCAAAAGTTCAAGTCTTGATCCAAAATTCAATTTAGCACAAAACGCAAACCGTAAACACTTAGAATACGCATCTTATATCATTGGAAAGCTCTTTTGACAAGGAATACAATTAACTACCTTTCACAAGCAAAAACATCAATTACAATAACCGAAAACTCGTCAATTGATCAAGAAGGGTTTATTTTCAAAGTTTCAAGTTCGTAAAACGTATTTTATGATTCGGGAATCCAATTTACACATACGATATGCCGTTTCGAAGGTAATTAAGCATACATTGCATCTAAACACATACTAACAACATTAACAAGCATTCAACGCATCAAAAGTTCATTTCAAAATCTATCAAACCCTAACCAAAATTCACAAAAATCAATAATCACGTGTTTGAAGTTTTCTTAATCAACCTACGCATCAAAACGAAGCTAGTGATACTAGTAACACAATTAAAACATGAACTTTAACAATCAAACAACATTTAATCTTCCAAAATGCAAGATTAAGCAAACCCATTTCAAATGTTCAAACTAGTTACTCAAAACAACAAATCGAGCAAGTAAATCATATATTCATGCTAGACACGAGCCATAGACACTAACTAACACCATTTCAAATCAAAAACACGAATTTAGAGAAATCTAGAGTTTTAGAAATGTTACCCAAACGAGATGAAGTTGGTATCAAATTGTAGAGGATGAAGAGAGGATTCCAAATATGTAATTTGTTTTGTTGTAAGCCTTCTAGATCGAATTTAGATGATGAATGATTGAATTGGGTGTTTGTGTGTGTGTTCTTATTAGAGAGAAAGAGAGAGAGATGGAGATGATTGAATGGTGGTGATTGGGGTGGACTAGTTGACCTAGTCAACTAGTTTGCCCCGTGTCAATTTTAGTCCCTAGAGTTTAGAAGCGGGTGCGGGATTTAGCCAAACAAATATTTTGAAAACGCTCGTGTAAACGGGTGACGTTAAAATTAAATAACGAGGGATATTATTTTTTAAAAAAAAGACGGTGTTAAAATAAATTTAACGGAAAAACGCGGGATGTTACAACTAACTATACGCAAAACGGACACTTTTAAAAAAAAAGGCTAAATATTTAGGGTACTATTCATATATGTTGATTTTTTACTCGCAGGCTCCGTAACTAAACACAGTAAAATACATTAAAAATTGAACCCCCGGCGCGGAGCAGGGGTTCGAAAACTAGTTATAACAATTTTTGCAATAGTATATTTTTACAAGGGAATTAATTATTCATTGGGTATTTGATAACCTTGCATCAAGGGAAATGGTAAGCATATGCTATAAATTAAAAATGGCATTGTTTCTATTTGATTGTTCATGCAACTAGTTATTACTATTATTAGTATTATCGTTATTATTATTTTTATAATTACTAATATTATTTTTAATACATATAACATAACAAAATTAATATTTTTATTTATTTAAAATATATAAAATGAATATATAAAACATGTATGTTATTAATATAAAAATAATATGACTAATAAATATATATATATATATATATATATATATATATATATATATATATATATTCTTCGATTACAATTATGTGTGTTAATATATATGTACTAATATATGTTCGTGAATCCGAGGCTAACCCTACACCTGTTCAATGATGTCATATGTATTTTTACTACGAAATACAGTATAGTGAGTTTTATTTGCTCCCTTTTTAAATGCTTTTGCAATATATATTTTTAGAACTGAGAATACATGCGCTGCTTTTATAAATGTTTTACGAAATAGACACAAGTAATCGAAAACTACATTATATGGTTGGATTATTAAACCGAATATCGCCCCTTCAAGTCTGGTAACCTAAGAATTAGGTAAATGGCCCCTAATTGACGCGAATCCTAAAGGTAGATCTATCGGGCCCAACGAGCCCCATCCAGGGTATGGATGCTTTAGTACTTCGAGGTATTATTTAGTATATTAGCTGCGCGTGGTATACTGGGGGATATTCTATATGCATCTTGTTAAGGTCGGTTACCAGGTGTTCAATCCATATGAATGATTTTTATCTCTATGTAGTTTGCGAAATGCCTGATACGAGATGTGTATTTATGAGAAATGAAAATCTTGTGGTCTATTAAAATGATGAAAATGATCGCTTATGATAAACTAATGAACTCACCAACCTTTTGGTTAACACTTTAAAGCATGTTTATTCTCAGGTATGAAAGAAATCTTCCGCTGTGCATTTGCTCATTTTAGAGACATTACTTGGAGTCGATCATCGCAATGGGACCAGATATTGGTGACTTCGTCCAGATGGATTAAGACGGGGCTTGACATGTGGTATCAGAGCGGTGGTCTTAGCGAACCAGGTCTTGCATTAGTGTGTCTAACTAATAGTTGTTTAGATGCATTAGTGAGTCTGGACTTCGACCGTGTCTGCATGTCAAAAGTTTTGCTTATCATTTCGTGTCGAAAATTACCTGCGTATCATTCTTAGGGAATCATTTGCTTATCATTCTTAGTCTAGACACATCTTACTGCATTGATTGAATGAATAGTGTATAGACAAAATTCATATCTTAGCGTATCTGTTACTGTAAACTTTGCCTGACATACTCCGTAAATTCCTCTGTATTCTACGAAATCTTTTGTTCTATATATATAGATATTCTATGTAATTAGAATACCATCCGATAGCCGAAAATCATTTCATACCGAAAAACCCTTTACTCAATCGTACAAAATGGAACTCGTCACTAGTTCAAGTTCTTCGGAATCCGACAGCTATTCCGACATGGATGTTCACCTAAGCTCTGGAAGCAGCGTCACCAGGATGAATCAGCCAATCAGCCATCCCCAATTCATCTGATTGGTTCGTAATCGACTTAATCAATGTAGACGCGAAGAAGGCGATCCCTTCCATCCACCATATTGCCCTCTTGGCGAAGAACCTTAAGCACTTACCTGCGAACCTATGTGAGACACCATTTTCAGCCTCATTTCCAGGGTAGCTCATCACGATTATATTCTATCCACAATTCTAAACCTTATTCATCCGCTCGTTCTGACCGATAATCATCCCGGAATAATGAAAGAAGTCAACGAGCTTCGCGCAGTAACATCACCAGCACCAACAGTACCACCAACAACCCAAGTTTCAACATCACATGCCTCAATATCTCATTCTGTAATCATCGTTCTACGTATCGTTCTATCTATTTTATCTTCGTTCTACATGGCGATTATGTAATCTCTAATATTTTAGAGCTTATATATTCTAGTTCTAACGAAAAAAATCAAATGAGGTCAATATCCTATTGACTCATTAAATCCATGATTACATCTGAAGAAAATATATATGTATATATTTTCATAAAGATTGTAATTGAAAATTCTTTTGTACAAACTATTAATGATGAGAATATTTTAACGGGTAGGTAATACCCGAGAAATATTTAGATTTCACATTAATAAGTTACACTGTACATTCTTCCAATCTAATTCAAGAGTCATTTACTATCCTACTTCATCCACCGATATACGTATCCGTTCACCACAGAATAACCATTTTCATTCAATTTTATAATTGGATTTTGACCTATCAGAATCCAACAAGTGGCATAATGAAGAAAACATTGGACAAAATAAAATTTGTTAGAAACAAACAAATTAACTATGAGAAATTCTGTTAAGAATCCACGCTAACTATTCCTAGCTAACTGTTCCCAGCTAATTGTTCCTAATTCCCTATTACATTTTAATTATCGCAATTTTAATTATCGCAATTTAATTATCTCAATTTTATTTAGCGTCATTTAATTTCTGTTATTTATTTTACGTACTTTAAATAATCGGGACACATATACAATGTTTTGACATATCATATCGATGCATCTATATATATTATTTGGAATGGTCATAGACACTCTATATGCGGTAATGATCGAGTTAGCTATACAGGGTTGAGGTTGATTCTAAAATAATATATATACTTTGAGTTGTGATCGAGTCTGAGACATGTATACAATGGGTCACGATACGTATTAATTAATTCGAATATTATATATTAAACTACATATGAATTATGGAACTACTAACTGTGGACTATTAACTGTGGACTACCAACATTGGACAATTAAAATGAATTAAAATATTGATTATAACATATGAAACTAAATATTTATTCAAGTTTGCCACTTAATTTCATCTTAACCCTCATTTGTATCTTGACAATTACAATCTGCATTCAAGCCTTTCATGATTCTTGAAAACACCTCAATCGAGAGGATGAACCAACCGCACTTCATCTACGGAAGGAAAGATTTATGCGAACTGAGTAAATATTTAACACGTAACTATGCTAATTCCTTTAGTGTTATTATTACCAAAAATAACTTTACAACTCCTGTTCGGGATAGCCAGTTTTGTCACAGCTCCAACAAGTCAACTTCGACTTTTCGTTCGAAACAACCTTATTATAACCTTGATATATATGCGTGCTCTTTTATTGTTACCGGGGAACCTTTTATATTCCACCATGATAACGACAGACTTATCAACAATCTCGTTGCTCTTTGGTATAAATATCTCCTGTAAACCATTATAGTTGTTCATTAAAACCCTATCATATACTCATCCGCATATTGTAACGAGAATTCTCATACCAATTATCGGGAATTAGTAATCAGTACTTGGAAAACTCACAGCATGTCTACATCAACAGTTATATGTATAACACTTATCTCTTAGAATTATGATCTTCTATTCTGAAATTCTGAAAAGCACCCCAGTTTGCGAATCAATACCATTAATGTTGAAAAAGCTGAATGGAGCAGCAAAAACTGCAGACAATCATAACAAGTTTGATGATAAAGAACAGTATGTTGGTAAAACTAAAAAAAAAAAAATTGGAACTGAAAAACGAATTGAGAAAATTATGAAGGAGGCTGTGGACAAATTACAAGGATTAAACCTGCCTTCAAAGAATCCAAATGATTCAGTATCTGCTGAAGTCATTAACAAATACCTTGCTCCTGACTCAAAACCTTTACGGACAAATCTTCTTCATCATCCATCGATATTAGAAATTCTAAGATATCCTCGTATCTTTCAGTATAAATATCCTCGATATTTCTGAAGATATTTTCATAACTATTCTTATCTGAAATCATTTATCTTTTCGTGATATCAGTGTTACATCAGAAAGGAAACTATGTTAGTTTCTAAAATTCTGAAAGATTCGAATTTAAAATATGAATGTTTTTGAAGTAGTGTTGGGAACTGATGCATGAGTTAGTATAATATAATAACACTTGATCAACGTGATTATATTACGGTAAGTCATGCTGAGTTTCTAATGGAACATGATGATTCACATATTCTAATGTCATCATGTGCCATTTACACGACTCTTACATTCTATCTAATCTAAAAAAACTTATCAGGAACATAATTTCTTGATAGTTCTATCTTTTCTCTTGAATTCTAGTAATTTAACCAATTAAGATCGTGCCATTACAATTTCTTTCTTAGAACATTAACTATGTCCATTCTGTATTTGATATCTACAAATTCTGGACCATTATTCGCTTGATTTAAAGTCGGGAAGAGAAAACAAGAGCATGAAGCTCCAATATATATAGGGGAGAATATAAAGCCCAACAACAACACCGAAATTACAAACCGTGGATATCAGTGCGTATTGCAATATAAAGACACGGGAGGATTATAAATACAATAATCCCTTGAGCATAGTAGAAATAAACAGATTCTTCTGAGGGGAGTTGGAAAAGAAGAACGATCATTGCGATAGTAAGGATAAGAACAATGATCAGAACTGGATTAAGAATTTTCATAATCTTTTGAATTTGGGAATTGAGTATAGGAGTGGAAAATAATGGAACAGAAAAAGTTTAATTTATAATGGAACTATCAGAAAGAGTAATCGAGGCAGATCACCGTATTTAATTATAGAGATCTTATTTTCCTTATTCGCCGATGAATTAAATCTTTTAGATTTCGAAGATTTTCTTTATATCTCTTGAATTCTAGAATTCAACCAAGACAATGTCAAAAGTTAAGACGCACCTTAATTTCTAAAATCAACCGTGACTATATCACTGGTTAAGACGAATCTGCATTATACTCATTTCACTCTTTTGTGATAGCTTCATTCATACTCTTCGAATAATCGAATTATTTTATCCATATTACTCAATGGGGATAAAACTCTATTTATCAACTCATATTTGTCATGAAAACATTTTTATTGTTAGCCATGACCACCTCACTCAAATTTCGGGACGAAATTTCTTTAACGGGTAGGTACTGTGACGACCCGGAAATTTTCGACCAAACTTAAACTTAATCTTTATATGGTTTCGACATGATAAGCAAAGTCTATTTAATTGAATCTCAAAAATTTTGAACTATTTTCATTTATGCAATTACCCTTCGACTGTTCTCGACGATTCACGAACAACTATTTGTAAAAAGATACATATATGTTTAAAAATATAAATATATATATTAATTCGAAATATAAAATGAAATATTATATTATTTAGTTATTAGAATTAATTTTGTAAAATAAAATAATATAAGATATAACAAAATTTATTATTAAAATGAATCTATATATAGATATAAAAGTTTATTGAATATATTTATTAATTTATCATAATACTTGGTTAACATTTCGCTAGTGTTCTTATAGATCTAATACGAGTTCATGAAGATTTAAAATAAAAGTTGAACTGTAAATCGATTACGAAGATTTTAGGTTTGACAGAAATATTTTTACATTTTTTTAGCTTAAGTTATAATACTCCGTACATATTATTTGGAACTAAAAATAAATATTAGACGCACCCTTTTGATCAGGTTTCAAACATTTAATGACCAACATAAATAATTATATATAATTTAAAAATTTGGGATTTTTAGGATCACTTTCATATACTAATTGTTTAGCAATGGACACGATATACCACTCGGTGTTAAAAGTGTCGGTAGAAAATATCTAGTAAATAAGTGGCTCGTTTTATAAACGTGTGATTGTATGTACCATTTTGTTTTCATTCAATCAATATGTAATATATTATATATCAATCTATTATTATAACACATCACCACTTGTGAATTATTTGAACAAACCCCACACTTGAATATATCCGACGGCTTCACTATTACAAATTGATATCTCTGCATTATTGTTCTCTTTTAGACTAACATGACATATGATTTATATAAATATACATACTCCTTGAACCAAACAATTAAAAACCACCCTTATCACTTGCCATCTTTAAACCTGAAAGAACCATCTACAACCCATAATATACCACCATACCACCACCGGATTCCATCAACTAACACCACACGATCATCTTATTCCTACTTATGTTTTACTCGACAACCTACAACACCACCAAGATACTGCACGTCCCTTTTGTGCCGCAACTATTCTATCTTTCTACTTACCTTTGTAACGAATGATCGAACAACTTAAACCATAACCCCACCCAACTATCATCACCGACCATCACTAGACCAATACACCATCGTGACCCGCTACTTGAACTGTTTTGGTTTTACTACTACTACCATCACAAACAAACACCATGAAACCTTCCACCACCTTGACACTACAACAACCACCTCATCACCACCATCTTCAATATTGCTTCGGTTTATTTTTTTTCTTTTCGGTCGACACCCAAAGGCAGCAGGAGTGCTGCTACACCACTGTTTTCCATTTTTGTTTGAAAATGATCACCACAACCACCATGTACAACCAAACCCATTTATCCCTATCAAAACCCACCAACTTCGTGACCCATATTGTTACTGTACGGGACTGAAAATATATATATATTTTTTTCTATTCTTGTTAACGGATCAAACCCACAAAACTAAATCACACCGCCACTGCTTGCTATCCGTTTCTACTTTTTATCTGTTCGAACAACCAAGCGAGAAACAACTACAAAGATCAACCAACAAACCTGCTGCACGTATATTTTTTTTCTTTTTCCTGCTCCTGCCGACTGTTACCATATGAAAGATGTTAACAATGATAAGATGATGTTATGTGCATATAAGTGATGAAGTAAAGTGATGATGGTGATGTTTCTGTAAACAACCTAAACCTTGGATGCTAACCGATTTATTATTTTATTTGGGGCTGCCACTCGATTTATTTTTTTTAAAAACACCAACGACAACCCTACTACCATTTGCCTACTTGTTAGGGTTACTACAAAATATGATGAGTTGTAAAGATTTCGTTTTCAATTTGCCTTTTGATACAATTTGTTTATTAAAACAAAAACTTTTGACTCAAATATTGAATTAATTGGTGGATCCAAATTAATAAATCAAGTAGACTATTAAAATGGGTTCCTTTAAATCTAGTGGGCCGTAAAAACATGAGGTTATATGGGTCGTATTATTGTGATTTCCTGCTTCGGTTTCCATAAAAAGGGAGATAGTATTAGGATACTGTGATGATACCGTAAATAGAGATAATGGTGTTGATGAAGATTTGGAATATAAAATGACGAAGGAGATGAGAATTTGAGAAGATGAATGAAGAGAAGTTAACGAAATCAATATGATGATGTAATGATGAGGATGTTGTGATGATGGAGATGAGATGATTTCAAAAATGACTACGAGTTGAAGAAGAAGCGATAATGACATGATATATAAACAAATGATGATGAGGACGAGTATTATGAAATTGATAGATGATGATGATCGTGAATTCACGGTGTATTCTAGTTTTGGCCTGGGGTCATCGTGTAGGAACGTGTTCGAGTATGAAAGACTTGGGAAAGAATAGTGAAGGTTTCCCAATAACAACCTTACGAGAGATCGATATATTTTTTTCATTGTTTTCAAAACCGTCTGTTGTTAAAATCAAGGAAGTTGTTATGGATGACTTTAATGGCATTTATAAGGTCAGGGATTATATTGATCATGAACCCGAAGGATACATGGATCGAATGAACAATGAAGAAGAAGAAAGAAGAAAACAAAAACCGATTAAATAGATTTGTGTTATGGTTTTAATCAGAAAAGTAGGGATGGAAGGATGGTTTGAGGGTGTTGTGGGTGAGCGAGAGGTCTTGGGTTCGAGTCCGAGCTTTGGCATTTCTTTTTAAAAAGCTTATTTTGAAAGGTAGTCTTATTATTATTATTATTATTATTATTATTATTATTATTATTATTATTATTATTATTATTATTATTATTATTATTATTATTATTATTATTATTATTATTATTATTATTATTATTATTATTATTATTGTTATTATTATTATTATTATTATTATCATTAAGTATTAAGTATTATTATTAAAACTATTAATTTCATTATCATTATTATTAAAAACTACTATTATTACTAAAAGTATCATTTTTATTAAAATTATCATATTATTATTAATATTAATAATTCTATTATTATTATTATTATTATTATTATTATTATTATTATTATTGTTATTATTATTATTATTATTATTATTAACATTATTAGTAAAAGTATTATCATTATAGATATTATAGTTATTAATATTATTACTATTATATTATCATTCTTATTATTAGTATTAAAAATTTCATTTATATTAAAATTAATATTTTTGTTTAATAAGATTACCTTTATTATTAAAACTATCATTGATATTATCATTAGTAGAACCATTAATATTATTATCATTATTACTATTATTAGTATTATCATTATTATTATTTTTATCATTACTAATATTATTTTTAATACATATAACATAACAAAATTAATATTTTTATTTATTTAAAATATATAAAATGAATATATAAAACATGTATGTTATTAATATAAAAATAATATGACTAATAAATATATATATATATATATATATATTCTTCGATTACAATTATGTGTGTTAATTTATATGTACTAATATAGGTTCGTGAATCCGAGGCCAACCCTACACCTGTTCAATGACGTCATATGTATTTTTACTACGAAATACAATATAGTGAGTTTCATTTGCTCCCTTTTTAAATGCTTTTGCAATATATATTTTTAGGACTGAGAATACATGCGCTGCTTTTATAAATGTTTTACGAAATAGACACAAGTAATCGAAAACTGCATTATATGGTTGGATTATTAAACCGAATATCGCTCCTTCAAGTCTGGTAACCTAAGAATTAGGGAAATGGCCCCTAATTGACGCGAATCCTAAAGGTAGATCTATCGGGCCCAACGAGCCCCATCCAGGGTATGGATTCTTTAGTACTTCGATGTAACAAGTAAGTGGGTCCCGTTCACCATCGAAGGTGGGAGGTTGAGAGTCCTTGAAATTCTTATAGAAGAAGTCCCGTCTCCCCACATTATCCTCTTGAAGAACGACCTTCACTTGCTCCTTGACTACATTGACTAATTGCTCGTCAATCGTATCTAGAAACATTTTCTTAACATCCTCGAGGAACTCAACATCCTCACTCGTACTTCCGTCATTGGTGTCGTGTCCATTTCTCATCTTCATTCTATAAAACGGAAAAGATTTAAACAACGAAACGAAAGGACTTAACACATATGTATATACATATACACCACACTACTCCATCTTGCTCGACAATCATCGTACATTACTTGTTTGACACGATTTGCACCCGTAACAACGGTAGCTAATCATTGTTACGCGAGCACGTCGCATTAACTTGCTAGTACCACGTCCATCTCGCTTGATGATTGCTAAACACAACACAAAACCATTAGCACAAGGTTAGTTCACATAAACCAAAGTACTAACAATTCCCGATTAGACCCCAAAGTCCTACAAGTCCCGCATAAAGCGTACACACAATAAAGTCTAAGTCTAGGCACCTATCTCAAGTCGCCTAAATCTCTTAGACCATGCTCTGATACCACTTGTAACAACCCAAACCAAACCACGAACGACCCGCGTTAAAATCTCAAAATAAATTTTTTTTTTGCTGGGACAGCATATGGCGCGGCGCGCCATATGGCCGCGCGGCGCGCCAAACTGGTCTGTCCCAAAAGTCATGAAATGCGAAAAAGATCGGCCACTTCCCGACATAATTAGACAATACGCTTTTAACAACATATTCAAACATGTAAAACTAACACAATTCAAACATAAAATAAGTTTTACAAAGCGGGGCCCACTTTGGCCGTTTTACGAGTTTAATACATAACGTGAGTTTCGACCACCAAAAAGTTTAAGTACCAAACGACACGATGAGCATGGTGTTTGGGATTAAACTACCCAAGTCATGGTCAAACTCCAAAAGCTAACACATCCAAGAGGCGTCCCTTAACAAGCGGGATCTCTAATCCAACCGTATGCCCTTACCCTTATCCACGCCGGAACCTATAAAATGGTAAACAACGAGAGGGTAAGCTAACGCTTAGTGAGTAGAATAAATATATACATGCATATAAGACTTACCTACTCGCATCCACGACATCATATAATGCTTACAAACGCATAACGCCTCAATAAACAAGCTAGTACCATCAAATCGTACAACTAGCAACATCAATAGCATAATATTCATAATAATAATTTAATGCTAACGTCAACAACTATAAACCATGGTTAACCAATATCTTCGCAAGGGAATGACTTCGCGAAACAAGTCATCGATGTTTATAACAACCGTTAGCTCCCAAAAACGGCTATGGTATGCTAACCCCCGAGGTGTTCCAAAAACGGCTATGGCATCACCCCCAAGTGTTCCCAAAAACGGCTATGGCATCACTTGATCAACGTGTGAGTAAAACACGGCTATTACGCACAATCATGTACACAAACACGGCTATGTGCACAATAACTCGGATAATAATGTGGGAGTAAAACACGGCTATTACTCGCCACTATATGCACAAACACGGCTATGTGCATAAATATAAAACGTGGACAAAACGGCTATGTCTCACAACTACGGTCACAAAACGGCTATGTGACACCATTAATACGGCACGTAAATCATATACATACATATATAGATTTTCCACTCACCTCAAAGTCTTGATGAGAGATAGACAAGCTCAGAAATCTTCAATGTAACGTACCTATTACATTATACATAATATCATTCACAAACTCAAGTTGGTCAACCAACTCAAACTCCATTCTATAGTCATTTTGATCCATGGTGCAATCTCAACCCATTTGCACCCTTAACCCTAATATTTGGGTCAATCATAACCAAAACCCTAACATTTGCCAAATTAGGTCTTAAAACACTTTTCAACACAAGGTCTATGCATCTTAAACATACACTAACTATCTTAGGTCCATTATGACCCATTTGACCACTTAAAAGTCAATACACCCATTTCGGGTCATCCACTAACCCACTTAACACCCATTTACATATATATAAGTGTGCTAGTACTTTAACTAACCAATTTAGGCTCATAAACATAGTTTACTACTTTGAAAACCCTAGTTAATCATCTTTGGGTCTACATGACCCAAATTCACCCAAAACACCCAAATTCACTAACAAATGGGTCTTAGTGTTCATTACCTACACAAACCCTAACTCTTAAACAATTAAAACAAGGAAATTAGGTTTATGGCTTACCACAACTATCAAAACGTAGTAAATGAGGAGATGAACAACTTTAGTGCTTGCACTTTGACCCGATTCGAGTTTCTTCTTCCTTAATTTGAGCTCTCTCACTCTAGAATCTAACTCTCTCTCTAGAATTGATTGGAAGATGATAAGGTGGGTGAATATGGAGTAAATAACACTCCAAATAACTGATCCAAGCCTTAAAGTCGGACCTTAAGTGGTTTTACCAAAATGCCCTTAAAATATCTAATTTAAAAAGAAAAAGGAATCTGTCAGCCCATAATGGTGCGGCGCGCCATAAGGCCGCGCGGCGCACCAAATGCCCAGTTCAGCTTCTTTTGCCTTTTAATTATATACAACGTAAACCCCACAACTTAAATCACTTATTCACACATATGTACTATGAAATATTTGGGTCTTACAACTCTCCCCTACTTAATTCGGAGCGCGTCCTCGTGATCCACGCCGCATGACAAGAGGGAAGATAAACCAACACGAATTCTTCGGGTTCCCAAGTAAACTCGGAACCTTTACTCCGACGCCATTGAACCTTAAAAGTTCTCACCTCCTTGTTACGCAACATTTTCACTTTCGCATCAAGTATAGCAATCGGCTCTTCAACATACTCCAACTTATTGTTCAGCTCAATTTCGTCTATTGGCATCCATGAAGAATCATCCGCAAGACACTTACGGAGATGGAAAACATGAAACGTGTTATGGATCCCCGCAAGCTCTTCGGGTAATTCCAATCGATATGCAACTTCACCAACATGAGCTAAAGCCTTGAATGGCCCAATAAACCGAGGAGCTAACTTTCCCCGTTTTCGAAATCGAATAATACCCTTCCATGGCGAAACCTTAAGCATTACCATGTCGCCTTCTTGAAATTCGATCGTTCGTCTACGCTTGTTGGCATACGACTTTTGTCTATCTTGAGCCTTTTTCAAATGCTCTCGAATCATAACAATCTTGCTATTTGTTTCCAAAACCAAATCGGTGCTCCCGATTTCCTTTTGTCCCACTTCACCCCAACAAATCGGAGTTCGACACCTCCGCCCATAAAGCATCTCGTAAGGTGGCATCCCAATACTAGTGTTATAACTATTATTGTACGAGAATTCCACCAAAGGCAAGTGCTTATCCTAACTACCACCGAAATCAATAATACACGCTCGTAACATATCCTCCAATGTTTGGTTCGTACGTTCGGTTTGACCGTCCGTTTGAGGGCCGTGCTCAATTTCAATTGTGTTCCCATATCTTCATGAAACTTTTCCCAAAACCGAGATGTAAAACGGGTATCTCGATCCGAAATAATAGATATAGGAACTCCGTGTCGAGAGACGACTTCCTTGATAAACAACTTAGCCAAAGTCTCTGACGATATCGCTTCCTTAATGGGAAGAAACAAAGCACTTTTCGTCAATCGATCAACTATCACCCAAATTGAATCAAATTGGGTTCTCGCCGTTTTAGGTAACTTTGTGATGAAATCCATGGTAATGTGCTCCCATTTCCATTTTGGGATTTCTAACGGTTGTAACTTACCATACGGCTTTTGGTGCTCGGCCTTAACTTGCAAACACGTGACGCATTGCTCAACATACTTTACAACATCACGTTTCATGCCCGGCCACCAATAATCCTTCCTCAAATCAAGATACATCTTCGTTGCGCCCGGATGAATGGAATACCTTGACTTATGTGCTTCATCAAGTAGCACTTGTCGATACTCACCCATCTTAGGCACCCACACTCTTCCTTGAAAGGACGACAAATCACGCGAACCCATAGTAATGAATTCCGATTGCCCCACAATTTGCTCTGCATGCTTGTTGTGAACGTAAGCCTCTATTTGAATCACACCAAGTTTTTCAAGAAAATCATTAGTAATAATCATACGTAACAATCCCAATCGTAACGCCGGGTGATGACTCTTTCGACTTAACGCATCCGCGACCACATTCGCCTTGCCCGGATGATAAAGTATTTCACAATCATAATCTTTCACTACATCCATCCACCTACGTTGACGATAATTTAAATCTCGTTGATTAAAGAGGTGTTTCAAACTCTTATGATCCGAATAAATCGTACTCTTGACACCATACAAGTAATGGCGCCAAATTTTCAACGCATGCACAACCGCCGCCAACTCAAGATCATGAGTCGGATATCTCGTTTCGTGTTCCTTTAGTTGTCGAGAGGCATAAGCGATGACTTTACCTCTTTGCATTAGAACACACCCGAGCCCATTTAACGAAGCATCACAATAAACCGTCATGTCTTCCACTCCTGTCACGACCCGGAAAATTTCGACTAATTTTGAACCAAACTCTCGATACGATTTAATATTTATGACACGATAAGAAAAGTCTGCTAGGTTGAGTCTCAAAAATTTTGAACTGTTTCATATATTCAATTGACATTCGACCACTTTCGGCGATTCACGAACAACTATTTGTAAATAGATACATATATATATATATATATATATTTAAATATATGAATATATAATAATAATTTGAAATATTATATGTTGTTGATATTAAAATTTAATTATGTAAAATAAAATAAAAATGGGATATTATAATAATTATTATCTAAAACATATCTATATATAAATAAAGTATATAAAAAATAAATATTAAATGATTGTAATACTCGCTTGATGTTCTGATTGATATTAAACAAGTTAAATTCGAATTTATATGATTTTAAAATAAACGGTGATCCGAAACCAAGTTCTATGAATTATAGACTTATTAAAAATGTATTTAGGGACTATTTATTAAGTTTTGATATATTTTTATATTTTACTTAGGATCGGGAGTGGACAGTGAGTTACTTTTTGTTTAATAATTTATGATCGAATTTTATACCTTAATGACCGAAATAAATAAAGATAATTACTGTGAAAATTTGGGATTTTCCTGAAGACTTTTATTCGCCACGAATTTCAAATAATGGACAATACAAAGTCCATGAAAACTGTCGGCAACTTAATAAAGATTGATATTTTCATTACACACCTTTATGGTTCATTTGATTATTCTATTTAAAATACTGTGCATTCTGTTTTCAATCTTTTTCAATCTCATTCAGAGAATCTATTTTAATTTGAAAAGTGAAAACAATGCAATCGATATTACTGTTATTGATTTCAATCTAATATGGATTATATGTGAATAATTGTGTAGTGGTTATCTGTCAAAAACTCTTTATATATACTAACATATATACATAACTTATAGAGATACAATCACTCCACCCTTCCAATCTTCTTCCTTACTATCTTTTCTGCTTCTTTTTCAAATACAACGACAACAAGAAGTCCACTCAATTTGGTTAAAGTATAAAACGAACACCTGTCATGTTTGAGTTACACTAACACAACCTACACCTTATCACCACCTCACACACCACACTGAACAACACCGAGTCACCACTATTACCTTATACCGTCATGAACCACCACACGACTACCAACCACCATGACACCACCAATCCACTATTCGGCTACCAAGAACCTATCACCACAAAACACCACCTTTGAATTCCACCGCCACCTTCTTCCTCTCTAGCTCTCTCTCTCTCTCTCATCATCTCTATCTTTCCTATCCGTTTTCTGATTTCTCTTTCGAATTATGTAGTAAACAAAAGACCACCACAAACCATCGAAACCGTTTAACCACCTGCAACCCTTCGAGAATTACTCAACCACTTGTTCGAATACAATTGTATTTGTCTTCTATTTTTCAGTTCGTCACTATACACCACCAAAACCGTCACCCCACAATCACCCATTACCTTCATCTGTTAATCAATTAACTACAACATTTCCAGAATATTTATGCTGTATTCGAACACATAACATACGCATGAATACCTCTTTCTTTCATCTGTTAATCGACACCTTCCACATAAAATCATCATCACTATCGAACTTGCTACAACTGCTCGAACTTTTGATTTGCAAAATTCTCGACTGCAACTTTTGCTGTAAGCCTCTTTCTGTTTCACAGCCCCACGTCACTGTGGTTATGTTTGAAACCATTAGCTTATATAAATCATCATTGTTGAGTGGCCACTTGCGAATTTTGTGATTTTTGGCCGACAATTACAATATAGAAAACCCCACTTGATTTATTTAAAGAAAAAGGGACCGGTACCTTATTAAATTAGGATTAATGATTCATGAAAATAGGAGAATAATGAATGGTAACCAAAAGATAATATAAGATAATGAGTGCTTCATGAGCTGTTAAAGTTCGATTAAAAAAAAAGAAAAAGAAAACAACACAGAAACCCTACATGTTGCACACGTCAGTTAGGAAATTGTGGCCACGGGATTGGTTTTAAGTGTTTTCAATTTCAACTGGACTCATGAAAACTAATCGGGTTTTTGTTAGATGGGCTGTAAATGGGATTCATATAGATTAAAAGATTGGGCCGTTGGTTAATTATTTGGTTTATGTTTTGGCTTTCCTAAATGGGGCCGAGAAATTTAATAAAAAAATGATGATGATGATCTGTGAAAATAACGATTTAATGATGATGAAAACGAATATGATTACGATATGTGATGTTATGTGTGTTGATGATAGTCGATGATGATGGTCTGATTGTAGTTATGATGATAAATCGATAATATCATGATATAGATGATGAAGAGATTAAATGGGTCTTGGTGAAGAAGAAGAAAAAGGAAAAACAGAAAAGTCGGGTTTAAAAAGATTAAATCGTGAAATAATACAGAAAAATAGGAATGGAGGGATGGTATGGAGTGTTAGTATTTAAGCAGGGGACCACGGGTTCGAGTCCCAGCATTGACAATTTGTTTTTAACAATTTGATTTAAAGGTAGTCCTCTCATTTATTATTATTATTATTATTGTTGTTGTTGTTGTTGTTATGATTAATTATCATTACTATAATTATAAGTATTATGAAAATGATTAAAATTAAAATTTATTTATGATTTAAATGAATTATTATTATTAATATTATTATTACTATAACAAATAAACATTTTTATGAAAATATATATTATAGATAATAAAATAATTATGTATGGAGACATTAATTCTAAAACATTATAGTATATAATCATAAACCTTGGTACATTATATATATATATATATATTTTTTTAACTAAAACACTTTAATATGAATTTAATATATAAATATTAAGTGTTTATTTAAAATGTATAATTAGATATAACTAAGTTATTTATTAAATAAATATTAATATATAAACTTGTTAGTTGTTATTATGTGTGTTAATATATATATATAACTGATATAGGTTCGTGAATCCGAGGCCAACCCTGCATTGTTCAGTATCGTCGTATGAATATTTTTACGACAAAATATTGTATAGTGAGTTTCATTTGCTCCCTTTTTAATTGCTTTTGCAATATATATTTTTGGGCTGAGAATACATGCGCTGCTTTTATAAATGTTTACAAAATAGACACAAGTAATTAAAAATACATTCTACGTTGAGTTGTACCACTGGCATATTTCCCTGTAGCTTGGTAACTAATATTTACATGGGTATTGTAAACGCGAATCCTGTTGATAGATCTATCGGGCCTGACAACCCCAACCGGACTAGACGACCAGTATTCAACGGTTGCACAGTACTTCGTTTTGTAGGCTACACTTGGTACAGTGTAGTGAGATTTCATAATAAAGGGAATATGCGACGTTGATTAAATGTTAAGTATGGTTACCAAGTGCTCAACCACTTATAGAATACTTTTATACACTTGCGAGTGTACATATATTTATAAACGGAAATCTTGTGGTCTATTAATATACTGAAATGATTGTTATGATAAACTTATGAACTCACCAACCTTTTGGTTGACACTTTTAAGCATGTTTATTCTCAGGTATGAAAGAAGTCTTCCGCTGTGCATTTGCTCATATTAGAGATATTACTTGGAGTCTTACATGGCCTATTTAGGTCAGTACCTCGCGATGGGACCAGATGTTGATGACTTCGTCCAGGTGCATTAGGACGGGTCATCACAGGTGGTATCAGAGCAGTGGTCTTAGCGAACTAGGTCTTGCATTAGTGTGTCTAACTGATAGTTGTTTAGATGCATTAGTGGGTCTGGACTTTGATCGTGTCTGCATGTCAAAAGTTTTGCTTATCATTTCGTGTCGAAAAATTATTTGCTTATCATCCTTAAAGTCTAGACACGTCTTACTGCATTTAATACATCGATAGTGTATAGACAAAAATTCATATCTTAGCGTATCTGTTACTGTATACTTTTCCTGACTTCTTCAGTAGATTCCTCCGTAACTTATGGGATTTTAGTATTTTATATGCATATGTAAATTAGGTATTGCAGGGTACAAATCTACATCCTATAATCTATTTTTTGTCAAAAATCCTTCATTTGATCGTACGAGATGAATCCCTCAACCAGTTCGAATTCCTCGGATTCCGACAGCTATTTCCGATATGGAGTTTCACCTAAGCTCCGAAAGCAGTGTCACCAGAATGAATCAACCAATTCATCTGATGAGTTCGTAGCCTACTTAATCGTTGGAGACAAAAAGAAGGTGATCCTTTCCATCAATCAAATTCACCTCTTGGTAAAGAACCTGAAGCACTTACCGGTGAACCTATCCGAAACACCATTTTTAGCCTCATCTCCAGAGTAGTTCGTCACTATTATCTTCTATCTAAAATTCTAAACCTTATTCAACCGCTCGTTTCGACCGCCAATCATCCCGGGGTAATAGAAGAAGTCAACGAACCTCGCGTTCGAGTAGTGGCTTTGGAAAATATGGTGCAAAGCTTACAAGCACCAGCAGCATCACCGACATCAACAGTACCACCAGCATTGGCACTATTACTACCAATTACACAAGCCTCAACATCACATGCCTCAATATCACTACTTGTACTTCGAGTATGATCTTCGTTCTACATATCGTTCAACATCGATTATCTTCGTTTTACGTATCGTTCTACCTCATTTATCTTCATCCAACACGTCAATTATGTAATCTCTAACGTTTTAGAGATTACGTATTCTAGTTCTAATGGTAAACCAAATGAGTTTAATATCATATTAACTCAATGAATCCATGATTACATCTGAAGAAAATATATTTGTATATATGTTTTTATAAAGATTGTAATTAAAAATTCTTTCATAAAAAGTGTGAATTGTGAAAATATGTTAACGGGTAGGTAATACCCGAGGAATATTCAGATTTCACATTAATAAGTTACACTGTACATTCTTCGAAGCTGATTCAACAGTCGTTTACTATCCTACTTACATTCACCGATATACAAATCCGTTCACCACAGAATAACCATATTCATCCAATTTCATATTAGGATTTTGATTTATCAGAATCCAACAAGTGGCATAATGAAGAAAACATTCGACAAAATAAAATTTGTTAGAAACAAACAAATTAACTATGAGAAATTTTGTTAAGAATACACGCTAACTGTTCCTAGCTAATTGTTCCTAGCTAACTGATTACATTTTATTTATCGCAATTTACATTCTCGCAATTTACATTCTCGCAATTTACATTCTCGCAATTTTATTTATCATCATTTAATTTCTGTTATTTACTTTTACGCACTTTAAATAACGGGACACGTATACAAGGTTTCGACCTATCATATCGACCCATCTATATATATATATCTCGAAACAATCAAAGGCACTCTATATGCAAATGACGGAGTTAGCTATACAGGGTTGAGGTTGATTCCAAAATATATATAAAGTTTGAGTTGTGATCAATAATGAGATCGGTACACGGGTCACGATACGTATTAATTAATTCGAATATTATATATTAAAATTATATATGAATTATTGGGCTGTTGGACTATTGGACTGCTAACATTGGACAATTAAAATGAATTAAAATATTGATTATAACATATGAAACTAAACAACTCTTCAAGTTTGCCACTTGATTTCACTTTAAACCTCATTTGAATCTTGACGATTCCAATCCATGTTCAAATCTGTCATGATTCTTGAAAATACCTCGATCGAAATGATGAACTAGCCGCACTTCATCTACAGAAGAAAAGATTGATGCATATAGTTACGCACCTGAAAAACCGTCGGAAACTGAGTAAACGTTTAATACGTAGCTGTGCTAATTCTTTTAGTGTTATTATTACCCAAAATAATCGGGTAATCCCTTTCAAATTAGCCAATTTTGTCACAGCTCCAGCAGAGCAACTTCGACCTTTCATTCGAATAAGTCTTATTATAACTTTGATATATACAATTGGCCTTCCTCATCGTTACTGGAGAACCTTTTATATTCCACCATATTACCATCAGCATTTAATCATCTAAAAACACAATTCTCTTGAAACCACCTCAGATTGATAACCGACGATTCAGATATGACTGCATTAAATGCAGAGGAAATAGTAAAATTGTAGATGGCCTAAATGGCCAAGAGTTTGATGATAAAGAATGGAGTATTGGGAACACTCGATCGAAAATTTGGTACTGAAAAACGGATTGAGCTAACCATGAAGGAGACCAAGGACAAATACAAGGACCATACCCTATATTCAAAGAATCCAGGTAATTCTGGACCTGATGAAACTTTCAACGAATATCTTGCTCCTTACTCATGTTAAAATCTTGCGGAAAATCTTTTCCATCAACCATCAAACTTAGAAATTCCAAAAATATCGTCATAAATATCTTCGATATTTCTGAAGATATTTTCATAAATATTCTTGTTCGAAATTATCTACCTCTTCGTGTTTTCTGTATTCCATTATATTGGAAACTTCGGTAAAATCTGAGTATGAATTATGAATGAATTGTGGAGAAGTGTTGGAAACTGATGCATGGGTTAATATAATATAATGACGCTTGGCCAACGTGATTATATTATAGTAAGTCATGCTGAGTTTCTAATGAAACGTGATGATGGTTCACAGATCATAACGTCATCATATGCCATGTTACACGACTCTTTCATTCTACTTAATTTCTAAGCATATCACGAAAATATTTCCTTGATATTTCTGTTCTTCCGCAATTCCAACAGTTGCTAATAAATCGTGCTATTTCATTTTCTTTCTGATTAGAAGATTTCCTTAAATTTCTTGAATTTCGGATATCAACCGTGACTACGTCAAAAGTCAAGACGAATCTTTATTTCTCATTTCACTCTTTTGTGATAGCTTCATTCGTACTCTTTACATGATCGAATTATCTTATCTATATTAAGCAACGGTGATAAAATTCTATTCTATCAATTCATATTCGTCATAAAAACACTCTTATTGTTAGCCATGCAACCTCGATCAAATTTCGGGACGAAATTTCTTTAACGGGTAGGTACTGTCACGACCCGGAAAATTTCGACTAATTTTGAACCAAACTCTCGATACGATTTAATATTTATGACACGATAAGAAAAGTCTGCTAGGTTGAGTCTCAAAAATTTTGAACTGTTTCATATATTCAATTGACATTCGACCACTTTCGGCGATTCACGAACAACTATTTGTAAATAGATACATATATATATATATATATATATATATATATATATATATATATATATATATATATATATATATATATATATATATATATGAATATATAATAATAATTTGAAATATTATATGTTGTTGATATTAAAATTTAATTATGTAAAATAAAATAAAAATGGGATATTATAATAATTATTATCTAAAACATATCTATATATAAATAAAGTATATAAAAAATAAATATTAAATGATTGTAATACTCGCTTGATGTTCTGATTGATATTAAACAAGTTAAATTCGAATTTATATGATTTTAAAATAAACGGTGATCCGAAACCAAGTTCTATGAATTATAGACTTATTAAAAATGTATTTAGGGACTATTTATTAAGTTTTGATATATTTTTATATTTTACTTAGGATCGGGAGTGGACAGTGAGTTACTTTTTGTTTAATAATTTATGATCGAATTTTATACCTTAATGACCGAAATAAATAAAGATAATTACTGTGAAAATTTGGGATTTTCCTGAAGACTTTTATTCGCCACGAATTTCAAATAATGGACAATACAAAGTCCATGAAAACTGTCGGCAACTTAATTAAGATTGATATTTTCATTACACACCTTTATGGTTCATTTGATTATTCTATTTAAAATACTGTGCATTCTGTTTTCAATCTTTTTCAATCTCATTCAGAGAATCTATTTTAATTTGAAAAGTGAAAACAATGCAATCGATATTACTGTTGTTGATTTCAATCTAATATGGATTATATGTGAATAATTGTGTAGTGGTTATCTGTCAAAAACTCTTTATATATACTAACATATATACATAACTTATAGAGATACAATCACTCCACCCTTCCAATCTTCTTCCTTACTATCTTTTCTGCTTCTTTTTCAAATACAACGACAACAAGAAGTCCACTCAATTTGGTTAAAGTATAAAACGAACACCTGTCATGTTTGAGTTACACTAACACAACCTACACCTTATCACCACCTCACACACCACACTGAACAACACCGAGTCACCACTATTACCTTATACCGTCATGAACCACCACACGACTACCAACCACCATGACACCACCAATCCACTATTCGGCTACCAAGAACCTATCACCACAAAACACCACCTTTGAATTCTACCGCCACCTTCTTCCTCTCTAGCTCTCTCTCTCTCTCATCATCTCTATCTTTCCTATCCGTTTTCTGATTTCTCTTTCGAATTATGTAGTAAACAAAAGACCACCACAAACCATCGAAACCGTTTAACCACCTGCAACCCTTCGAGAATTACTCAACCACTTGTTCTAATACAATTGTATTTGTCTTCTGTTTTTCAGTTCGTCACTATACACCACCAAAACCGTCACCCCACAATCACCCATTACCTTCATCTTTTAATCAATTAACTACAACATTTCCAGAATATTTATGCTGTATTCGAACACATAACATACGCATGAATACCTCTTTCTTTCATCTGTTAATCGACACCTTCCACATAAAATCATCATCACTATCGAACTTGCTACAACTGCTCGAACTTTTGATTTGCAAAATTCTCGACTGCAACTTTTGCTGTAAGCCTCTTTCTGTTTCACAGCCCCACGTCACTGTGGTTATGTTTGAAACCATTAGCTTATATAAATCATCATTGTTGAGTGGCCACTTGCGAATTTTGTGATTTTTGGCCGACAATTACAATATAGAAAACCCCACTTGATTTATTTAAAGAAAAAGGGACCGGTACCTTATTAAATTAGGATTAATGATTCACGAAAATAGGAGAATAATGAATGGTAACCAAAAGATAATATAAGATAATGAGTGCTTCATGAGCTGTTAAAGTTCGATTAAAAAAAAAGAAAAAGAAAACAACACAGAAACCCTACATGTTGCACACGTCAGTTAGGAAATCGTGGCCACGGGATTTGTTTTAAGTGTTTTCAATTTCAACTGGACTCATGAAAACTAATCGGGTTTTTGTTAGATGGGCTGTAAATGGGATTCATATAGATTAAAAGATTGGGCCGTTGGTTAATTATTTGGTTTATGTTTTGGCTTTCCTAAATGGGGCCGAGAAATTTAATAAAAAAATGATGATGATGATCTGTGAAAATAACGATTTAATGATGATGAAAACGAATATGATTACGATATGTGATGTTATGTGTGTTGATGATAGTCGATGATGATGGTCTGATTGTAGTTATGATGATAAATCGATAATATCATGATATAGATGATGAAGAGATTAAATGGGTCTTGGTGAAGAAGAAGAAAAAGGAAAAACAGAAAAGTCGGGTTTAAAAAGATTAAATCGTGAAATAATACAGAAAAATAGGAATGGAGGGATGGTATGGAGTGTTAGTATTTAAGCAGGGGATCACGGGTTCGAGTCCCAGCATTGACAATTTGTTTTTAACAATTTGATTTAAAGGTAGTCCTCTCATTTATTATTATTATTATTATTGTTGTTGTTGTTGTTATGATTAATTATCATTACTATAATTATAAGTATTATGAAAATGATTAAAATTAAAATTTATTTATGATTTAAATGAATTATTATTATTATTATTATTATTACTATAACAAATAAACATTTTTATGAAAATATATATTATAGATAATAAAATAATTATGTATGGAGACATTAATTCTAAAACATTATAGTATATAATCATAAACCTTGGTACATTATATATATTTTTTTTTAACTAAAACACTTTAATATGAATCTAATATATAAATATTAAGTGTTTATTTAAAATGTATAATTAGATATAACTAAGTTATTTATTAAATAAATATTAATATATAAACTTGTTAGTTGTTATTATGTGTGTTAATATATATATATATAACTGATATAGGTTCGTGAATCCGAGGCCAACCCTGCATTGTTCAGTATCGTCGTATGAATATTTTTACGACAAAATATTGTATAGTGAGTTTCATTTGCTCCCTTTTTAATTGCTTTTGCAATATATATTTTTGGGCTGAGAATACATGCGCTGCTTTTATAAATGTTTACAAAATAGACACAAGTAATTAAAAATACATTCTACGTTGAGTTGTACCACTGGCATATTTCCCTGTAGCTTGGTAACTAATATTTACATGGGTATTGTAAACGCGAATCCTGTTGATAGATCTATCGGGCCTGACAACCCCAACCGGACTGGACGACCAGTATTCAACGGTTGCACAGTACTTCGTTTTGTAGGCTACACTTGGTACAGTGTAGTGAGATTTCATAATAAAGGGAATATGCGACGTTGATTAAATGTTAAGTATGGTTACCAAGTGCTCAACCACTTATAGAATACTTTTATACACTTGCGAGTGTACATATATTTATAAACGGAAATCTTGTGGTCTATTAATATACTGAAATGATTGTTATGATAAACCTATGAACTCACCAACCTTTTGGTTGACACTTTTAAGCATGTTTATTCTCAGGTATGAAAGAAGTCTTCCGCTGTGCATTTGCACATATTAGAGATATTACTTGGAGTCTTACATGGCCTATTTAGGTCAGTACCTCGCGATGGGACCAGATGTTGATGACTTCCTCCAGGTGCATTAGGACGAGTCATCACAACTCCTTCCGGCAACACTAACACCGAAGCTTGACACAATTTCTCTTTTAGCAATTGAAAAGCAATTTCTTGCTCGTTCTCCCAAGTGAATCTCGCGTTCTTCCTCGTCAATTTCGTCAACGAAGAAGCGATCTTAGAAAAGTCTTGGATAAACCGTCGATAATAACCAGCCAATCCGAGAAAACTTCGGACTTCCGTAGGCGTAGTCGGTTGTCTCCAACTCTTCACCGTCTCAATCTTCCCCGGATCTACTTGAATGCTGTCTTTGTTCACAATGTGGCCAAGGAATTGAACCTCCCTTAGCCAAAATTCGCATTTGGAGAACTTAGCATACAACTTTTCCTTTCGTAACGTCTTCAATACTTCACGCAAATGACGTTCATGTTCGTTCATACTTTTCGAGTAGACTAGTATGTCGTCAATGAACACAATTACCGACTTGTCCAACATAGGTTGGCACACTCGGTTCATAAGATCCATGAATGCCGCCGGTGCATTCGTAAGACCGAAAGACATAACTACAAACTCAAAATGCCCATAACGCGTCCGAAAAGCCGTTTTCTCGATGTCTTCCTCACGGACCCGCATTTGGTGATAGCCTGATCGTAGGTCGATTTTAGAGAAATACATTGTACCTTGGAGTTGGTCAAACAAATCGTCAATCCGAGGTAATGGATAACGATTCTTGATCGTCACTTTATTCAACTCCCGATAATCGATGCACATCCGCATACTACCATCCTTCTTCTTTACGAATAAAACCGGAGCGCCCCATGGCGAAGCACTCGGTCGGATAAAACCCTTTTCAAGCAACTCTTGGGTTTGATTTAAAAATTCTTGCATTTCCGTCGGCGCTAAACGATAAGGAGTTTTAGCAATGGGGGTAGCCCCCGGAACCAACTCAATGCGAAATTCAACTTGTCTTTCCGCCGGAACACCCGGTAACTCGTCTGGAAAAACGTCTTCGAATTCACTAACCACCGGAATTTCACGAATGGGTGGTGACTCATCACGAGTATCAACAACATGGGGAAGAAAATCCATGCCACCACTATCGAGGAGACGACGTGCCCGTGCAAAAGTGCATATCGGCACAAGTCTTCTACGCTTATCACCGTGAATAATTAACTCTCCCCCACTTGGGGTCTTCACACGAATAAATTTTTCATGGCATGCAATATCAGCTCTATTATGATCGAGCCAATCCATACCAACAACGATATCAAAATCGCCCAAAGTCATTGGAATGAGATCTATCTTAAAGTTTTCGGCCCCAAACACAACATCACAATTTTTGCACACATCGACCACTAGCACTGTCTTGCCGTCCGCTATTTCGACTTCTACCGGACGACTTAACTTAGCTAACGGTCTATTAAGTTTAGGCACAAATTTAGGAGACACAAACGACAAATTTGCACCACTATCGAAGAGAATCCTTGCCGGATTATAATTAACCATGAAAGTACCTGAGACAACTTCGTTCGATTGTTTGGATTCATCATTGGTCATCAAATAGTTGCGACCCCTAGCCGTACCCGCCGCCTTTTCTAACTTCTTGACATGATCATTATTCAAATCGGGACATTCCGGCCTCTTGTGCCCCTCCTTCCCACAATTAAAACACGTGACCGACTTGGTCAAACAATCACGGGCGTAATGACCCGACTTCCCACAACTATAACAAGTAGGTGCAAAAGTATTTGAACCACCCTTCTTCACACTTCTGACGCTTTCGGACCCCTTCTTGTTCTTTTTGTGGGAAAAGCTCGATTGACTCGAATTCTCGAACTTCCTCTTTCCAAAAGTAAAACTACTCTTTCTCAACACAAGCGCTTCAAAACCCTTTGCCATATTGAACAATTCATCAAAGCTCTTCACCACGTTCACACTAATTTTCTCTTGATAGTTATCATTCAAGATTCGATAGAAATCTTCTTTCAACATTTTATCATTCCCGACATACTCCGGGCAAAATTGGGTCTTTGACAAAAACACGGATTTGAGAGTGTTCAAATCCATCGACCCTTGCCTCAAGGAACGTAGTTCATCCTTAAGCCTTGTAAGATCGGCCGAAGTTCGGTATTCATCAAAAAACTCTGCCTTGAATTCATCCCATGTGAACTCCATGCATTGTTCTTCGCCATAAAGTCGGATCTTCGCGTCCCACCACAATTTAGCATCACCTCTTAACATGCTACAACCATATCTCGTCTTTTTATCAAGAGGGCATTCACACGTACGAAAAGCCCCCTCCATGTCGGAGATCCAACGGGCACTCTTAAGTGGGTCCCGTTCACCATCGAAGGTGGGAGGTTGAGAGTCCTTGAAATTCTTATAGAAGAAGTCCCATCTCCCCACATTATCCTCTTGAAGAACGACCTTCACTTGATCCTTGACTACATTGACTAATTGCTCGTCAATCGTATCTAGAAACATTTTCTTAACATCCTCGAGGAACTCCGCCTTTTGACGTTTAAAGATGGCCTCAACTTTGGCCGTAAACTCAACGTCTTCACTCGTACTTCCGTCATTGGTGTCGTGTCCATTTCTCATCTTCATTCTATAAAACGGAAAAGATTTAAACAACGAAACGAAAGGACTTAACACATAAATATATACATATACACCACACTACTCCATCTTGCTCGACAATCGTCGTACATTACTTGTTTGACACTATTTGCACCCGTAACAACGGTAGCTAATCATTGTTACGCGAGCATGTCGCATTAACTTGCTAGTACCACGTCCATCTCGCTTGATGATTGCTAAACACAACACAAAACCATTAGCACAAGGATAGTTCACATAAACCAAAGTACTAACAATTCCCGATTAGACCCCAAAGTCCTACAAGTCACGCATAAAGCGTACACACAATAAAGTCTAAGTCTAGGCACCTATCTCAAGTCGCCTAAATCCCTTAGACCATGCTCTGATACCACTTGTAACAACCCAAACCAAACCATGAACGACCCGCGTTAAAATCTCAAAAAAAAAAAATTGATGGGATAGCATATGGCCGCGCGGCGCGCCAAACTGGTCTGTCCCAAAAGTCATGAAATGCAAAAAAGATCGGCCACTTCCCGACATAATTAGACAATACGCTTTTAACAACATATTCAAACATGTAAAACTAACACAATTCAAACATAAAATAAGTTTTACAAAGCGGGGCCCACTTTGGCCGTTTTACGAGTTTAATACATAACGTGAGTTTCGACCACCAAAAAGTTTAAGTACCAAACGACACGATGAGCATGGTGTTTGGGATTAAACTACCCAAGTCATGGTCAAACTCCAAAAGCTAACACATCCAAGAGGCGTCCCTTAACAAGCGGGATCTCTAATCCAACCGTATGCCCTTACCCTTATCCACGCCGGAACCTATAAAATGGTAAACAACGAGAGGGTAAGCTAACACTTAGTGAGTAGAATAAATATATACAAGCATATAAGACTTACCTACTCGTATCCACGACATCATATAACGCATACAAACGCATAACGCCTCAATAAACAAGCTAGTACCATCAAATCGTACAACTAGCAACATCAATAGCATAATATTCATAATAATAATTTAATGCTAACGTCAACAACTATAAACCATGGTTAACCAATATCTTCGCAAGGGAATGACTTCGCGAAACAAGTCATCGATGTTCATAACAACCGTTAGCTCCCAAAAAACCCCCGAGGTGTTCCAAAAACGGCTATGGCATCACCCCCAGGTGTTCCCAAAAACGGCTATGGCATCACTTGATCAACGTGTGAGTAAAACACGGCTATTACTCACAATCATGTACATAAACACGGCTATATGCACAATAACTCGGATAATAATGTGGGAGTAAAACACGGCTATTACTCGCCACTATATGCACAAACACGGCTATGTGCATAAATATAAAACGTGGACAAAATTGCTATGTCTCACAACTACGGTCACAAAACGGCTATGTGACACCATTAATACGGCACGTAAATCATATACATACATATATAGATTTTCCACTCACCTCAAAGTCTTAATGAGAGATAGACAAGCTCGAAAATCTTCAATGTAACGTACCTATTACATTCACAAACTCAAGTGAGTCAACCAACTCAAACTCCATTCTATAGTCATTTTGACCCATGGTGCAATCTCGACCCATTTGCACCCTTAACCCTAATATTTGGGTCAATCATAACCAAAACCCTAACATTTGCCAAATTAGGTCTTAAAACACTTTTCAACACAAGGTCTATGCATCTTAAACATACACTAACTATCTTAGGTCCATTATGACCCATTTGACCACTTAAAAGTCAATACACCCATTTCGGGTCATCCACTAACCCACTTAACACCCATTTACATATATATAAGTGTGCTAGTACTTTAACTAACCAATTTAGGCTCATAAACATAGTTTACTACTTTTGAAAACCCTAGTTAATCATCTTTGGGTCTACATGACCCAAATTCACCCAAAACACCCAAATTCACTAACAAATGGGTCTTAGTGTTCATTACCTACACAAAACCTAACTCTTAAACAATTAAAACAAGGAAATTAGGTTTAGGGCTTACCACAACTATCAAAACGTAGTAAATGAGGAGATGAACAACTTTAGTGCTTGCACTTTGACCCGATTCGAGTTTCTTCTTCCTTAATTTGAGCTCTCTCACTCTAGAATCTAACTCTCTCTCTAGAATTGATTGGAAGATGATAAGGTGGGTGAATATGGAGTAAATGACACTCCAAATGTAATGACCCGCACTTTTTCGATCGTTCTATACTTATAAGATTAATATTTATATAAATTAAACCTTACCAACATGATAAGCAATCCAAATTGTTGAGATTTATGTTTCCGAAAAGAGTTTTACACAACGTTTGACCGTCTAGTTTGACCGATGATATCACGAACTATACAATATATGATAATTATACGTTTGTGTATATATATGTATATATACATATTTAACATGATTAATGAATGTTTTAATATCTCATTTTGTATTAATAACAATAAGTTATAAGTATATTATGAAACTACTAACTTAAGTTTTCAAAACGATAACCATACGTAACGTTATTTGACATAAATACTTATAACCTATAATGTTTATACATATATCGTATATGTAATGTATTTAATCACTTTTAAGGACTTAAATACATAGAATCATATAAGTGTATTCACAAAAGATAGCTATATTTGAATCCTCATTCTATTTTTCACAAGATTTCTATACGTATATCTAGAGTATATGTACTCGTATCATACCTAACTTCTATACGTATTTACTATTGGTATATACACATCAAATCACCACCTAACTAGCCCTTGTTACTGCCCTAAGGTAGAGGTAATTGCTTTTGTATGATTGTTTGACAAATACACAAGATTACAAGCTTAAAATTTTGTCCTTGCTCCCCCCTTTGTCACGTTTTTAAGGACCAACACCAAACCATTTTTAGCTCACCATTCTTACTCTTAAACCACTCTCTAATTCACCTAATTACAAGTTCTAAGAACTCCATAATCATTCAGCAAGAAACCTTGAAGATCTAGCCATAGAAACAAGCTTTAAACACCATAAGAAAACCCTTACAAAAACACTTCAAGAATTCTTCCAAGAACACAAACTTACTTCCAATCTTTCATCCAATTCCATCACCCTTTTGGTTCTAGGTTCTTACTCCTCTTTTACAGCAACCTTGTCCAAGGAACTTGAGGTAGTAACTATGTTCATAACCTTATTCGATTCATATATATATAGCTATCTTATTTTGTGGTATAAAATTTTAACAACAAGAACATAGTTTGAATGTTTTCAAACTTGTTTGCAAACTAAATAGATCCTTCTAACTTAACTTTTAAAATACTTCAAGACCTGTAATATATCTTAAATATATGCTAATTTAACAAGGTTTAACTTGGTTTTTCAAAGAACACCTTAAAAACTGTTTTTACGACGTCGGAGTGTAACCGGGGGCTGTTTTGGGTTGGATAATTAAAAACCATCTTAAACTTTGAATTGGAGGTTTATTTTCTGAAAAAATGATTTTTACTATGAATATGTTAACGCATAAAAATTTTATGATTTAACTCAAAGTATAAGTATTTTTAGAAAAATAATCATTTAAGGTTGTTTACATGATGGAAAATGATTAACTTCATAAGTTTCACCAAAGTTTGACCTATGACCTGTGATTTCGAATACAAACTAAGGTATTTACAGTTCATATTCTTAAAGAGGGACTCGATCCAAGGAAGTGGCAAGTTGAACCAACGAAAACGGAGTTGTAACGAAGAAACTATGACCAAAACGAAATCGGATATCCAAGACTAATTTAGCTACGTGATTAATTGGAAAAAAATTAAATAAATCACATCTTTCTAAAATAACATGATATTTTATATATATGTACTCATAATTTAATTTTATATGGTTCAGGATCACCCGTAAACAATACGAGAAGATTAATCATAAGATCCCATGATTGTACACAACACGTCATTTGACAACACCGGTACTTTATGTACGCAACACGTCATTTGACAACACCGGTACCGTGGGTCAAGATTAATCTCGACCAATACATATACGATGGGGTTTTTATTTATTTCATTGGGGGTTTATTAATCACCTAAAAATGAACCAATTAAAATTGAATTACTAACATCGAACTGCTAACTACGGACTAAGGAATTATTAAAAGTATTATAAGTATATATATGTGACGATTTTTTTAAAATGAAAAGGTATTGATATATTATATATGGTTAGGTTTGTGATATCAATCGGAGACCAAGTCAAAATTACATATCTTCAAGACGAAAGTGAGTATATAGTCCCACTTTTAAACTCTAAATATTTCGGGATGAGAATACATGTATTTTATGTTTTACGATATGGACACAAGTAACTGAAAAATATATTCTACGTTGAGTTGTACCACTGGCATACTTCCCTGTAGCTTGGTAACTGTTATTTACAGCGGTATTGTAAACGCGAATCCTGTTGATAGATCTATCGGGCCTGACAACCCCAACCGGACTGGACGACCAGTATTCAACGATTGCACAGTACTTCGTTTCGTGACTACACTTGGTACGGTGTAGTAAGATTTCATAATAAAGGGAATATGCGACGTGATTAAATGTTAAGTATGGTTACCAAGTGCTCAACCACTTAGAATATTTTTATTAAAACATTTATATATGAAATCTTGTGGTCTATATATATATTGCTGCCGGCATTAAACCTATATCTCACCAACTTTATGTTGACGTTTTAAACATGTCTATTCTCAGGTGATAATTAGAAGCTTCCGCTGCAACATGTTGAATTTAAACAAGATCTTGAGTATGCATATTTGTGTCAAAAATAAAACTGCATATCGGAGGATTTGTAATGTAAAATATGCTAGAAATCGTATTGTTATCATCACATGTAAAGTTTGTAAGTCTAAGATTATCGCTAAACGATAATCATCTTTTTATTGTCTAAAGCTTGTATTAAATAAGAGTTATGGTTTGTAATGTAAAATAAATGCAGTTGTTCTTTTAAAAATGTCGCATATAGAGGTCAATACCTCGCAATGAAATCATACGTTATCTAACTCGTTCTTATGGTTAAGGACGGGTTATGACATGTGGTATCAGAGCGGTGGTCTTAGCGAACCAGGTTTGCATTAGTGTGTCTAACTGATAAGTCGTTAGGATACATTAGTAAGTCTGGACTTTGACCGGGTCTGATTTAAAAACCATTGCTTATCATTGTTGGTTAAAATTTATATGTAAATATTATGTAGTACTAATGGGTTAGTTGTTGTGTGATAGATGTCGGGCTCAAAACTTGTCATCACGTTCAGCGACTCCGAACCAGAATCTTCAGATGGTGTTCCAGTCATTAACCTATCCAATGACGAAAATAATATCTTTGGGGAAGACTCACAAATTCCGGATGAACCGACTATAGAGAACCCGGAAAGTGAACCCGAGGAGGAAAGTGAACCCGAGGAGGAAAGTGAACCCGAGGAGGAAAGTGAACCCGAGGAAGAAATACAGGAAATTACAAAAGACGAGTTCGAACTAGGAAAGAAACGAAAGGCTAATGAATTAGAAAATTCAAATCCCGAGTTTAGTAAGGATGATGTGGCACCAACTCCACTAGACACTACCACCCCTATTCCCGCTATTCCTATTCGTTCTATCCCGGCATCCAGTTCTTCAGTCCCACAGCCAAAATATAGGCAGACAGCCAGGATAAGCGTTAAGCGATTCTTTGAACCTAAACGTCCTAGAAAATAGACCAAACGATGCGCTGCCGTATTAAACCATGGGATCATATAATGTTTTGTATAATATTATTAGTGTGGTTTGTTTAATGTTCGATGTAAGATAAGCATATGTAAAATAGTGAAGTGTGAAATGCAATAATTTTCCATGGTTAAGTATTATTTAGATGGTAGTAATTGATTCTGTACTAAGCTATTAAGTATGGACATTAACGGGTAGGTACTACCCTAGATATAATTATAAAGCGCTAATAAGAAGAAAAGGCTTTTATAATAATACCTGGTTCATATTATTAATAAGCTATAATGTACTGTAAATATACACTACATCTATAATATTCCATGTGAATAATTATTTTCTTTTCATTCTTATAGAAGAATATGGCGCGATTGAACCGAATGACGGAACAAGAAATCCAGGAACTCATCAATCAGCGAGTGAACGACAGAATGTTATGGGTCGAGGCTGCAAGAGGTGCTGCAGTTAACCCAAATCCTCGTGTGGGGTGCACTTACAAAACTTTTCAAGCTTGCAAGCCCTCATCATTCAGTGGAACAGAAGGACCGATCGGTTTAACCCGGTGGATAGAAAAGATGGAGACTGTGTTTAAAATCAGTGGTTGTGTTGAAAAGGACATGACCAAGTATGCATCGTGCACTTTACAAGATAGTGCACTCACGTGGTGGAAAAATTATGTGAAGGCTGTAGGAGGAGATGTAGCTTATGATACTCCGTGGGAAGAATTCAAAACAATGTTAATCAACGAATATTGTCCGAGGAACGAGGTTAGGAAGTTGGAAGATGAGTTACGAAGTCTGAAGGTTATTGGTACTGAAATCACCAACTACAATCAACGATTCATGGAATTAGTTTTGCTATGTCCTGAATTGGTTCCAACCGAAGAACGGAAGATTGAAATGTACAAAGATGGTTTGCCCAAAAAGGTCAAGGCAAATGTTACAGCATCGAAACCTAAGACAATTCATGAAGCTATAACCATGGCAAACGAGCTAATGGATCAGGTCATCATGGATAAGAAAGTATCCAATACTGATGTGAAGGTATCAGGTAACAAAAGAAAGTGGAATGGAAATTATGACCGAGGTAACCAACAACAATCTTTTAAGAAACAAGAAAACACGCAAGGTGCGGGTAGTGGTTTAAGCTTTGGTTATAAAGGACAAAATCCTTTATGCAACCGATGCCACAAACATCACTCTGGTTACTGTAATGTGGTATGCAACAAATGTAATCGAAAGGGTCATCTTGCTGAAGATTGTAGGGCTCTCGTTACAAATACAAATGGTACCAAGACTCCTGCCACCAATGCAAATAGAACTGCTTTGGCTACCATTACTTGTTTTGGGTGTGGAAAACAAGGTCACTATAAGAGCCAGTGCCCGAATCCAGAGAAGAATATCGGACCTGCACGTGGGAGAGCATTTGTTATTAATGCTAGAGAGGCATGTGAAGACCCGGAGCTTGTTACGGGTACGTTTACCATTAATAACTTATCCGCATCTATTATATTTGATACTGGTGCTGATAGAAGTTACGTTTGTAGAGACTTTCACGCTAAATTGAATTGTTCATCATTACCTCTAGATGCTAAGTACATGATTGAGTTAGCTAATGGTAAACTAATTAAAGCCGATAAAATTTGCCGTGATTGTAAAATAAATTTAGCCGGAGAAACATTTAAGATTGATTTGATACCCGTAGAATTAGGAAGTTTTGATGTAATAATCGGCATGGACTGGATGTCCAAAATAGGAGCTGAAGTTGTGTGTGCCAAGAAGGCAATTCGCATTCCTCGTAAGGATAAAACGCCAGTAATGATTTATGGAGAGAAGGGTAACTCAAAGCTAAAACTCATTAGTTATTTGAAAGCTCATAAGTGCTTGAAGAAAGGGTGCTATGCTATCTTAGCACATGTTAATAAAGTCGAAAAGAAAGAAAAAGAGAAGTGCATCAATGACGTGCCTGTGGCAAGAGATTTTCCTGAAGTATTTCCGGAAGAGTTGCCGGGATTACCTCCATTTAGATCTGTAGAATTTCAAATAGATCTTGTACCAGGAGCAGCACCGGTTGCCCGTGCTCCATATAGACTTGCACCGTCCGAGTTAAAAGAACTTCAGAGTCAGTTAAAAGAATTACTGGATCGTGGATTCATACGACCAAGTACTTCACCGTGGGGAGCTCCAATTTTATTCGTCAAGAAGAAAGACGGATCTTTCCGAATGTGTATAGATTATCGTGAATTAAATAAGTTAACTATCAAGAATCGGTATCCACTACCGAGAATTGACGACTTATTTGATCAACTCCAAGGATCATGTGTGTACTCGAAAATTGACCTAAGATCGGGCTATCATCAATTACGTGTCAAAGAAGAAGATATACCGAAAACTGCTTTTCGGACACGCTACGGTCATTACGAATTTTTGGTCATGCCGTTTGGATTGACGAATGCGCCAGCTGTATTCATGGACCTCATGAATCGAGTTTGTAGTCCATATTTAGATAAGTTTGTTATCGTTTTCATTGATGATATTCTTATCTATTCCAAGAGTGAGCAAGAGCATGAGCAGCATTTAAGGTTGATATTAGAGTTGTTAAGAAAAGAACAGCTATATGCTAAATTTTCTAAATGTGCTTTCTGGTTGAAAGAAGTGCAATTTCTTGGCCACGTTGTTAGTAGCAAAGGAATTCAGGTTGATCCAGCAAAAATTGAAGCCATTGAAAAATGGGAGACTCCTAAGACACCAATGCAGATACGCCAATTTTTGGGTTTAGCCGGTTATTATAGAAGGTTTATTCAAGATTTTTCCCGAATAGCTAAGCCGTTGACAGCGTTAACGCAAAAAGGGAAGAAATATGAATGGACTTCTGAGCAGGAGAGTGCATTTCAATTACTGAAAAAGAAGTTGACTACGGCGCCTATTTTATCGTTACCAGAAGGGAACGATGATTTTGAAATATATTGTGACGCTTCGCGACAAGGTTTTGGTTGCGTTCTTATGCAACGGAAGAAAGTTATTGCATACGCATCCCGACAATTAAAGATTCACGAGCGGAATTATACGACGCATGATCTAGAACTGGGAGCAGTCGTGTTTGCATTGAAGATATGGAGACACTACTTGTATGGGGTTAAATGCACTGTGTTTACTGATCATAAAAGCCTTCAACATATTTTCGATCAAAAACAGCTGAACATGAGGCAACGTAGGTGGGTTGAGTTAATAAATGACTATGATTGTGAAATTCGTTATCATCCTGGGAAAGCGAACGTAGTGGCCGACGCTCTAAGCAGAAAGGAATGAGAACCAATTCGAGTACGAGCGATGAACATAAAAATTCGCATGAATCTCAACTCACAAATCGAAGAAGTTCAACGAGAAGCACTTACTAAAGAAAATATAGGAAATGAAATAATGAAGAAGTATGAGAAGCAACTCGTTATACGGGAAGATGGAATTCGATATTTTGCAAATCGTATTTGGGTACCGAAGTTGGGTGGATTAAGGAAGTTGATATTGAATGAGGCACATAAGACAAGATACTCGATACATCCTGGAGTTGGAAAGATGTACCAAGATCTTAAGACACATTATTGGTGGCCTAATTTAAAGACAGACGTTGCAACATATGTTGGGGAATGTTTAACTTGTTCCAAAGTCAAAGCTGAACACCAGAAGCCGTCAGGGTTACTTCAACAACCAGAAATCCCAGAATGGAAATGGGATGGTATTACCATGGATTTCATCACGAAGTTACCAAAGACTGCCTGGGGATACGACACCATTTGGGTGATTGTTGATCGTCTCACCAAGTCTGCACATTTCTTGCCTATAAAGGAAACGGATAGAATGGAGAAACTATTACGATTGTATATAAAGGAAGTTGTTTCAAGGCATGGAATACCTATTTCCATTATATCCGATCGTGATAGTAGATTTACATCAAAGTTCTGGCAATCACTACAGGAGGCCCTAGGAACTCGTTTGGATATGAGTACCGCGTATCATCCGCAAACCGACGGGCAGAGTGAAAGAACGATTCAGACTCTTGAAGACATGCTCAGGGCATGTGTGATCGATTTTGGAAACGGATGGGATAAATATCTACCATTAGCAGAATTCTCGTATAATAATAGTTATCATGCGAGCATTAAAGCTGCGCCATTCGAAGCATTGTACGGAAGGAAGTGTAGATCTCCTATTTGTTGGAATGAAGTAGGAGATCGACAATTAACTGGTCCCGAGATCATACACGAAACGACTGAGAAGATAGTACAAATCAAGGAGAGATTGAAAACAGCCCGTAGTCGCCAAAAGAGCTACGCCGATGTTCGAAGGAAACCATTAGAGTTTCAGATCGGTGACATGGTTATGTTAAAGGTGTCACCGTGGAAAGGTGTAATACGCTTCGGAAAAAGGGGTAAACTGAACCCAAGATATGTAGGCCCGTTCAAGATTATCGAACGCATTGGACCGGTAGCTTATCGACTCGAGTTACCACAACAACTCGCCGGAGTACATAATACATTTCACGTCTCAAACCTTAAGAAGTGTCTTGCAAAGGAAGACCTCACCATTCCTCTTGAAGAAATCCATGTCGACGAGAAACTACAATTCATCGAAGAACCAATCGAAATCATGGATCGTGAAGTTAAACGGCTCAAGCAGAGCAACATACCGATCGTTAAGGTTCGTTGGAATGCTCGAAGGGGTCCCGAGTTTACTTGGGAACGAGAGGATCAAATGAAACAAAAATATCCACACTTGTTTTCCGATGACGCAAAATAGGTACAATTTTAAAATTTCGGGACGAAATTTATTTAACGGGTAGGTACTGTAATGACCCGCACTTTTTCGATCGTTCTATACTTATAAGATTAATATTTATATAAATTAAACCTTACCAACATGATAAGCAATCCAAATTGTTGAGATTTATGTTTCCGAAAAGAGTTTTACACAACGTTTGACCGTCTAGTTTGACCGATGATATCACGAACTATACAATATATGATAATTATACGTTTGTGTATATATATGTATATATACATATTTAACATGATTAATGAATGTTTTAATATCTCATTTTGTATTAATAACAATAAGTTATAAGTATATTATGAAACTACTAACTTAAGTTTTCAAAACGATAACCATACGTAACGTTATTTGACATAAATACTTATAACCTATAATGTTTATACATATATCGTATATGTAATGTATTTAATCACTTTTAAGGACTTAAATACATAGAATCATATAAGTGTATTCACAAAAGATAGCTATATTTGAATCCTCATTCTATTTTTCACAAGATTTCTATACGTATATCTAGAGTATATGTACTCGTATCATACCTAACTTCTATACGTATTTACTATTGGTATATACACATCAAATCACCACCTAACTAGCCCTTGTTACTGCCCTAAGGTATAGGTAATTGCTTTTGTATGATTGTTTGACAAATACACAAGATTACAAGCTTAAAATTTTGTCCTTGCTCCCCCCTTTGTCACGTTTTTAAGGACCAACACCAAACCATTTTTAGCTCACCATTCTTACTCTTAAACCACTCTCTAATTCACCTAATTACAAGTTCTAAGAACTCCATAATCATTCAGCAAGAAACCTTGAAGATCTAGCCATAGAAACAAGCTTTAAACACCATAAGAAAACCCTTACAAAAACACTTCAAGAATTCTTCCAAGAACACAAACTTACTTCCAATCTTTCATCCAATTCCATCACCCTTTTGGTTCTAGGTTCTTACTCCTCTTTTACAGCAACCTTGTCCAAGGAACTTGAGGTAGTAACTATGTTCATAACCTTATTCGATTCATATATATATAGCTATCTTATTTTGTGGTATAAAATTTTAACAACAAGAACATAGTTTGAATGTTTTCAAACTTGTTTGCAAACTAAATAGATCCTTCTAACTTAACTTTTAAAATACTTCAAGACCTGTAATATATCTTAAATATATGCTAATTTAACAAGGTTTAACTTGGTTTTTCAAAGAACACCTTAAAAACTGTTTTTACGACGTCGGAGTGTAACCGGGGGCTGTTTTGGGTTGGATAATTAAAAACCATCTTAAACTTTGAATTGGAGGTTTATTTTCTGGAAAAATGATTTTTACTATGAATATGTTAACGCATAAAAATTTTATGATTTAACTCAAAGTATAAGTATTTTTAGAAAAATAATCATGTAAGGTTGTTTACATGATGGAAAATGATTAACTTCATAAGTTTCACCAAAGTTTGACCTATGACCTGTGATTTCGAATACAAACTAAGGTATTTACAGTTCATATTCTTAAAGAGGGACTCGATCCAAGGAAGTGGCAAGTTGAACCAACGAAAACGGAGTTGTAACGAAGAAACTATGACCAAAACGAAATCGGATATCCAAGACTAATTTAGCAACGTGATTAATTGGAAAAAAATTAAATAAATCACATCTTTCTAAAATAACATGATATTTTATATATATGTACTCATAATTTAATTTTATATGGTTCAGGATCACCCGTAAACAATACGAGAAGATTAATCATAAGATCCCATGATTGTACGCAACACGTCATTTGACAACACCGGTACTTTATGTACGCAACACGTCATTTGACAACACCGGTACCGTGGGTCAAGATTAATCTCGACCAATACATATACGATGGGGTTTTTATTTATTTCATTGGGGGTTTATTAATCACCTAAAAATGAACCAATTAAAATTGAATTACTAACATCGAACTGCTAACTACGGACTAAGGAATTATTAAAAGTATTATAAGTATATATATGTGACGATTTTTTTAAAATGAAAAGGTATTGATATATTATATATGGTTAGGTTTGTGATATCAATCGGAGACCAAGTCAAAATTACATATCTTCAAGACGAAAGTGAGTATATAGTCCCACTTTTAAACTCTAAATATTTCGGGATGAGAATACATGTATTTTATGTTTTACGATATGGACACAAGTAACTGAAAAATATATTCTACGTTGAGTTGTACCACTGGCATACTTCCCTGTAGCTTGGTAACTGTTATTTACAGCGGTATTGTAAACGCGAATCCTGTTGATAGATCTATCGGGCCTGACAACCCCAACCGGACTGGACGACCAGTATTCAACGGTTGCACAGTACTTCGTTTCGTGACTACACTTGGTACGGTGTAGTAAGATTTCATAATAAAGGGAATATGCGACGTGATTAAATGTTAAGTATGGTTACCAAGTGCTCAACCACTTAGAATATTTTTATTAAAACGTTTATATATGAAATCTTGTGGTCTATATATATATTGCTGCCGGCATTAAACCTATATCTCACCAACTTTATGTTGACGTTTTAAACATGTCTATTCTCAGGTGATAATTAGAAGCTTCCGCTGCAACATGTTGAATTTAAACAAGATCTTGAGTATGCATATTTGTGTCAAAAATAAAACTGCATATCGGAGGATTTGTAATGTAAAATATGCTAGAAATCGTATTGTTATCATCACATGTAAAGTTTGTAAGTCTAAGATTATCGCTAAACGATAATCATCTTTTTATTGTCTAAAGCTTGTATTAAATAAGAGTTATGGTTTGTAATGTAAAATAAATGCAGTTGTTCTTTTAAAAATGTCGCATATAGAGGTCAATACCTCGCAATGAAATCATACGTTATCTAACTCGTTCTTATGGTTAAGGACGGGTTATGACACCAAAAAACTGATCCAAGCCTTAAAGTCGGACCTTAAGTGGTTTTACCAAAATGCCCTTAAAATATCTAATTTAAAAAGAAAAAGGAATCTGTCAGCCCGTAATGGCGCGGCGCGCCAAATGCCCAGTTCAGCTTCTTTTGCCTTTTAATTATATACAACGTAAACCCCACAACTTGAATCACTTATTCACACATATGTACTATGAAATATTTGGGTCTTACATTCGAGGTATTATTTAGTATATTAGATGCGCGCTGTATACTGGGGGATATTCTATATGCATCTTGTTAAGGTCGGTTACCAGGTGTTCAATCCATATGAATGATTTTTATCTCTATGCAGTTTGCGAAATGCCTGATAGGAGATGTGTATTTATGAGAAATGAAAATCTTGCGGTCTATTAAAATGATGAAAATGATCGTTTATGATAAACTAATGAACTCACCAACCTTTTGGTTGACACTTTAAAGCATGTTTATTCTCAGGTATGAAAGAAATCTTCCGCTGTGCATTTGCTCATTTTAGAGACATTACTTGGAGTCGATCATCTCAATGGGACCAGATTAGGACGGGGCATGACAATAAACAGCCCCGAAATGTCCCGAAATGTCCCGAAACAGCCCGGTAAAGAACATGTGTGAGTGTGGCGAGTGGTATGGTGATTCGTATCGAGTGTCCCTCATTCTATGTGGCTTTACATGTCCCGTTAAGTTATGTATAAGTTATGTTATTCAATAAGGGCTCTAAAAGTATGTAAATGACTAGTAGCAAAAGTTAAACTGAGCGGTTAGGTTGACATGAGATTTTAAAAGAAAACGACATATCATGTTATTAAACATTTTAAGTATTTCGTCAAACGTAAAATATTTTGGTTCACTATATTAGTTCTTATTAGACATATTTTAGAGTTCATTATTTATATTTACTTTAAAAGTATTCAGTATTTTGCAAACATAAGTTAATTAAAACGGTTTCTTAAAATGTGCCTAAGAGTAACCTATTCATGGAGGTCCCATGAGCGCATTATTGTGACACCGATAATGTGGCATCGACCGTAGCGGTGTATTTGTTTATTTCTACGGCGTCTCCTTTGGATTACCCGGTGGTGGTACGAGCTCTTTGTTATTTGTATTTTGATAGGAGGCGTATGGATCGATCCTAGGTACTTTGTTTTGACGGTGAACGTTTATCGTAGTGTCATACGAAACGTCACGGATATGAATGATTAGTGGAGTAATTACCCTATGATTTCATTTTGATACTTTGTAAGATATTTGTTTTGACTCTTAGTGCATTATTTTATGAAATTTGTGTTATGTACTATACTTTGATATAATGACATCTTTGGTATTGTGGATTTATGCCTATTCGTACTTTTTGTTTTTGAAAAAGAGTTCGTTTTGAAAGTAAGTTGTATTAAAATAAGTCTACTTTGAAATAAGCTTGTGTTAATATAAGTTTTACACATTTTGTATTGTATATCTATACTAAATCGTACTTTTCTGTCAAAATAAGTTTGCTTTGAGAATAAGTTATATCGAAAATAAGTTCTTTTGTAAAATGTATTTGCATGCCATACTCTACTCTTGCGTTTGTTATATCCGTTCACTGGGCTTTGGCTCAGTCGTATTCCGTTTTCTTTCTTATACGACAGGTATTCAGTGGGCTTTGGGATCGAGAGAAGAGTGTAGATTTGAAGTGTACTTAGCACCTTTACCTTAGAATTTTGTAAAGCTTTAGTAATTTTGGTTTAATCATTCAATTTTCTAATCATTCAAATTTTTTTTTTTTTTGGCAAATAACTGAAACATTAAAAACACGAGAGCTTCATCAAAAAAATGAAGACTCGGACAAAGATACAAGCGAGGGCAACGAGGCCAAAAACAACACAACCACCTAAACTAAACGAACTACCCATCACAAACTAAACTAGCTACAAAGCAACACAAAAGCACCCAAACAACTCCAAAGAAACACCTAGAACCACGACATGAAATAAAACAAACTAAAACAAGAACAAAACAAATCGAGGACGACACTAACCAACAACCGAAGCCTTCGGGATCACCACTCCTTTTCCTTTCTTTGTCCTAGTCTTCGCACCGTCTTTATGTTTCGGAAGCGTCTTCGATCCAATCAACTTGCCCTCCACCCTAACCAAACCTTCCATGTCCTTGGTCGCCTCCTCAAAAAAATTATACACATTAGCCGATGAACTGCCATCACCTACACAAGCCTTTGAAGCAGAAATCATCCCAGTCCCACGTCCATACCCCTGCCCTGGTTCTGGCCCAGGCCCAAAACTGACCCCAGACCTGAAACCCGACCCATTACCAATCCCTGTCCCACCTTCCTTGTTACCAGTCGCTTCAGACAGATTACACAAATTAACCCGAGCAGAACAATCATCTTCCACCACCTCCTCCACATTTTGAACCTCCTGGTCAACCTTGTCACCCTCCACTATTTCCAAATCATCAACTTGACCCAACCCGTCACCTGAACAAAAAACCTTCGCCCGTTTTCGTTTACGATAACCATGCGATTCAAGAGCGGCTTGTACCTTATCTAACGAAACCGAAACATCGGAAGACCTAGAAGTACTCAAACCATCCTTAGCCGAAGACTTGACATAATCACCACATTTTTTACCAACAATCACAGGAGAAGAACAACCTACCTCTATCCCTACACCTTTATCGACTTGAACACCACCACCACCAAACACAAACGGGGCCTCCGAATTAACCAGACCACAACCATTACCACCCACATTCAAAACCGAATCATTGACTAATTGCACAAAATTACCTGAAAAAGATGTCGATTGGATTCTTTCCACAACAGACACATCAGAAATCTCATTAACCCAAATTTGACCTTTAACAAGATTATCGAATACCAACGTCACCGGAATAAGATCATGAATATGTTTAACATTAGAAGTTTCAACGAACACAAAAACAGAACCAAGACTAAGGCCACCTTCAAAGGGTTGAGCCACCTTCACCACAGTTCCCACCTTGCCCGCAATAGCCCTAATATTCTCGTCGGAGACAAATTTGGCTGGAATACCTCTAACCTCGACCCAAACAAACCGGAAGAAAAATCTGTCTTAGTAGAAAAAGGAGTCACTAGATCAAAATCGGACCCCAAACCCTTTTCTAAAACACGGGAAAACGAAATCAAGTCAGAACATTCAATCACCCCCGCGAAAGTACCCATCTTCATGAAACTTGACACCTTAGCTTTACACTGAGAGAGGAATTCTAAAACCTTACCCTCCCTCAAGGGAGTAGAATCGACAATTAACACACTCAAGCTCAACCGATTAGAAATAGAAAGATTAGGAGAAATCAACACCGGAGAATCAAACCTGGTTCCACGTCCAAAGGATCCACCGTCTCGTTTGCAAGGTCTACCTACAAATATCCGGTTACCAAACACCATAGAGCCATTCATCTCATCAATTGCTGTTGTAGCAGCATCAATAAATGTCCATACTTTATACCATACATATTAATATTTTTTAATCATATATATTTTAAATTCACACATAAATAATACAAACAAAATAAAAAATTCTTTGGTACACATCTAGTATCTATTCACAAACAAATCAACAAATCCAAGATCAAAATCAAAATAAAAATCAAAATGAATCTACGAAGAGTGATCATGGGTAGGAACCGAGTCTTGTCGTTTCAAAGAGCTCGGGTCTTTGATTGAAGGAGAAGTCTCACCGCCAGCTGGCAAGTCGGATAGTGCGGCCATTATCCTTCGAATACTAACTGATCGAACCGTTCTAAAACTTGTTGCACGAGGACTTGGGGCAGTCTTAGAGAAGATATTGGAAGAACTTGATAGAATAAGATATACAAGACCTTGAACAAGGATGAACAAGGACACTTTTAAAAGAGTGTCGCCGGAGATTATATCGTCAAGCATCATGTTATATAACTTGTTATCGGAATATCAAAGATAGATTCTGGTCGGAAATTAAAATTTGTGTTGTGGAGAACAATGGATAGATGATAGGGAACGAATGAAATTTAAGTTTAAAGATAAATGAGATGCATAAGGGAAGGGTTTTATAGGAAGTTTTTGATGACTTGATGTAGTCAACATGTAACAAACAAAATTGTACAAGTTAGATAATTGACTCAATCTCCCATTCTTCTTTTTAACGTAAATTATTATATTTCTTATCATAAGTTTTCTAGATTATCTTAATACTCGTATCATATATCATATGACTATGCTATGACAATTACGTTGCTACCATAATACATACATACATACATACATACATACATACATACATATTACATATTTGCATACTACATATTTACATATTAGTCTAAAAATCATTATTGTATATTAAAAGCTATAAAATTAAGTTGGTAAAAGTTCACGAATTATCAAGTTATTAAATTGGATTAATGATAAGGAAAAAAAAATAATGAAACACCTTCCACCACTATGGGATTATAAAATTTTATCGAGTAAACTTCTCCGACGTCGCGGAAACCTCAAACGTTCGCTTAACGTTGTCTCCCATCATAGCGTACCAATTGTTCAACATGTTATCCGCCACGCCAGGCTGCTCTACCTGAGCGCTCATGGATTCCGGTGCGGCTAGAATTAAGTTCTCGATTAAGTCCTTTCGAGCCTCCTCTCTGGTTTTGCCAGAACTCTTACCAGTCTCTGACGCTGAACGTGTAGAGCTTTGTGGATGAACTTTGGACATACCAGTTGGTTTTTCGCCGCCTTTGGACATGAGCGACGGTAAAACAAATCCCCCTTTTGCTAAAAAACGTATCGCTTCTTCGCCACCGATGGGTTTAAGCTGGCTTAAGTTGCCTTCCGGGGTTCCTGTCCCTTCGATGTCACGCTTATTGGCCTCATCATCATCGTCGAATTGCAACCTAGTACACTTGATGGAATCTTCTGGTGTCTCGTAACCGCTGTCATCAGTGGGCTTCAAAGGATCGTACGGTTCTTTGCCAGTATTGGCGGTTGTTGATGGATTGGAATCGCCTGTCATCTTGTGTGAAAGTATTGATCAAACGGTCCCACAGATGGCGCCAAATAATCAAGCCAAAATTGACTTGAGTGCAATTAATATGAAGACTAACCTTTGGAAGGGGTTCCTCCGGCTAATGTGGTGGATATAAAGGGTGTTGTGGTGGTTGACTTTTGTCGAGCCTCCAAGGTGAGCTTAGGAGAGTGATCAGCGGTGGTAAGTTCGAAAGTGTTGATTGATTGCTAAATGTGTGATTATGAGCAGTATTTATAGGTATAAGATGGCGGTTACCAAGGATAACCACCACTAGCCCACTAAACCACGATTACCACTCCCGGAATCCTCTAATCATGCCCACTAACTGCTCCACGTTCTCCTGATTTTTCGGACGGACGAGTAGTTGTGCAAACCAAGTCAAATGCTAACGACACGCTACGGGTGACGTAGCGTAAGAGTGATCGTGGCCTAATAGCGGCGTTGACTTGGTATCCAACCAGGAGTTGAAGCTAAACGTCCAGCTACAGGATACGTTATGCGTCACTCGTGACCAGTGGCGGAACTTGAATAATTTCATAAGGAGGGCGAGATTGTCATATTTCAACGAGAGTTAAAGGAAATAACAATAATATTGAAAAATTTCAGACAATTACAATAAAAGTTTATAATATTAAAGTAAATTCTTGTGTCGGCTATTACAATTGTAGAGAATATAATTTTGTTGCTAGATATTTTAGACTTTAGGAGGGCAAGAAAGATAAAATAGTTAACTTATCCAAAAATATAGTACTAACTTCTACACTATTGGTCCAAATCCTAGGAGGGCGACGGCCCTCTTAACTTATAACTAAGTTCCGCCTTTGCTCGTGACGGCCATGGCGGGACGTACGTCATTATTTGACAATGTACACCATTCAAGGATTGTGCAATTATCTGTTCTTAAAAAGTTATTAAAAAGTTATCGTTATTAAATATTCATATTCATATTAAATATTAAATAAAGAAACTAATCTGTATTCTGTATTATGTTTAAAATTTTAAAAATAATAGGTTTAAATCATTGCTCTAAAAACTACGATTACCCATTGCCGTTCCATCTCTGTTAATATTATAAGGTATAGAATGAACGTTTATTTTGCACAGCAATCCAATGTAAAAAAAATATGCCATTCAAAATGAAACGAGGAGTACAAAATAATGTGATAAGTTAGAGAGATATTTCGTGTGGTTGTGGGGTACAAAAAGGCGTCCACTTTGAACTGCCTTGTTGAAGTTGACAAATGTTGTGTCACGGAATTTTCGTTTAATTCGTGCCAAATTGTGTGCCACGTGGATAAACTATGACAACGATTATAAATTGTTACGACTAATCTTTTCTTCCACTCCACAAATAAAGCAATGGTCACGTTTAATTTGGGCAAACAAAATTATGATCGTTATCCAAAAACACTAACAAACAAAGTGATCATAAATAAAATTTATTGCATATATATTTTTATGTTCGTTGAGGCAAATTTACAATAGATATTTGTTTAGCAACTTGTGTGATTATCGTTTTAAATATATCGAAGGTGAGGTCAAAGAAAAACTGGTTTATAATTAAATATGGGAACGTAATTTCTTTGAGCCTTCAAGTTTCAACCTAACACAAAAACAAATTATCTGCATTATATTCCTATACTAGTTAAAGACCCGCGAATTCGCGGGGTTTTTGAAAGGTGTAATAATTATTCTAATTATCTTTCCTAAATCATTTATGCTTAACAAAAGCATCATCCAAAAACATCTGTTTTTTTTTTAAAAGCAAGCAAAGAAATATTATTAAACCACCAAAACAGGAGGAGTTCTAAGACATTATGTCTAGAACTAGAGTACACGAAAATACAACCAACATCACGAGCTAACTAGTTGCAAAGCATGCAACAACTACATATGTACCATTACAAAATACTAAGATATATATTCGGATTAGAGAGCCATACTAACCATTCAAGCTTTTTCCCCTTGAGTCTATTAGAAATCCACACGAAAGAAGCTATTTAAATCTCGCTTAAAGCAACCGGACCACTCCAATTTTTTCCTTTAAAGATTTTGTTATTACGATTCTTCCAAATATAGTATGCACAAGCCCATTTGACGGCTTGTCATACTTTGCTACCACGACTTGAAGATGGCACATTGATGTCTTCGTTTGCAATTTCGGATATAGAAAAATTATTGAAATTACCCATACCCCACCATCGGTATATTCTCATCCATACGTCAAGAGCATGATTACAAAATATGAGGGTATGGTCTACCGTTTCGAGATCACCATCGCAAAGGGGACATCGAGTGCTATTGAGGTCAATGCCCCTTTTGTCGAGCTCAACATGAACCGGTAAACGCTTTTTAAGAGCCCTCCACATAAATATTTCAATCTTTTTCGGAATAAGATTATTACGGATAGTGGGAATGATGTTAGTAGTATTACCAAGTATTTTCTCCTCGATGATGGAAGTGAGTTGCTTGACTTCAAAACCTTTGTTGCTGAACGACCAGCTCCACGAATCTGTTTTTGATTCATCGAAATTTACAGCAGAAACCAGCGTAGCAATCTGATCCAGATTGCCCAAAACCCGCCCCGAAATATCTCGAACCCAGTCCCACTTCAGAATCAGTTCACCATTCTCCTTTGCCACACGATCACGAAAAGTTGCTTCCTTGTTTCTGTCCAATCTGCACAGCCTCGGGAAGACATCACATAACTTTCCTCTATTGCACCATTGTTCATTCCAAAATGATGTTGAATCGCCATTGCCAATAGTCTTTACGAAAGAGCTTTTGAATGGAACTTGAAAATCTTCTAGAGTTGTACCTGTCATAACAATATTCTTCCAAGTACCTAATGTTGATTGATGGGTAAACTCATCACCCAACATTAAGCCACCACAGTTGCCATATAAACTTCGAATTACCTTGACCCATAGGGAGTTGGTTTCGGTTTTAAACCTCCACCACCATTTCCCTAATAGAGCAAGGTTTTTCGCACGTAACGAGCCAATATTTAACCCCCCGTTCCCATAAGAATTAATCACATTTTCCCATTTAACCCATGAAATTTTTTTATTGTTCCCCGTCCCGCCCCAAAAAAAAGATTTCCTCACCCTCTCAAGAGTATCTATCACACATAGCGGAGCGCGAAAGAGCGAAAAGTAGTACAACGGGAGACTATTTAGAACGGATTTGATAAGAACTACCCTTCCACCAAAAGACAACGATCTCATTTTCCAACCGGAGAGTCGACTATGAAACTTATCAATCACCACTTTCCAATGACTAGCTTTGTTCATTTTTGACCCAATCGGTAGTCCAAGGTAAGTACATGGGAAAGTACCCACTTGGCAACCAAGAAAATTCGCAACCACATTCACTTCATGAGATTCAACTCCAATACCAAAAACTTTACTTTTATGAAAATTCACCTTGAGACCCGAAGCAAGTTCGAAACATTTCAACAAATTACCAAGACAATTGACATTCGGCCTACTCCATTCTCCGAAGAAAATGGTGTCATCCGCATATTGTAGGTGCGAAACGATAATTCTATCTTTCCCGACTTCGATACCTTTAAACATGCCTTTTTCTAATGCAACTTTCGTAAGGATGTTCATGCCTTCGGCCGCCAAGATGAATAAGAATGGAGATAATGGGTCTCCTTGACGAACTCCCCTTTCGAATGAGAATTCACGAGAAGGAGAGCCGTTAATAAGCACGGAAATTGAGGCTGAGGACAAACAACATAAGATCCACTTTCTCCATTTCTCACCGAATCCCATACATTTCATTACCTCAAGTAGGAAGCACCAATTGATACTATCAAACGCCTTTTCAAAGTCCACTTTAAAAATAACGCCCTTTTTACGATTTACCTTCAAGTAATCTATCGTTTCATTGGCGATTAGCACTCCGTCAAGAATATAGCGACCCTTTAGGAATGCACTTTGTTCGGGCCCAACGAGTGCCGGGATGACCTTTTTAAGACGATTTGCAAGTAATTTAGACACGATTTTGTAGTAGCTACCGATTAGGCTAATTGGTCGGAACTCACCAAGTCCTTCTGGATTATCCTTTTTCGGGACCAGGGTAATAAACGAAGCATTGCATCCTCTAGAGATCTCGCCCTTCTCCCAAAACCAGTTAATAGCGTCAATAAGATCACGTTTTATAATATCCCAAAATTTTTTATAGAATCGTAAATTGTACCCATCCGGCCCGGGGGCTTTAGAAGTGCCACAATCATTAATAGCATCACGTATTTCGCTTTCTGAAAATGGGCATTCAAGATCGGTTGCGTCTGTATTACTGATTGTGGGGTAATTGAGGCCATCAAGTGAAGGCCGTAGGGTATCAGTTTCTTCAAAAATTGATCGAAAATGGTTCAACGCTTCATCTTTAATTTCAACCGGATTCTCGTTCCATACCCCATTAATATTAAGACCCCGGATGTTATTTTTGTTGTACTTGTTGCGTATAAACCCGTGAAAAAACTTTGAGTTTTCATCCCCGTCAATGGCCCAACGTATTCGAGCTTTTTGCTTTAACATACTTTTTTTGGTATTTTCCTTTTCAAACCATTTCTTCCTGTTTTCTTTCCATAACTCTAACTCAGCCTCGGATAAAGTCCCTTCTTCAGCTTTTAACTCGAGAACCATGGCAGCCTCTTTAGCCTTATTTATATCCTCATCAATTTTTCCAAACTTCCGGATACTCCATTCCTTTAGCTCAACTTTTAAATTTTTTAATTTGTTAAGAAACATGAGGTCTTTAAGGGAACCTGTCGAAATCGAGGTACACCATGACTGTTCTGTTATACTTGAAAATTCCGGATCATCCATCCAACCATCAAAAACTTTGAATGGCTTTGGGCCAAAATCTTTATCTTCATCTTTTAACAATATTGGACAATGATCGGATGTTAATCTATCCATGGCCACGGCTGAGAGACATCCCCATGATGAGACGAATTTTTGAGAACATAAGAATCTATCAATTTTGCTAAACTTGATTCCGTTATCGCATACCCTCGTGAATTTCCTTCCACCGATTGGAATATCAATTAGATTATTGTTGTTGATGAATGAATTGAATTTTCTTGCTCGGGCCTCAATAAAAACACAATTAAGTCTCTCACTTTCGTCTCTAACGTCATTAAAATCACCACAAAGTACCCATGCTTCATCCGGATCCTTTTCAATTAGACTCGATAGCTTATCCCAAAGGATTTGCTTTTTTGAATCATCATGGGGTCCGTACACATTGAGAACGTTCAAAATCATACCATTCGACTTCCATGTACCTCGGATGCCAATAACACGATCAAAGTTAAATACATCAATAGCTTCAAAAAGTAGTGTATCCCAAATCAATAATTGTCCACCCGATTTCCCGATCATAGGTTGTTGTATAAAATCGCAATCGTTTGATCCCCAAAAGGATTGTATCCATACACGATCTATAAGATGGAGTTTGGACTCTTGTATAGCAAAAAAAGATGGTTTTTCCTTTATGATAATATTTTTTGTTGGACCATATTTGCTATGAATCCCAGACCCGAATCCCCTAATATTATAGGTAATTATCTTCATTAATAAAACAATAATTTACGAAGAAAGAGTGAGTTACCTATAACCCAGAGGGTTTCCTCTGCCACTTCATGCCTAATTGGCAGCCATATTCATACACTCCTTTTGAGTTCAAAGAATTGAAAGAGGAGGAGGGATTGCCTTTATTCAAATCTTTCGTGCCAATAGAGTTCGACGAGTTACTCTTTGTAAGAATCTGTTTAGGTTGGGAATGACTCGAATTTAACGCACATGAAGTACACTGAGATCTAATTTGCTGCTGATTCGACTTGTTTTTCCTTGCACTATTCTTCAGATTCATCATACGAGAAGAAGTTTTCCATTTACGAATACCGGTCCAACAACAATCTTTCTTCAATGGATTCGGAGTTTTAGAAGAAACTCCCTTGGAATTTTTCGTAATCGGTGTTTTAGGATCGGTGGAGTTGATCGCTTGTGAAGAACCGTCATTGTTGCGTGTCTGATTGGTGTTAGTAGCTTGTATGTTGACCCGGTCCACTCCATCAACAATTGGGGTAGGCCCTTTTGCTGTTTCTATTGGCCCACTGTTTGCCTCCTGATCTAAATCCAGTCCATGATTTTGGACCACTTCAATACTTGGTCCGGTTGTGCTGGGTGACTTCCGATTGGCCACATTACTAATTGGACATTTAACAGCATTATTATTATTGGACTCATCATAACTTGGACTACTAACTGGACTATTATCATTGGGCCCGTTAATATGAAATGTGTCTTTAATGCATTCAATGATGTCATCCTCAAAAAACGTAGCATCATTATGTACTTCTTGAGATTTGCCAGCAGAACAATTCGAATTACCTTGGGGCCCATGCCCATCATGAACACTAGCATTAATTATGTTTTCAACTGATCTGTCTCCCTCTACCCCACACCTAGGCTCTTCATCTTCTTGAACCTCCGGTTGATTTTTCCGGTTGGGCTTACCGGAATCATGAACGTGATTAACATCCCCATTGTTCGACTCGCCGTCAGACCTGGAGTTTGGGCACTGGTCATTCTTTGAATCATGATCTTCTTTTGTTGTGAATGGTTTATTTAAATCGACGTTGAAATTAAATAAATTATCACCATCTTCATCTGACTCATCGGACCCGTTAAATGTGTCTTCTATGAACTCATCATCACTTCCATTAGCTTCATTATCCTGATCGACCCACATATCTTTCTTTGAATCATTGAACTGAATATTGAACTCTCTTGTAGCATCTTCTTTAATGGAAACATAATATGATTCATTCCCTTCCAATAATTGGACCCATCCGTCGTACCTAACAGTAATACTTCTTGTATGTATGAGCACACTGCCTTTGGTTAAATTTTGGTTACCTTCTTCAACTCGACAATTTTCCATATCAAGGATTCGTCCCCACCAACTGGCAATCGAATTGAAGGTGTTTTCATTCCAACAACTCACTGGAACACCCTTGATATCAATCCACATTAGTTTCCCCGATGACCTGAACGGTTTTCCATCAAACAGTTTAACCATATTGCTCCATTTGAATATCGCATGACCCTTGTTGTTAAGGATGTTTTCAGCATTAGTCTTTGAATCACAGACCATGAGCATGTCCATCCCACCCAGATACTTAAGTGAGAAACCTGACATACCTTCTGCAATATAAAGGTCTTCTAATTGAAAGAACAAATCTAAAGATCTCAATTCACAGATAATTGCTCTTCCAAATAAGGATTCATTCTTCTCATGTACTATTATAGATCTTTCATCTGAATACACTATTGGCCCATATTTGTCTTTTTTACCTTTGAAGGTATCGTCTTCTTTTTTATTCGGGAGTTTAGATATGAGATCTCCACCAGAGAGTTTAGATCTAAGATCTTCACCAGATCTTTGTTTGGTAAGTTTATCTCTTAGATCACTATTAGGAAACCGTGAATTACCAGTAACTTCATTGAACCGCCTCTCATCTCTAAAGGCATGATTAGCATGTTGTTTGAAAGGATAAGCCTGGTAACGAGATCTTTCTTCATCTACGGATCTTCTGTTCAAATCAACACGATCCTTTGCCTTATAGTTGTTTGTTATTATTAGTCTGAATGAAAATAAGAATGGTTAACAACCGAAACATGTTTTGAAATGTATCGAACATAACCATCTTGAACAATAGATAATGACCCAATACCAATTAATAATGTGCAACAAACTTTCAACATTACCATTGTAAAATTATGTAAGGCCGACTTATAGTCTTTTATTTCTTTTTCACCATTGGTATAATTTGTTTTTCTCCAAACCATATGCAATGCATATCAAACTATTTAAATATGAATGTTTAGTGTTGTTAAGGAAATTTTATACTTGCAAACTGCTGCAACATTTAGTAGATACATAGTAGACACATCAACAAAATATTTGTTACATCAGCATTCGCTTACTTCTTTTTAATTATTGGATGCAGGAACACATATAGTTAGATATCGTAATAAACATACAAAAGTAGGTGTTATGTTCGCTGAACTTTTCAGAGTGTTTTATAATTACATTCTAAGCATAATAATATTAACAAACTAAATCCATAATGATTTGATATATTGATTAACACTTCTGCATTATCTAATGGAAAACTTGCAGATTCAAAATACGTTCATACATATACGAATTATTACACCGGGTGAGTTTTATCAAGGAGCATGACGAATCTCCTTTCGTCACGCATGAATGCAATCAAACACTTATCGTCCTAAACATTGCCCATTTTCAGTTATGAATTTTAGCGACCCTTTAGAAACATACTTCTTTTTTTACTTTCCTTCGATTTTCAAACCCCATATATGTGTGTTTTCGTTCAGATCCGAACACTCATAGTCACGATTAAAAGGGATTGGGTAAATTGTGTTATGTTTTTATCTAATATGGGTTGATTGGAGAAGTTTCAATTTTAAATTAGTTTAATGGGACATTAATGAGGTGTGTGTATATATATATATATATATATATATAAGATGTGCATATCATGCTGGTGTCCTTTGCTTTTCTCCTGTTATGCTAGGAAGGGTACCCGAGTAGCAGTTGCAATTAAATATCGAGTACTTATAAATGGTGAGAATTCGATGCTCCCTTATCTCCACCCTTGAAACACTACACCGTCTTCTAATTGTATTCGTAGTCGATCAAATTATTGAAGTGCAGTCCAATATTGTCACTTGATCAGTACCCTAGCTAAATCTATTTCCATGTATAATCTGTAATTGAGATCTCCAAACTTAAAATTACTGGCTATTTCACAAAACAATAAATATTATAAGAATGCTAACAGAGATCACAAAATGGACAGGTCGAGTAAATATGTTATATTAGGATGATTTAAAACACTATATCTTTAACATGTTTATAACTATTCATATGACAAATAAGACTAATAATTTATTTTATCATTCCAATGGTAATTTACGAATTTCATGATAAGGCATTACAAAATGCACTTTGTGCAACTTGTGGTAAGCTGACATGTTTTCCCGCTCTCTTATACGAATATATACATGTCGAAGGGGTAATTCGCTTGATTGATTTCTTTGATTTAATTTTCAGACTCTTTTTCACCTTAAACTGTAATGGAGACTTGCTGGCTTCTTGTGATGATGTCTCTGATCCTGCAGATACACATACACAATGCTGAGCTTACATAAACGAATCACAGCAAATAATTTAACCAAATCAAACTAACTCAACTCATAAATAATTATAGTAAAATTACATCATAATATACATAATATACATATTATTTAATTAGTAAAACCAATTTACATATTACATATCACATATGATAATATTAGGTAATCCTAACCTAAACCCTAAACACTATAATTTAAATCGTAAAATCTAAACCTTACACCCTAAAATCTAAACCTTACATCTTAAACCCTAAACTCTTCTATATCCTTTGGTTTAAAAACTAAATCTAAACGCTAACCCTAAACCCTAAAATCTAAACCCTAGAATCTAAACCCTTAACCTAAATCCTAAATCTAAAACCCAAAACCTAAACTCTACACCCTAAAATCTAAACCCGAAACCCTAAATCTAAACCCTAAACCTATACCCAAAACGCTAAACCTAAACCTTACACCCTAAATCTAAACTCTAACCCTAATCTAACCCCTAAAAACTCTAAACCCTAACCCTAAACCATAAGCCCTAAAATATGAACCCTAAACCCTAGAATCTAAACCCTAAACTCTACACCATAGAATCTAAACACGAAACCCTAACCTAAACCCTAAATTCAAACCCTAAACCTAAACTCTAAACCCTAAACCCAAACCCAAACCTTAAACGCTAAATCTAAATCCTAAACCTAAACCCTACACCCTAAATCTAAATCCTAAACCCTGAACCCTAACCTAAACCCTAAAAACTATAAACCCCAACCCTAAACTCTAAGCCCCAAAATATAAACCCTAAACCTTAGAATCTAAACCATAATCCCTAAATCTAAACCCAAAATCCTACATATTGTAATAAATTACTTTCAATGAAAAAGTGAAAATGGTTACTTCAAAACATACACTTGAAAGAAACTTGACTCTATGGTCAATTAAAAACCAAACCAACGCCACCTATAAACTTACTCATAACCCACCACAGCATTAAGTGAAAGAAAATGAAGCTCATGTAGTCATATTGGAAAGTCAATGCAAGCCCTTACGAACTAACACACAAACCGATATCGAAAGTTAATGTAATATTACATTCAATCTATCAACACTTACAAAATGAAGAGCGTGTTATGTTAAAAATGTTAAAAGGTGGATCGGTTAAAATGACAAAACATTTCAATCATTAAAGGTGTAATATTACATTCAATCTATCAAAACCTACGAAACTAAAATGACGTCATTTAAAATATTAAAAGGTGTGATATATTGTGAACATATCACTGAAGGAACATGTTATGATTTAGAGTTGTTTATGTAGAGCCCCATTATACGTATAGTTATAAACCAATAAATCAATGAGACTCGTTGTTAGTATAATCTCTCAACAATAAGCTAAAAAGAATACATACAATATATTGATTGATTAAATATAAAGATACCTCGAATTGCACAAGTAGCATGAGCATTGTCCATGGATCGCTTGTTGAATTCAAAACGGGCCTAATCATGCCACTTCCAGTAACTTTTCGAAAAATGGGTGCACGTTACGTTTTTAACAAAAATATTTCTTTTTTTTTTACAAAAGTAGTTGTTGAGCAGTAATATAGAGTAAACTTTTTTGAAGTAACCAACAACAATGCAAATATTTTACCAATTTATATTTAGCAGCATAAGATGTGGTTTAGACGTTGAGTGCCACAAATATATATTACAATAAAAGTATGACTTAGGACTCAATATAATATAATTTGACCGGGAAAAAAAATCACATAGTCCAACCATAATACAAATTTTATAATTAATTATCATGAACATATAAACCACAAACCATTTACTTTTAGTTACACAATATACGTATATGTTGAATTTAGTTTGTAGCAACTGAATACCTGAACCTGAGCGCTACTGAGCGCTAAAGAGTCAAGTAAAGCCACTAAGCTATGATATAAATTATGAACTAAAAATAATTATGAACTAAATAAGCTTTGTTAGTCAGCCGAACTATAACCAAAAAGCATTAATTGTATCAGCAAACCAACCCAAAAGAATGATAACTTTTAGTTAATAGTAAAAGTATTAAGATAACCTGTCAAGGGAGGTTTGAAGAATGGAAACGATTAGTAGATCCATTTGACACTAATACCTCTGTTTTCCTATAGTACTGCATAAAGAAAAGAGTGAAGTTACAATACAAATGTACAAGTCGGGTAACTATTATTGTATTAACCTCAACAGTTAAACCTCATACATAGATATATTAACCTCTGTTGGCACAAGCATCGTCCTATGAGGGATTTGTTGATTTTCTGCAGAAAACACCAAAAAAGAACATTATGTATCAACTAATTAACCAATAATCCCTAGACATAACAAAATCTGGGACAAATAAGATCAAGTAAAGAATACTCCATTATATACCTCATAATCCTTCAACAACTTCAAGCAAGTATGAAGAAACCTACAAATACTAATTCATTAGAAGTGAACCAATCTGCCATTCACGGAATCATCAACATTTCTCCATGTTTTTTCGTGATCTAAGGTCGGAGTAGACAATTGTTTCTGCAAAATTTAGGTTACCCTCGAAATCAAAGGACTCAATCACCAGATCATATTTCTTCTAAGCGGAATTTAGGATATTCATCTTTTCCTTCTGCGTCTCTTTCGTTATTATACATACCACATATCCTCTGTTGCCAGTGTTGAAAATTATCACGTTAAACTCACTGCAATAAACAATTGTCAACAGATTAAATTAATGTTACAACTAATGAAGATACAAATACCTCTTTTTAACTGCTAACTAAGAAATTGAAATATAGCTTATTACAGATTGAAAATGTAAGTTTCATATAAAAAAGACATTGATGTCAATTTAGTTCCCATGTGACACAATATTTCAGAGTTTTACTATGTGTTATTGTGTACGTAATTGTATTAGGTGACTATCACATAAGGAGTACATATATTTTATGAATTATGAATTAATCAAAAGTAAACTTAGGGCTCATGTAACACAACAATAACTTAAATCTATTAATACAAAATAAACTACAAACTCTTATTTGATTTTTTTTTTTTTTTTTTTTTTTTTTGCTTTTAAATATCCTATTGAACTATTCAAGAATCAATCCTAAACTTTCAAGACCAAATTCCTATTTTCACATTCACTTCAAGTCAAGATGATATTTTTATGCTGACCAAAACTGGTCAGTATAGATTGGCCTACCAGCATTTTGATTTTTACTTCATAATAAGTAACATAACTTTGAATAAAGCAATTTTTGAGGCTGTAAGCATTCGAAAACACCATAATAAAGTTTTAACCAACTGACCCGTTGGACACAACTAAAAATCCAACTCAACTCAAGTATAAGTAAATGGGTCAAACCAGAGACAACTTTTTGTCTCCAACAACTACCATTGTATGTAATTGTTAACCCTAGAGATGGAATAGTTTAATATGCATATAAGTCTACTACCCGCTGGTCCAATGCATTTTCTTGAGAGTCGATTACAATAAATTTATGGCATCTTAAAACCCTTACGTTGCTGAGTCCTCTGCATGAAGATTTATATCAACGTCATCAACTTTAGCAAAGAAACTCTTTGGACTAAAACCAAAAACTCTTTGCATTTGCAAAGTATCAGTGAATTCTAATAATATAAACACTTTAATTGATAATTATAATTACGTTACTACTGACAAAATCAGTTCTTTCCAAGATTATGTACCCTGCAATATACGCTCTTTTTTTTTAAAGGCACATACACTATTAGTTTAGAAGCAACATATAATATAAATATTAAAATCAAACCTTAAATTTATATTTACTAATTTATAGAAAAAGATCATTTACCAATTAGTTAAACAGAGTTTACACTAAGCTTAGAGCTAAAGTAGCAACATGTACTTGAACTGCAGAAAAGATTAAAGGTTGTTATTATACCATTAAATGTAGCTTGAAATTCCGAGTTATAAATAGCCAATACACAATTTTATACATAAACATAAAGAACTTACATATCCTAGCAACAAGGGCATCTTCATCTAGCAACATGGGCATCTTCATCTTAATTCTCACCGAAAACCTAAATAATATTTATCAGTCTGAGCTGAGACGTGACAAATTTATAACAACGTTTATAGTATATCGAGACAATTAAAGCAACAATGACATTAAACTGCAGCATACCTTATTTGTAGAGGCTTCCCCCACTTTGATATATTATTAACGTAATGCAATCTACAATTAAGACATGAAAATAATAACAAATTACGTTTGTTGGGCATTACATCAATTAGGTTCGTAATTAGTTCATAATTGAAAATCACTGATAATCGGTTTGTACTATTACTAACCATGTGTAACATCGGACAATGGTGATTTGATCCTGACTGAATAATGATCGTTTGCTAAAGCACCACGTGATTATTTCACATTATTGTTCATCGTGCCTGCTGTTTACAACAAATTAAATGATGTTAAACGCTGCATAGGTTTATATAAATGGCTTCAATGGGACGTTCTAATAAATTATCTGTAAACAGCAGATTCTAATCGTATTGTTAAACATCAAATCATAAAGAAACGTCACACCAGATGTGGATGTGGTTAAGTGACTTTGAACGCTATTTGGTGCTTCATTATGCAAAACTCCACTGACAAATATAACAATTATTAAGTAATGGCCTACCTATTGACTTCACATGCCCTAAATATGTTTCCTTCTGATAATGTTGAGTTGATGGGTGTATCAAAGTTCCATCAAACCCTGAACAACCCAAAACTTCAGGTAGCAACACAAAACAATTATTAAGTAATGGCCTACCTATTGACTTCACAGTGAGACTAACAAACGGATACCACAATCAACAAAAGAAAAATGTGAAAACTGAATATAACAATGGTAAAAAAAACTACGAATTTTACCTTTATAGTTGAACTTAACACACCAGAGCACGATTTCTTCATCAACTTAAGCACGAAAAGAACAATCAGATTTGCATCGAAAGATGAACCAAATCCGAACAATTGGATAACAAAATCAAGTAAAGAAACAAATATAAACACCACCTGTAGAGATGATGAAAACACAAATGAGGCAAATCAGTTAATCAACTAATCACCAAGGCCGCATATCTATCAATATGAACCCATTCGCGGCATTCTAAAAGGTGGCATTGGTGGCATTCCCATTCCTCCCATTGGCGGTGGTGGAGGACCATATCCTCCGCCCATACCCGGTCAGTTAAAGCAAGAGGAAGTAGTTGAGCATACATATTCTGCAAAATTGCCAATTTTGGCATCAGTAACTTCAACCGTGTAGCAAATTAAACCAAGCATAATCAAAGACAAAACCATAAGAGTGGAGTGAGAGAAAAATGAATCTGCTGTTTAACAATATCCTGCTCCTCATTCTCCTTGGCCTTATTTTCCTTGATTGATTCTATCTTGTCCTTAATGAGTTCATCAACCTTACCAGTATATTCGCGAATAAACTGCAATTAAACAAATAAATATAATTAAGAAAAGCTCATTAGCCAGACGAACAAGAAACGTGACATTTTACCTGAAGGAGATACGGGAACGCAAAATCAATCATGTTGTTTAACCAGGCTAGCTCAAGAGAAACATCTGGACGAATCAGATCGTAACAAACAAATAGAGATGAAGCAAAACATTCCTTCTTTCCCTGCACAAGCAATACACGTGATCATTACCAAACGGTCCATTGCCTCATCTCAAGAAGCTCCTGTTTCTCAATCTACATACGAAATTCAATTTGCACATTAGAAAAATTTACTACACAACACAATGAAAGTTCAACTGAACCCACCTTTTGTGCGAATCCAATCTGGTCAAGTTGTCATGCAAATCTATAGATTTGCGCAGTCTATCATAGTCTTCCTCCTCTACATAAATTTCATTCAATGCCTCATTTACGGCAGATACGTTATTGCTCTGAACTGCAACCATGTATGGATTCACAAGAGGAAGTTGGCCAGCCTGAAATAAATAAAGTCAAAGTCAGAACATAATACACAAGGAATCTCAAGCTTACACGAGTACGACTAATTGTTAAGTAATATACGAACCTTGCGCATTATGTCGACAACGCGTGTATGATCAACACGTAGTGCAAGAACATTTAGAACGTCATAATAAGGTCTGGGTGTTCTTCCAAATAGAAGTGAACCGCCTTATAATAAAGCTCAACATTGCCACTTTAACTGCAATATCCTTAAACTGCATATGATCCCAAGCCTCGGGGGAATGATTTATGACGGTCGAGGCAGCGTTATCGAACTCATCGTATTGAATATATATAGGTAAGTTCCTTCCAGTGTTGTTGCTCGTCACAAGCACGGATTAACTTAGGAATGTTAAGGCGGGTTAAAAATAACTTTATGTGCTCCATTAACTTCTCATGACGGTATCTGGCATAAAGAACACCAAGCTCGGCTCGGTGAAGATACCCATATGAGCCTGTTCTAAACCCAAACCACTCTCCATTAGAGATATCAGCTCGTTAAAGCATACAACATTCATATAGATTGATTATATGATGAGTAATCATCTACTTCACAATTCAAATATTCAAAAACAGATTAAGTTAAAAGATGAGAAAAGTACCTTAATTAGGGTATTTTAACTGAATAGATTAAATAAACTAAGAAATCAAAGACATACCAAATAACCAACTGATTTGATTTACTGAATCCAACAAATTATGTTGATGTGATTTCATTAACGGATTTATCATATTTATAGGTTTTGCGTATCAACAATTGGGACGATTTAGGATTATTGTGAGACATAATTGGGGAAGAATATGATGCGGTGCGTTTGTGAAGTATTAAACAAAAACCCTTCAATTTCAGAGGAACTCTAACTTTGTTGAAAGCATACAATTGTGTATGGGACGATTTAGGTTTATCGTGAGACATAATTGGGGAAGAATTTGATGCGGTGCGTGGAGTATTGAACAAAAACCCCTAATTTTTTTGAACAATTTGGTTACTGCTTTGAAATAAAGGATTGCGTTTTCAACAATATGATAACTTACTTGCAATTCCAATGCTTGTTGAAGCTGTACTGCCACCTCGGATGCTGTAGGCCGTTTTTTTCTGTCATCGTGTAAACCAAACAGTTCTTCTTTCATCAAACAATTAAGCTAACTTTTCATACAAACATATCATCAAACATAAACATCGAGTCATGAATTTCAAAAACTTATTAATTGATTAAATAGTTAAAATATATAAACTAAATTGGTTGATTTTTACTTCTGTTTTTTGAAATATAAATACCAAATTCAAACCCTAAAATCTAAAATTCGTAACAAAAGCAATACACGACCTGATAGACGATGGCAGTGCTTTTGAAGAAGTAGGTTACAGGCGGAGAATTCGAGGCCGCTTGCGCCAAATACGCTGACGTTGACGGAGGCGGTGACGGAGGTGGTGAGTGGTGACTGGTGAAGGAGGCGACGGTGGACAGGTGGTAATTGGAGATATTGAGAAGCTAGGTTTGTTGAAATCGACCTTAAAATAGGATTATGAGAAGATATTGAAACCCCTAATTTTCTGCACGTGTGGTATTGTTTTGCTAATAGGTTTATGTATGACTTGGTGTTTATGCTATGTATGTATGGTTGTATGTGTGGCTTTATGCATGTATGTATGTACGTAGGTATGTTTCATGCTTGTACGTAGGTATGTCTCATGTATATACGTAGATATGTCTAGTGTGTATGTAGGTTTAGGTATGTGTGTATGTATGTACGTATGTATGCATGTATGTATGATCAGGTGATTCACATCGCTCGGTGCATCCTGGGACCATTATGGCTGAGGACGACTTCCCTTGCTCTAGAGCTTGGTTGGTTCCTTTTAGTTGGGTGGTTTCGGGGGTGTCTACCGTAAAGGTGCATGAGTGGTTTTTGGTTTGCTAAGGGTGGTTGGCTCTTTGCTTGTGCAACAATTTCCACCCGGCATGCCCTCGAGTTGCTGTTCACAAGGTCTTTTGGCTCTATTTATTGAGGCAACGACAAGCGTCGTTTTAGTGGCGTCTTGACTGCCGCTCAGAGCCTAAATTGATTCTTAGGCATGCTTTAAACACCATGAAAATCTGATTCTACCATTTTCATGGCGTCCCCCCCCTCCCCTATTTTTTATCTATATATTTTATTATTTTTATTATTATTTTTTATTTATCTTTGTATTTTTTAATTTATTTTTTAATTTCTATTTTTTAGTTAAAAAAAAAAAAAGTCTTTTTTTAGCCGGAGGTTCTCACGGAAGCAATCTCTCTACCCTGGAGTAGAGAGGGGGATGAATTTCCTTTCCCGTGGGTGGAGAATTCTCTCGACTCGTGGTAACAGAAACGACTTCTCTTCTAGTTTAGGATAGAGGAAGGATTGTCTACATCTTACCTCCCCCATACCTCGCAGGCGCGGGATTGGGTATTGTTGTTGTTGTTGTTGTATTGAAACCCCTAATTTTGTTCAAATCTACCGTGTCAAATCTACCGTGTTTTTTCTTAATGTAAGGGTATTTTAGGTACATTATAATATGTTTTTGATTTATTAGTTAATTTTTTTTTAGTGGATGATTAAAGACCATTGGATCAAAGGGTATTCTAATGTAATTTTGTAATCTAACGATAATTAAGGGGGTTTTAAAAACATTTATTAGCTAATCAAGACTCTCTTTTAATGTATATAGTGAATAGTGATAGTGATTATATATTATATATGTTTTCTACGGACTAAAAATAATCACACATTTAATTATTTTCAAGTAGGTGTGTGAAAAGGAATTAAATAGTGGCACTTAATCGAAGATAACATGCGAAAGAAAGCTTAGACATTGAATGGAAAATGCCGCAAATGATAATATCTAAAGAGTGAGATTGTGTGAGTAGCAATAGGCCTATAGCGATTGTTGCAAAAAAAAAAAAAAAAAAAAAAAAAAAAAAAAAACCGATTACTCGTCGATTAATTCCCGATTACTCATTTTTAAAAATCAATCCATTTCAATTTTTTAAAATCCGTTTAATCAATCGGTCAACGTCGAATGTTGGATCAAAATCGAATTTAGTAATTAAAGTCAGTCAAAGTCAAAATTGGTCAACAAATTAACATGAATTTTTTTTTTTTTTTTGAAAGGCAAGTTGTTGTCATCGAATAATTTCATTGATCAAACATATTTTCACGGGGTCAAGGTGAACCTACGCTTGAGTGCATAAAGGGGTTTAAGGACTAACAATATTCGAACCTCCGACGCGTAGTCGTGGATAACCCACATCGGCATCTTTTCGATTCCGACAGGGTGGCCGATTTGAGAGTCCACCAACAATCTAGCATACGAGGTTGAATGGCCCAAAGACATGAAGGTTTTATAGTTCGAGATATACCTGAAAGTCTTTAAGATCGTAAGAAGCTTTATTCGTACGATGGAGATTTGTATGCTGTGGTTTACGTATGAGTAAACGAATGAATATATTAGGGTTTATGAGCTATGTATTTATAGGCTCATGAATTAGGGTTTCGGTAGAATCTCTTCCCCAATTAAATGTAATCTTATCCCAACTAACTTTCGTTATTTAAGGAAAAGAATCCGAATTGATTATACCGTACATTCTTCTAGAATGTACTGGATCCTTATGCAAGTATACGAAACTCGCATCAGATGGTATAGGCGCACAAGGTGCGGCTATACCCGTGCCATATGCCTTACATGGCAGTTTATGTGCGGTTTAGGGATTTGGATGCGTAATCCGCACAGTCTTGCGGATATGCGTATCATTAAGTCCCCCCAGTTCGATGTTATATACAATGCCAATAAGTGTATAGCGTCGAACTAATTTAAAATAAAATAAAAGCACCGAATAATGCCCAATGATTACCTCAGATCATAGGACTGTGTATTTAAACGTATTGGCGATATACATAGGACATTATATGCGTGTATATGTAATCAACCGCCGTTTGCATTAAATGCTAAATATTCGTATAGTTGAAAAATCGTCCTTTCGACTGTAATTCCTGTACCCGAGGTGACAGCTGTCACTATTCATCCTAGACATAATGATGAAAACAAATGTAACCGCCTGGAGTTGCTATCGTACGCCGATTTTGTCAATCATCTTTATTGCAGATTGATACACGTGTACGCTCAAAATTTGACCGTGCTATTTTCAAATTTGCTTTGCCTATAAATAGATAATTCACCCTTTTTGGGTTTTGGACGCTCCTCTCTTATTTCAAATTTTGCTCTTTTTCCGGCAGCCGTTTGCTTTTCCGTTCGTATTTACCCAAAGGTCCGTGCTTTATTTTCTTCATTTTCCTTTTTACGCTTTAAATCTTGCATCCATTCATCATGTCTTCTGATAAGAACGTGAAGGATATAGAATCTTTTATTACCGAAGCAGAAATTCGCCGTATCATCGAACAATACCTCCAATTGAAAGGACCCGTTCATACCGATTATAAACGATTCACAATAGTTGATTTCATTGCAAGGTAATTTCTGTATATGATACATTTTACAAACGTTGCATTCATTTTTAAAAGACAAACTTTCTTTACATCAAAAGTTGACGGCATGCATACCATTTCATAATACATCCAACTATAATTAACTTAATAATAATAATCTTGATGAACTCAACGACTCGAATGCAGTGTCTTTTGAAATATGTCATGAATGACTCCAAGTAATATCTCTAAAATGAGCAAATGCACAGCGGAAGATTTCTTTCATACCTGAGAATAAACATGCTTAAAAGTGTCAACCAAAAGGTTGGTGAGTTCATTAGTTTATCATAATCGATCATTTCTATAATTTTAATAGACCACAAGATTTTCATTTACATTTCTCATAAAAATACGTCCCATGCATAGAGATAAAAATCATTCATATGGATTGAACACCTGGTAACCGACCTTAACAGGATGCATATAGAATATCCCCATAATTTCGGGACTCTCATCGGACATGATAAATCAAAGTACTAAAGTATCCGTAACTCGGATGAGGCTTGTTGGGCCAAATAGATCTATCTTTAGGATTCGCGTCAGTTGGTGGTAATTATAATAAACACCAATTCTTAGGCTACCAAGCTAAAAGGGGGCATATTCGGTTCGATAGTCCAACCATAGAATGTAGTTTCGATCACTTGTGTCTATTTCGTAAAGCATTTATAAAAGCAGCGCATGTATTCTCAATCCCAAAAATATATATTGCAAAAGCATTTAAAAAGGGAGCAAATGAAACTCACAATACGATATTTTGTAGTAAAAATATGCATACGACGATACTGAACAATGCAGGGTTGGCCTTGGATTCACGAACCTATATCATTTGTATATATATTAAACATATACTCGTAATTGAATAAATCTATTTCTATTTATTATTAGTAATGTATTTGTTATGTTAATAATTTATAAGTTTCATTATTTATACATTTTCATTTTATATATATAGAGATATTAATATAGTTAAGTTATGTAATTTAAATATATTTCTGTATATAAAAATCTTTATTTTTATACCTATAATTGTCATACCCCGTCCAAAATCTTCCTGAACGAATACAATAACATCTGGTACCATCGCGATGAACTGATGTCTATATGCCATGAACGACTCCATGTAATGTCTCTAGAATGAGTAAATGCATAGCGGAAGATTTCTTTCATACCTAAGAATAAACATGCTTTAAAGTGTCAACCAAAAGGTTGATGAGTTCATAGGTTTATCATAAAACAATAAAATTCATCATTTTGATAGACCACGAGATTTAAATCCTGCATGGTACAAATGGGCCCGAATCCTATACCCACCTGTAATGTACATGCGATATCTTTTAAATACAGTACACCTTTCTCGTGTACGAAATCATCTTTCATAAATCTTAGTAACCGTACACATATCTTGTGCAAAAAAATAACATACACATAACCTGTGTATAAAATCATCCTCTAGATACATAACATTCACTTTTCATTGCTTTCATAGCTTAGCTTGGTAACCGACCTTAACATATAATGCGCATAATAATATCCCCAAAACAGAACATCTCGTCTGTATAATAATCATATAAACTTCGAAGTACTAAACACCACGCCCACTAGCCCTTCCGTCTAGTGAACATTCTGGGTGGGGGTGTTAAACCCGGTAGCTACCTTTAGGATTCGCGTCAATTAGGCGTGCACTAATTCTCAAAATTAGTGATGTTCCCTAATTCTTAGGTTACCAAGCAATAATAATCAGGGAAAAATATTCATATCAATTGTGGCAATTATCACGTCCACATAATTCAATGGTGGCAATTATCACGTCCACATAATTCATTCGAGGAATGTTTTGCTTGTATCTATCTCGTCAAACATTTATAAAAGCATTTCATGTATTCGCAGTTCAAAATATATTTCAAAAGCATTTAATAAAGCAGTTGTAAAAGAGTTGTAAAAACAGCGCATGTATTATCAGTTCCAAAAATATAAAGAGTAAAAGGGAATCAAATGAACTCACTATACTGTATTTTGTAGTAAAAATACATAGGACGACATTGAACAAGTATAGGGTTGGCTTCGGATTCACGAACCTATATTAATTGTATATATATTAACACATATAATCACATAATTTCTCCTACATAATATTTATATATTAAGTGTTGTAGTTATATAAGTATATGTATACTTTATTTATATTTTATATCTTCAGTTATATTTTATATATAGTTATTTTGTAAATAAACAATATTCATATATATAGTTATATTACAATATATATATTTAAAGTTGGTATTATATAAAAAAAAAATCAGTAATTTATTATATGTAATATTTATATAATAATGTTATTATGTTTGTAGTAAAAATAGTAATACTGTAATAATAATAATAATACTAATTATAATAATAGTGATACTAAAATAATGTAAATAAAATTATATATAAAAATCATGTTAATGAAAGTAATATTAGTGATAGTAATAATGATAATAATAATGATAGTTATAATTTCAATTAAAATATTAATTTGAATGTTAATAATAATCACAATAATAATAACAGTAGAAATAATAATAATAATAATAATAATAATAATAATAATAATAATAATAATAATAATAATAATAATAATAATAATAATAATAATAATAATAATAATAATAATAATAATAATAATAATAATAGTAATAAGTAAACTACCTCGAAGAAGTAGTTCAAAGAAAATGCTCAAGTCTGGGTTTGAACCCGCGACTTCTCGCTAACCAACACCACCCTAACCATTCCACTGTACATTCATTTCTGTTTCGATTTATAACCCAATTATAATTAACTCGATTATTTCAGTTAACATAATGATAAATTTTAGATTCATTTTATCATCTCTATAACCATTATTATTATCATCCAATCTCCATGATCATCATGTATTATAATCACATCATTATGATTATCATGTACATAATCAACCTCATTCTCATGCTCACCACAACATCACGATCACCATTATGATCATATTATCATCGTCACATCTTCGTCTTCATAGTAACTTAAATCGTTTTCTATCCTAATCGCCATTATCATTATTTAAATGTTATATAGCATCATCAATCCTCGTCAATATCTACATCATCTCATCCTTGTTTCTAATCTGTAAATCATCTAACAGAAATTTGGTATTGGCACGACTAATATAACAGCCCAATAAAACTGAATTCGTGGCCCAACATGACTAACCCAAGCCTATCTAATATTTTTGTGGCCTGTTGGGTTTCCATAAAGTGCTCGACTGAAAACAGCAGCCCATCAGAGAAAGAACATGGCCCAATAGCACATCCTAGTATCCTTTGGCCCAACATGACATTTCGTGGCCTTTTCTTTCGATGTGGTAACAGAAATTTGATGGGAAGAAGCATAAATAAATAAATAAAACATAGGTCATCAATCCCTCATCATAGGATCCGGTTTTCTTAAAGTGGGGTATTTTTGTGAGTGTCGGCCAACAAAGACTTTTGCTTTCGGGATTTATAACCGAATCAAAAAGAAGCCATCTTTATCATGGTGGTACTTGACAAAAAGGAATTCCAAATAAGATAAAAGGAAACGTCTCAAAAATCTTCAAGTGGGGTTTGGTTAAATAAATAAAAACTTTATCTAATTACTTAAAAATTCGCACGTCCCCTATTTGTGATTCAACTTGGTCGGCCACCAAATGAAAAGAATACCACACCAATTACTTTATAGCAACTTTACAGTAACTTTTGTTATCATATAATAGTTCACAAGTCATTCGATACATTTGTTAATTTGATGACGGAAATACATACGTGGAGCAGCAACCGTCCAGTTGGAACAGAAGAAGGTTTATAGCAGTAGCAGTATTTACGGTTATTTATAGCAGTCTAGCTTGTTGTGAGGGGCTTGTGGTGGTGGTTTTCGAATTGTAACAATAAATAACACTATCATTCTCTTGATGATAGTAGCGGTTCGTTGTGATTGTAATAGAAGTTGAAACAAAAGATGATCATAAAACTTGCAGCAAACAGTGATTGACAAAATGGGTTTCGATATGTATTTGTTTACAAGGTGGTGATAGATGGAGGGTGGTGGGTCATGGTGTTAATGTTACTCGTTCAAACAGAAAAACGAAGGTGATTACATCAAAGTTTTTATGGGTGTTTTTTCTCTAGGTCTAAATCTATTTGTCTAAATCTATATCTATGTATATATGTAATATGGTTTATATAAAAGGTGGTGATATGATGATTTCGATTGTGGTGATGATGGTTGTTTTGGCGGGTTTGTAATATGCAAATTACACAATTGGGTTTGTTGGGTTTTTAGACAACGTGATCGTGGTTAATAGATTAGTTGATGGGTTTTGTTAGTTGAGTTCACGAAGGGAAATCAGAAGGAAAGAAAGGAATAGCTTAGCCTTCGAACAGTAAGTAGATACCTGACAAATTCAGCAGCTTGTTTGGAGGTGATGTTCCCGGAGGAGGTAACAAACAGAAGGGAAGGTGATAGTGGTTTTAATGGTTGAGCAAAACGATAGCAGTTAACACAAAAATGATTTCGTTTCTATGTTGATCACACGAGTAACAATTTAATTGATAATTGATGTGGGTAGTGGTGGTGTTCGAATAACGTGGTGGTGGTGATGGTAAAAAGAAAAACGGTGATTAGTGGTTTGAATCGCAGTAGCAAATATAATGGTGAGGATGATGTTTCATGATGGATTAACAAAAGAAAATGGTGAATGTTTTGGTGATTCATAAAGAAAATAGAAGAGAGAGACGATGAGAGAGAGAGAAGAGAAAATTTAAGTAAAAATGATGATTGATTGTGCTTCATTAATTGAATGTCGAATTTATGTATCAATTTTGTTAAGATTGGGAAAGGAAACAAAAATTGAAAAAGTAGGTTTGGTAATTCACTCACCGGAAATCAGGGAAAAAAGGAACAACTGATTGTGATGGATAACAATACTTGTACGCGTAATTGTTTATTTTATATCCTATTTAATTTAATATTAATGATTACTAAATATATTAATAATAATAATATTGTTAATATTAATCATAATAATAATAAATATAAATAAAAAAATTGATAATAATAATAATAAAGTTAAATAAAATAATAATATTACCATAACAAATTAATATTAATAAATAATTATTTAAAATAAATTATTATAAATTTATACATTTCAAAAATTAGTTCAAATCATTAATTCATATAATACTTTATTTAATATTTCTAGTTATTATATATATATATATATATATATATATATATATACACATTTATTTACAATTTATCGTTCGTGAATCATCGAGAGCAGTCGAAGGGTAAATGAATACATTAACACAGTTCAAAGTTTTTGAGATTTCAACATTACAGACTTTATTTATCGTGTTGATATCGTAATAAATTTAAGTTTAAATTTGTTCGGAAACTTCTGGGTCGTCACAGTACCTACCCGTTAAAGAAATTTCGTCCCGAAATTTGAGTGAGGTGGTCATGACTAACAATAAAAATGTTTTCATGACGAATATGAGTTGATAAATGGACTTTTATCATTATTGACTAATATAGATAAAACGATTCGATTAGGTGAAGCATACGAGTGAAGCTATCACAAAAGATTGAGATAGAGATTTAACTTTTGACGTAGTCACGGTGGATTTCCGAAATTCAAGGAATTTAAAGATAATCTTCGAATTCTGTAAAAGATTTGATTTTTCGGTAATTAAGGAATTAGTATCCTATTTAATTGAATGCGGTAATCTGTCTCGATTACTATGTCTGACATTTTGTTATAAATCAACCTCTTCCGTTCCATTCTTTTCACCGTTCCTTTACTCAATTTATACTTCCAAAAGATTCTGAAAATGCTTAATCCAGTTCTAATACTTTGTATTTTCCTGACTATCGCTTCTGTCATTCTTCTCTTCCATTTATCACCAGAGGAATCTGTTTACTTCTATGATTACCTTGGGGTTATAATGTTTTTAATTCTCCCGTGTCTTTACGTTGCAATACATATTGATATACACGGTTTGTAATTTCTGTGTTGTTGTCGGGCTTTATATTTTCCTTATATTTCAGAGCTCTATGCTCTTGTTTCCTATTCCCGACCTTAAGTAAAGCGATTAAGACGTCTCGGATTCATAGGTATGAAGTTTTGAATAATCATAATATACTATGTAGAAAAGAAAGGTGATAGCACAATTTGATTTGTCAAATTACCAGAAATCACACAAAAGATAAAAATATCAAGTAAATATATTCTTGATATGTTTAGAAGTTAAGTAGAATGAAAGAGTTATGTAGCATGGCACATGATGACGGTATTGTCTGTGAATCATCATGTTCCATTAGAAATTCAGCATGACTTACTGTAATATAATCACGTTGGCCAAGCGCCATTATATTATACTAACTCATTCTTCAATTCCCAACACTTCTCCACAATTCATTCATAATTTATACTTAGATTTTACAGAAGTTTCCAATATAATGAAATACAGAAAACACGAAGAGGTAGATAATTTCAGACAAGAATTTTTATGAAAATATCCTCAGAAATATCGAAGATATTTTTGGAATTTCTAAGTTCGAAGGTTGATAAAGAAAAATTTTCCGCAAGATTTTAACATGACTTCGGAGCAAGATATTCTCTAAAAATTTCATCGGATCCAGAATTACCTGGATTCTTTGAATATAGAGTTTGGTCCTTGTATTTGTCCTTGGTCTCCTTCATTGTTAGCTCAATCCATTTTTCATTACCAAATTTTTTATCGAGCGTTCCCAATACTCCATTTTTTTATCATCAAACTCTTAGCCATTTAGGCCATCAACAATTTTACTGTTTCCTCTGCCTTTAATGCAGCCATATCTGAATCACCGGTTATCACTCCGAGGTGGGTTCAAGAGAATTGTGTTTTTAGATGATTAAACGCTGATGGTAATATGGTGGAATATAAAAGGTTTTTCAGTAACAATAAAAGAGCACGCATATATATCAAGGTTATAATAAGGTTATTTCAAATGAAAATTCGAAGTTGACTTGCTGGAGCTGTGACAAAATTGGCTAATTTGAAAAGGGATTGCAAAGTTATTTTTGGTAATAACCAGGGCGTCTCGCTAATTTCGAAGGCCCCGTTCAGAATTTAAAAAGGGCCCCTATAAATGTTAATTTTTTCAATACGTATAATGTATAACACTATATCAGCGTAATCAATAAAATTAAAAATTTTCATAACAACCGCTGCAAAGTGTTGTTCTCATTTTTGTAACGAAGTAATTGGTCAACTCTTTATAGTGAACACTCACATTATATTGTTTTTAATACCTATAAACGTCAATCTATTAAGTCTTTCTAATTAGATGATAGACCGCAAGTAAGATATCCCGTTACGATGTACGAATAAATGAATTATTACATGGGTTTTTCAAAATTTGGGGCCCCTTAAAAATTTGGGGCCCTGTGCGGCTGCACACTTCGCACATGCACCGAAGACACCCCTGGTAATAACCACTCCTAAAGGGTTTGCACAGATATATTTTAAACATTTACTCAGGTTTCGAGTGTTTTCAGGTGCATAACTATATGCATCAATCTTTTCTTCCGTAGATGAAGTGTGGTTGATTCATCCTCTCGATTGAAGTGTTTTCAATAATTATGAAATGTTTGAACGCAGAATGGAATCGTCAAGATACAAATGAGGTTTAAGATGAAATCAAGTGGCAGACTTGAAGAATTGTTTAGTTTCATATGTTATAATTAATATTTTAATTCATTTTAATTATCCAATATTTTCTTCATTATGCCACTTGTTGGATTCTGATAAGTCAAAATCCAAATATAAAATAGAATAAAAATGGTTATTCTGTGGTGAACGGATTCGTATATATGTGGATGTAAGTAGCATAGTAAATGACTGTTGAATCAGATTCGAAGAATGTACAGTGTAACTTATTAATGTGAAACTAAATATTCCTCGGGTATTACCTACCCGTTAAAATATTTTCACCATTATTAGTTTGTACAAAAGAATTTTTAATTACAATCTTTATGAAAACATATATACATATATATTTTCTTCAGATGTAATCATGGATTTAATGAGTTAATATGATAATAAACTCATATGATTTTCGATTTGAGCTAGAATAAGTAATCTCTAAAACTATTAGGAACCACATATTCTTCGCAGAATATTTCTACAATGAAGTTATGGATCAATACTTCATCGTTCATTGTTGTTGGTACTCCTTGGTATCTATGGTGCGTATGACGTTGATGTTCGAGTTACAGATTGTGATGTTGAGGTGTGGGATGCGGATGTTTTTGTGATGGTACTGTTGGTGTTGTTGATGGTATTGTTGAAGCTGGTAATTTTTTTTTTTGCACCATAATTTCCAAATTAATTACTCAAGAGCGAAGCTCGTTGGCTTTTTTCATTATTTTGGAATGATTCTCGATCAGAACGAGCGGATAAATAAGGTTTTGAATTTTAAATAGAATATAATCGTGATGAGGTATCCTGGGAGTAAGGGTGGAAATGGTGTTTCGAATAGGTTCGCCGGTAATTGCTTCAGGTTCTTCACCAAAAGGGAAATTTGGTTGGTGAAAAGGATCGCCTTCTTCTCATCTCCATTGATTAAGTCGACTACGATCTCAATCCCCAATTCATCCAGAATTGATGATGACTGATTAGTTGGTCCATTCCGGTTATACTGCTTTCGGAGCACGAGTGGAAATCCATATCGGAATCCGAGGAATTTGAATTGGTTGCAGAGTTCATCTTGCACGGTTAGATAAAGGATTTTCGATATGAAATGATTTTCGAATATCGGATGAGATTCTAATTACATAGAATACCTATATATAGTACAGAAGATCTCGTAGGTTACGGAGGGAATTAAGGAAACGTGTCAGACAAGGTCTAATGTGATGGAATATGAATTCGTCTGTACACCATCTATGCAATAGTTGCAATAAGACGTGTCGAGACTGAAAATGGTAAGTAGATATTTTTTTTTTGACAAGGAATGATATGCAAAGTTTCTAACATGCAGACCAGGTTCAAGTCCAGACTTATTAATATATCCTAACAACTACTAGGTCGAAGTCCAGACTCATTAATGCATCCTAACAACTATATGTTTAGACACACTAATGCAAGACCTGGTTCGCTAAGACCACCGCTCTGATACCACATGTCATACCCCGTCCAAAATCTTCCTGAACGAATACAATAACATCTGGTACCATCGCGATGAACTGACATCTATATGCCATGAACGACTCCATGTAATGTCTCTAGAATGAGTAAATGCACAGCGGAAGATTTCTTTCATACCTGAGAATAAACATGCTTTAAAGTGTCAACCAAAAGGTTGGTGAGTTCATAGGTTTATCATAAAACAATAAAATTCATCATTTTGATAGACCACGAGATTTAAATCCTGCATGGTAAAAATGGGCCCGAATCCTATACCCACCTGTAATGTACATGCGATATCTTTTAAATACAGTACACATTTTTCGTGTACGAAATCATCTTTCATAAATCTTAGTAACCGTACACATATCTTGTGCACAAAAATAACATACACATAATCTGTGTATAAAATCATTCTCTCGATACATAACATTCACTTTTCATTGCTTTCATATCTTGGCTTGGTAACCGACCTTAACATATAATGCGCATAATAAGATCCCCAAAACAGAACATCTCGTCTATATAATAATCATATAAACTTCGAAGTACTTGATAATGCCAAAAATGAACACATATTTTACAGCATTATTCCCCAAGAAAGACAAGATTTTAGTTGATATTGTTCGATTTACAAGCACTATTTGTTTAAATATTAAAAAGTGAAGATAAAAGGCAGATTTGACAAATTGAAGACGGAAAGGTCCAAAAAGCTAAAAAGTACAAGATTCAATCAAAAAGGTTCAAATTATTGATGAGGAACGTCTCAAAATAACAAGAGTACAAGTTACAAGACGCAAAGTACACGATATAAAATAGTACGTGAGGACGTCCGAAAATCCGGAACCGGGACCTGAGCCTAGAAGAAACGCCCGACGTAACGGACTAAAAATATCTACTCAACTATGCATATAAATATAATATAAATATATAAATAATTATTAAAATTATTTATATATTTATTATTATTAAATTATGTCGACAAGCTAGGAGCCAAACGAATGTGAGCTGGAATTCATGGCCATGCGACTCGCATGGCCCTATGCCCATTTTCATGCGACTCGCATGAGGGGCTTTTCCAGGCCACATTCTATTTATAGCGAGTTCGTGATCCATTTTATGTACACCATAATATATCTTTCTATCTCTCTTTTGTAATACATAAATAAATTTAATTATAATTTTAATTTTAATTAATAATAATAATAAGGTTATGTTAAGGAGTGTTTTGAGTGTATAAGTCGAAATTCTGTCCGTGTAACGCTACGCTATTTTTAATCATTGTAAGTTATGTTCAACCTTTTTACATTAATGTCTCGTAGCTAAGTTATTATTATGCTTATTTAAAACGAAGTAATCATGATGTTGGGCTAATTACTAAAATTGGGTAATTGGGCTTTGTACCATAATTGGAGTTTGGACAAAAGAACGACACTTGTGGAAATTAGACTATGGGCTATTAATGGGCTTTATATTTGTTTAACTAAATGATAATTTGTTAATGTTAATATAAAGATTTACAATTGGGCGTCCCTATAAATTACCATATACACTCAATCGGACACGATGGGCGGGGTATTTATATGTACGAATAATCGTTCATTTAACCGGACACGGGAATGGATTAATAGCCACTAGAATAATTAAAACAGGGGTGAAATTATGTACAAGGACACTTGGTATAATTGATAACAAAATATTAAAACCTTGGGTTGCACTCAGTCGACATCCTGGTGTAATTATTAAACAAAGTATTAAAATCTTGTTACAATTTAAGTCCCCAATTAGTTGGAATATTTAACTTCGGGTATAAGGATAATTTGACGAGGACACTCGCACTTTATATTTATGACTGATGGACTGTTATGGACAAAAACCAGACGGACATATTAAATAATCCAGGACAAAGGACAATTAACCCATGATAATAAATTAAAATCAACACGTCAAACATCATGATTACGGAAGTTTAAATAAGCATAATTCTTTTATTATATTTCTCATCGTATATTTATTTACTGTCATTTTATTACTCGCAATTTTATTTACTGTCATTTTATTTATTGTCATTATTTTACGCACTTTAATTATCGTCATTTATCTTTACGCTTAAAATATATAATCGACAAACCAGTCATTAAACGGTAAAACCCCCCTTTTATAATAATATTACTACTTATATAATTATATATATTTTGTATAAATATAGTTAAAAATATAGTAAGTATCACCAGCTCCCTGTGGAACGAACCGGACTTACTAAAAACTACACTACTCTACGATTAGGTACACTGCCTATAGTGTTGTAGCAAGGTTTAGGTATATCCCATCCGTAAATTAATAAAACTTGTGTCATATTTTGTAGTATTTTGTATTAAAAATAATACTATTTCGTACCCTCACGCTACATCATCAAGTTTTTGGCGCCGCTGCCGGGGACTCGGCGAAACACTATATTTTTAATTTATATTTGAAAAAAAAAAAAAAAATTCTGTAAAAAAAAAAAAAAAAACGTAAAAAAAAAAAACGTAAAAAAAAAAAAACGTTTTTTTAAGAAAAAAAAGAATTCATTTTTTTTTTAAAAAAAAAAAAAAAAAACGTAAAAAAAAAAAATTATTTTAAGTTTTATTACCTTTAGATTTTTAGACTCAGTCACAACTTTTAGTATTAAGTTTAGTTTTGCCATAGTTATTTTCATTTTTAGATTTTTAGGCTTTGCCGTAAAATCCCTTAAGTGCTTATTCCTTAGACTAAGTTTTAGGCGCTTTAGAATTTTGCGACGCCATTTTTCGTGCTATTTTCTTATTTCGTATTTTTCGACGCCTTTTACCTATGTATCAATTACAATTCCAATTAGTGATCTCCATTTGTAGCTTTAATTTTAAGATAGTGATCGTTATAAGGTTGGATTAACCGCGTGTTTACAAACCACTCTTCGTCTTTTTCATTTTTCGACACTTTTCGACGCGCACTCTTTTTCTCTCTTATTTCTCGCCATTCTAGTTTTTAGGACTTAGATTTTTTTCTACTTCTTCTCTAAATTTCTTAAAACTACGAAAATTTATTTTAAGTGGTTAAATTGATAGACATCAAAATTTTCTGGTTCGTAGTAATAGTTGGATTTGTACGTGGATCGGGTTATTGGAGCCAAACAGTACTCAATTATATTGAGACCAAACGAATCCTGCCCCTCTGCTGCATCTTTTGGCTATTCGAAACGTGGGCAAAATCAGAAAAGTCTATTGATTGGATAACTTATATAATTTTTCTTTCCTTTTTAAAAACTAATAGGATATTCAGTGAATGCACCGAGCAAGACGTTCACCGCCGGTCATACGTTCACCACCTGTAACTCGATCAAGACATCGTTTAACAAATATCGCCGCCGTTGATTTTTCTTTAGAATCGTCATCTAGTCGACCAAGTACTCCAATTCAAATTTCCGATAATCCATCTTTTGAACCCGATTTCACAACTAAGAACCCGGAAGATATTCAAGGACAATTCCAAGATCCTGAACCCCAAACCGTTAAATCAGAATCCTCTAGTGATTCGGATACAACAAATCCAATCATGGAAAATCTAGAACCTCTAAGTATGGAAGAACGAATGAGAGCTAAGCGCACTGGCCAAGGTCACGCCATTATTAAACCAGAAGTTAATGCTCCAGATTATGAAATTAAAGGACAAATTCTACACATGGTAACTAATCAGTGCCAATATAGTGGTACGCCGAATGAAGACCCAAACGAACATCTTCGTACGTTTAATAGGATCTGTACACTATTTAAAATCCGAGAAGTGGAAGACGAACAAATTTATCTCATGTTATTTCCCTGGACTTTAAAGGGAGAAGCCAAAGATTGGTTAGAATCGTTACCTGAAGGGGCGATTGATACATGGGATGTTTTAGTTGAAAAATTTCTTAAACAATTCTTTCCGGCATCTAAAGCCGTGAGACTTCAAGGAGAAATTGTTACGTTCGCGCAAAAGCCAAATGAAACATTATATGAGGCGTGGACAAGATTCGGAAGGATGTTGAGAGGATGTCCTCAACACGGATTAGATACTTTTCAAATAGTGCAAATCTTCTATGAAGGCGTAGACATCGCTACAAGAAAAGACATCGACATAACAGCTGGTGGTTCCATTATGAAGAAAACCCCAACTGAAGCTTACAAAATTATTGATAACACAGCCTCCCACTCACATGAGTGGCATCAAGAAAAAGATATCTTTCGATCATCTAAAGCGGCTAGAGCCGATTCTAGCCATGACTTTGATTCCGTTTCCGCAAAAATAGATGCTTTCGAAAGACGAATGGAAAAGATGAATAAGGATATTCACGCAATACGAATCAGTTGTGAGCAATGCGGTGGACCACACTTATTGAAAGATTGTCACATTGAACCTACGATGGAACAACGAGAGAATGTTTCTTATATGAACCAAAGGCCTGGAAATAATTATCAAAATAATTATCAACCGCCAAAGTTAAACTTCAATCGAAATCAAAACATTCTTTACAATCCAAACGGACCCAACAACAACTCGTACAACCAACAAGGTCCGAATAACCAACCAACTCAAAACAACACTTTCAATCAACAAAGACCTAGCTTGTATAAACCACCACAACAAACCGAAGAGAAAAAGCCAAATCTAGAAGAAATGATGGCAAAGCTAGTTGAATCTCAAACACAATTTATTACATCTCAAACCCAAACGAATGAGAGGTTTGATCAGTCATTAAGAACTCAACAAGCTTCCATTTTGAATCTAGAAAAACACGTAGGTACTCTTGCTAGCATGATGAGTGAGAGGGAACAAGGAAAGCTACCGAGTAATCCTGAAGTAAATCCTCGGAATGAGAATGTTAATATGGTTTCAACAAATTCTGAAAAACCAGCATCAGAAGATGGGAAGGTTTTAGATGTAAGTAAAAATGAAGAAGTTACACCACCACCACCACCCGAGTATGTAAAGCCAGTGGTGGCACCATACAGACCACCCATCCCGTTTCCAAGAAAAGGAGTTGAGTATGAGCAAGTAATAGGTAATAAAGATTGTGATACCTCTGGAAAGAAGAAGAAGAAAAAGAATAAGAAAGTACAAGAAACAAAAATCGTAAAGATAAACCCGGTGAAGACAGTTCCACCAAAACCTCCTCCTAGGATAGGTGATCCGGGTGAATTTATTGTTCCTTGTCTACTTAGTGATTGTGTCATGTATGATGCACTAGCAGATTTAGGTGCAAGTGTAAGTGTTATGCCTCTTTCATTATATAAGAGATTAGGAGTAGGTAAGTTAAGTCCAACGGATATGAGTGTTCGACTCTTTGATCAAACCATTAAACACCCAGTTGGAATTGTTGACAACCTACCCGTTCAAGTAGGCAATTTAACCTTTCTAGTCGAATTCATTGTCATTAACATAGAAGAGGACCCAAACATTCCTCTAATTTTAGGTCGACCATTCTTAGCGTCCACCAAGGCGTTATTTGATGTAGGAAATGGTAGAATGACACTTAGTAGTGGTGACAAATCGATCACCTTTATGATTCGAAAGTCTAAATCTCCACCAACCAAAACCGTTGAACCAGCAAAAACGATTGGTAAGAACCATGTTGTTTTACCAACTCCAACGGTAATACTTAGCAATAATGAAACGCCTAAGTGTGGGGAAAATGAAGTAACACCTAACGATGACATGATAACAAAGAACCCCGTTGTTGATACGAAATTAAATGATCCCGTTATTAATAGTTCAATGAAGAAACTTATTAAACGGATTCGCGATGCTAAAACCAAGGGGAACTTTAAGTTATGTAACCGGTTAGTATCCAATCTATCACCTAAAGAAAAGGTGAAGCTAGTTGAAATTGTGGATATTACACAGGAATCCGACCAATGGCTTAAAGAGAAAGTCACAGATATGCAAGTTGATTATGGACCAAGAGAAATTGACGATGAAGTTAATCACAATTTTGACACCACAGCTACCTAAGTGTGGGGAGATTCAAATGTTCTAAAAAAGAAAATGCTGTCTAGAGTTAGTTGTTCTGTTCTCGTGTAGTTCCGAGAATGGAATCAGATTGGTCTTTTCCGCTAGCAGACACTAAAGAACTAGTTTTCTCCCTCCATTCTGAATTTTTTTTTGTAGGTTTTATATTAAATTAATATGCTTTTTAAAATTTATGTTTTGTGTTTTTTTTTTTTTAAAAAACAAAAATTTACTTTATTTCATTAAGTTGAAAAAAAAATGATTTCTAAAATTCGTCGTGAGTTGAAGACTAGGTCGTTGAGCCGAAATTACTTTACCCGAGGGCGGGGCGAAAAATTTTGTCATCATTATTTTTAATTTTATTGATTTAAAGTATGCAAAAAAAAAAAAAAAAATATTTGATTTTATAAATTTTTGAACGTGGGGTAATAAACCCAACTTTAAAAATATGTATATATGTTTGTATTTTATCATGTAAACAACAGGGTAAAACAACGCACTTTCAAAGACTAACATTAAGTTCAGCAAAAGCTACCGATTTTGACGACAAGATGCAAAACAACAAATGTGATATAATAGATGAAGGAATGAACGATGAGGCGAGCCATCTATCATTCGACGAGCTTTGTAATTACAAACTAGGTATTTTTAATCACTTTCCTACACTAATCACCCTCATGAATTTATAATTATAGTCTGATTTCATGCAAATGAGGGCATTGCATGATCTCAAGTGTGGGGAAGGGTTATAAATTCTCTCGGGTTTATACTTGGCTTATTTTCTAAATATTATGAAAATTTTAAAATTTTTTAACTAAATGAATTCAAAATCATGTTTATACATATTTATGAACGATAAAACTAGGTGTTAATGCCGAAATTATCGTTACCTCGGAAAGGACATAAATTGAGAAACACCCTAAAACGATTGAATTCATTTAAAATGGAATAAAGGAGAATAAAAAAAAAGCAAAGAAAGAAACTAAGTGTGGGGAGAATGTACCAAGTTATTCAATTAAAAACTATCTATCACATTTTCTGTAAAGTTATTGCAGGTACTTTTGTTTTGGACGATTTTAATTAGTTTTACCCGATTTACTGTAAGAAAGATGGATCTACACGATGAATCAATTCCATCATTTGAAGGAAGTAAAGTCTTCCGAAAAAGACACGCGCTTCTTGATTTAGGTCATGAAGTTGTCGTTCAGACCAGCTGTAGGTTGACGAAAAATCTAGAAAAGTCATCACTAAAATCGGCTGGAAATCCACGGACCTCAGCATCAAACAGGGTCGCCAAGTGATCAGATTTATCCTAACCATGAGAAGGATTTATCTCGTACAATGGGGAGGCACCGTGCAAATTAGCTTGATAAGACTAATGAATCAGATCCCCAGAAAGGATAATCTCCTTAAAGATTAAAAATCAGCTTTTAAGACTGATATTACTCAATCCTTGAGATTGACCTTAAAGATTGAGAATTCAAACTCATGGAATTCGATGATATCTAAACTCGAGCATGAACGAGAAAATATTTTGATCAAAAATACAAACCGATTTGTTTTCTGAAAAACCATTTTCAATGCGTTCATTACCATTGAACGTAAAATTTTAAGAAATTCACCTGGAATTCATTAGGTCACCTGAACCAAATCGGGTGTCAACCGTAAGAACGGTGGTTGCATAGCATGGTCGGAGACAGGACCTTGTGCCAGACCGAAAAATTATAGGATGATCTTTACTATTGCTCCTACCAAGGATAGTTCTAGCATCCGACACGTTAAAAAGACCATAATCATCTACATGTCACTGGACATTGCCTTAACAGTTTCTTGTTCATCGCTTTCCTTTACAACCGGACGGTAGTTTATCGAAAGGTAATATACGGAACAAGTAAACTGGATGTGTGCTTTCCGATATAGGGATAGCAGTGGATTACACGAGCCTAAAAGTTTTAGCCAAAATATTGATCCACAGATATATTTTGCAACACCGATGATGGATCAAATCAGAAAACTTGTCTAGGGTAAAATCTAGCTTGAATTTTTAAAAGATCAAATGTTTTCATAAAGATCCAATTTCCTTAAGGATCTAAATTTTTATAGTCATGTGGGACTGTAAACCACCTTTCAAATGTGCACTTTGCTTTGGAAACCGAAAGTAAATCGGCTATTTGATTGCAAGTGTCGTTGACCTAAACCCGAGGCAACTATAAAAGACACACCCACCTTTAAACCACATCGTTACTATCATTGTTTATACCGCTGTATTGAAGTCACTTATGTACAAAGTGTGAAGAATAAAGAAGTGATTCAAGTGTTTCAAGACTATATTGCTTGAGGACAAGCAACGCTTAAGTGTGGGAATATTGATAATGCCAAAAATGAACACATATTTTACAGCATTATTCCCCAAGAAAGACAAGATTTTAGTTGATATTGTTCGATTTACAAGCACTATTCGTTTAAATATTAAAAAGTGAAGATAAAAGGCAGATTCGACAAATTGAAGACGGAAAGGTCCAAAAAGCTAAAAAGTACAAGATTCAATCAAAAAGGTTCAAATTATTGATGAGGAACGTCTCAAAATAACAAGAGTACAAGTTACAAGACGCAAAGTACACGATATAAAATAGTACGCGAGGACGTCCGAAAATCCGGAACCGGGACCTGAGCCTAGACGAAACGCCCGACGTAACGGACTAAAAATATCTACTCAACTATGCATATAAATATAATATAAATATATAAATAATTATTAAAATTATTTATATATTTATTATTATTAAATTATGTCGACAAGCTAGGAGCCAAACGAATGTGAGCTGGAATTCATGGCCATGCGACTCGCATGGCCCTATGCCCATTTTCATGCGACTCGCATGAGGGGCTTTTCCAGGCCACATTCTATTTAAAGCGAGTTCGTGATCCATTTTATGTACACCATAATATATCTTTCTATCTCTCTTTTGTAATACATAAATAAATTTAATTATAATTTTAATTTTAATTAATAATAATAATAAGGTTATGTTAAGGAGTGTTTTGAGTGTATAAGTCGAAATTCTGTCCGTGTAACGCTACGCTATTTTTAATCATTGTAAGTTATGTTCAACCTTTTTACATTAATGTCTCGTAGCTAAGTTATTATTATGCTTATTTAAAACGAAGTAATCATGATGTTGGGCTAATTACTAAAATTGGGTAATTGGGCTTTGTACCATAATTGGGGTTTGGACAAAAGAACGACACTTGTGGAAATTAGACTATGGGCTATTAATGGGCTTTATATTTGTTTAACTAAATGATAATTTGTTAATGTTAATATAAAGATTTACAATTGGGCGTCCCTATATATTACCATATACACTCAATCGGACACGATGGACGGGGTATTTATATGTACGAATAATCGTTCATTTAACCGGACACGGGAATGGATTAATAGCCACTAGAATAATTAAAACAGGGGTGAAATTATGTACAAGGACACTTGGTATAATTAATAACAAAATATTAAAACCTTGGGTTGCACTCAGTCGACATCCTGGTGTAATTATTAAACAAAATATTAAAATCTTGTTACAATTTAAGTCCCCAATTAGTTGGAATATTTAACTTCGGGTATAAGGATAATTTGACGAGGACACTCGCACTTTATATTTATGACTGATGGACTGTTATGGACAAAAACCAGACGGACATATTAAATAATCCAGGACAAAGGACAATTAACCCATGGTAATAAATTAAAATCAACACGTCAAACATCATGATTACGGAAGTTTAAATAAGCATAATTCTTTTATTATATTTCTCATCGTATCTTTATTTACTGTCATTTTATTACTCGCAATTTTATTTACTGTCATTTTATTTATTGTCATTATTTTACGCACTTTAATTATCGTCATTTATCTTTACGCTTAAAATATAGAATCGACAAACCAGTCATTAAACGGTAAAACCCCCCTTTTATAATAATATTACTACTTATATAATTATATATATTTTGTATAAATATAGTTAAAAATATAGTAAGTATCACCAGCTCCCTGTGGAACGAACCGGACTTACTAAAAACTACACTACTCTACGATTAGGTACACTGCCTATAGTGTTGTAGCAAGGTTTAGGTATATCCCATCCGTAAATTAATAAAACTTGTGTCATATTTTGTAGTATTTTGTATTAAAAATAATACTATTTCGTACCCTCACGCTACATCATCAGTACTAAACACCACGCCCACTAGCCCTTCCGTCTAGTGAACATTCTGGGTGGGGGTGTTAAACCCGGTAGCTACCTTTAGGATTCGCGTCAATTAGGCGTGCACTAATTCTCAAAATTAGTGATGTTCCCTAATTCTTAGGTTACCAAGCAATAATAATCAGGGGAAAAATATTCATATCAATTGTGGCAATTATCACGTCCACATAATTCAATGGTGATAATTATCACATCCACATAATTCATTCGAGGAATGCTTTGCTTGTGTCTATCTCGTCAAACATTTATAAAAGAATTTCATGTATTCGCAGTTCAAAATGTATTTCAAAAGCATTTAATAAAGGAGTTGTAAAAGAGTTGTAAAAACAGCGCATGTATTCTCAGTCCCAAAAATATAAAGAGTAAAAGGGAATCAAATGAACTCACCATACTGTATTTTGTAGTAAAAATACATAGGACGACATTGAACAAGTATAGGGTTGGCTTCGAATTCACGAACCTATATTAATTGTATATATATTAACACATATAATCACATAATTCCTCCTACATAATATTTATATATTAAGTGTTGTAGTTATATAAGTATATGTATACTTTATTTATATTTTATATCTTTAGTTATATTTTATATATAGTTATTTTGTAAATAAACAATATTCATATATATTGTTATATTACAATATATATTTGTAGTTGGTATTATATAAAAAAATCAGTAATTTGTTATATGTAATATTTATATAATAATGTTATTATGTTTGTAGTAAAAATAGTAATACTGTAATAATAATAATACTAATGATAATAATAGTGATACAAAAATAATGTAAATAAAATTATATATAAAAATCATGTTAATGAAAGTAATATTAGTGATAGTAATAATGATAATAATAATGATAGTTATAATTTCAATTAAAATATTAATTTGAATGTTAATAATAATAACAATAATAATAACAGTAGAAATAATAATAATAATAATAATAATAATAATAATAATAATAATAATAATAATAATAATAATAATAATAATAATAATAATAATGAGTAATAAGTAAACTACCTCGAAGAAGTAGTTCAAAGAAAATGCTCAAGTCCGGGTTTGAACCCGCGGCTTCTCGCTAACCAACACCACTCTAACCATTCCACTGTACATTCATTTCTGTTTCGATTTATAACCCAATTATAATTAACTCGATTATTTCAGTTAACATAATGATAAATTTTAGATTCATTTTATCATCTCTGTAACCATTATTATTATCATCCAATCTCCATGATCATCATGTATTATAATCACATCATTATGATTATCATGTACGTAATCAACCTCATTCTCATGCTCACCACAACATCACGATCACCATTATGATCATATTATTATCGTCACATCTTCATCTTCATAGTAACTTAAATCGTTTTCTATCCTAATCGCCATTATCATTATTTAAATGTTATCTTGCAGCATCAATCCTCGTCAATATCTACATCATCTCATCCTTGTTTCTAATCTGTATATCATCTAACAGAAATTTGGTATTGGCACGACTAATATAACGGCCCAATAAAACTGAATTCGAGGCCCAACATGACTAACCCAAGCCTATCTAATATTTTCGTGGCCTGTTGGGTTTCTTTAAAGTGCTCGACCGAAAACAGCAGCCCATCAGGGAAGGAACATGGCCCAACAGCACATCCTAGTATCCTTTGGCCCAACATAACATTTCGTGGCCTTTTCTTTCGATGTGGTAACAGAAATTCGATGGGTAGAAGCATAAATAAATAAATAAAATGCAGGTCATCAATCCCTCATCATAGGATCCGGTTTTCTTAAAGTGGGTATTTTTGTGAGTGTCGGCCAACAAAGACTTTTGCTTTTGGGATTTATAACCTAATCAAAAAGAAGCCATCTTTATCATGGTGGTACTTGACAAAAGGAATTCCAAATAAGATAAAAGGAAACGTCTTAAAAATCTCCAAGTGGGGTTTGGTTAAATAAATAAAAACTTTATCTAATTACTTAAAAATTCGCACGTCCCCTATTTGTGATTCAACTTGGTCGGCTACCAAATGAAAAGAATACCACACCAATTACTTTATAGCAACTTTACAGCAACTTTTGTTATCATATAATAGTTCACAAGTCATTCGATACATTTGTTAATTTGATGATGGAAATACAGACGTGGAGCAGCAACCGTCCAGTTGGAACAGAAGAAGGTTTATAGCAGTAGCATTATTTACGGTTATTTATAGCAGTCTAGCTTGTTGTGAGGGGGTTGTGGTGGTGGTTTTCGAATTGTAACAATAAATAACACTATCATTCTCTCGATGATAGTAGTGGTTCGTTGTGATTGTAATAGAAGTTGAAACAAAAGATGATCATAAAACTTGCAGCAAACACTGATTGACAAAATGGGTTTCGATATGTATTTATTTACAAGGTGGTGATAGATGGAGGGTGGTGGGTCATGGTGTTAATGGTGGTTTTCATGTTACTCGTTCAAACAGAAAAACGAAGGTGATTACATCAAAGTTTTTATGGGTGTTTTTTCTCTAGGTCTAAATCTATTTGTCTAAATCTATATCTATGTATATATGTAATATGGTTTATATAAAAGGTGGTGATATGTTGATTTCGATTGTGGTGATGATGGTTGTTGTGGCGGGTTTGTAATATGCAAATTACACAATTGGGTTTGTTGGGTTTTTAGACAACGTGATCGTGGTTAATAGATTAGTTGATGGGTTTTGTTAGTTGAGTTCATGAAGGGAAATCCGAAGGAAAGAAAGGAATAGCTTAGCCTTCGAACAATAAGTAGATACCTGACAAATTCAGAAGCTTGTTTGGAGGTGATGTTCCCGGAGGAGGTAACAAACAGAAGGGAAGGTGATAGTGGTTTTAATGGTTGAGCAAAACGATAGCAGTTAACACAAAAATGATTTTGTTTCTATGTTGATGACACGAGTAACAATTTAATTGATAATTGATGTGGGTAGTGGTGGTGTTCGAATAACGTGGTGGTGGTGGTGATGGTAAAAAGAAAAACGGTGATTAGTGGTTTGAATCGCAGTAGCAAATATAATGGTGAGGATGATGTTTCATGATGGATTAACAAAAGAAAATGGTGAATGTTTTGGTGATTCATAAAGAAAATAGAAGAGATAGACGATGAGAGAGAGAAGAGAAAATTTAAGTAAAAATGATGATTGATTGTGCTTCATTAATTGAATGTCGAATTTATGTATCAATTTAGTTAAGATTGGGAAAGGAAACAAAAATTGAAAAAGTAGGTTTAGTAATTCACTCACGGGAAATCAGGGAAATAAGGAGCAACTGATTGTGATGGATAACAATACTTATACGCGTAATTGTTTATTTTATATCCTATTTAATTTAATATTAATGATTACTAAATATAATAATAATAATAATAATATTGTTAATATTAATCATAATAATAATAAATATAAAAAAAAAAATTGATAATAATAATAATAATAATAATAATGTTAAATAAAATAATAATATTACCATAACAAATTAATATTAATACATAATTATTTAAAATAAATTATTATAAATTTATACATTTCGAAAATTAGTTCAAATCATTAATTCATATAATACTTTATTTAATATTTCTATATATATATATATATATATATATATATATATATATATATATATATATATATATATATATATATATATATATATATATATATATGTATATATATATATATATACACACACACATTTATTTACAATGTATCGCTCGTGAATCATCGAGAGCAGTCGAAGGGTAAATGAATACATTAACACAGTTCAAAGTTTTTGAGATTTCAATATTACAGACTTTACTTATCGTGTCGATATCGTAATAAATTTAAGTTTAAATTTGTTCTGAAATTTCTGGGTCATCACAATAATTTTAACAACGTTATTAAAACTTTCATTTTCATATTCATAAATTATTTTAATAATAATATTATTGATAATAAATATAATAATAATAATACTGATAGTTTTAATGATAACTTTAGTAAAATTGATGGTAATGATAATATATTTTAATAATAACAGTACTAATATTGATAATCATAATAATAATAATGATAATATTAATGATAATACTTATAACAATAATAATGATAAATATGATATTAATAATTATAAATATATTGATAATACTAATATTTATAAAATGATACAATTTCTAATATTAATGATAATAATAATATATTTCTATTACTTTCATAATAATAATAATGTTAATCATAATCATAATCATAATCATAATCATAGTGATGATAACATTACTAAAATGATAAATTTACTACTAATAATAATATTATTAATACTTATAATAATTAATGATAATAACAATAATAATAATACTTAAGGATAATACTAAATTGATAATAATATCCATGACACATATATTAATACTAATGATAACAATAATTATAATACTTATAGATGTAGATATGATAATAATAATTATATTACTAATAATAACAATAATAATAATAATAATAATAATAATAATAATAATAATAATAATAATAATAATAATAATAATGAAAATGATAATAATAATAATAATTTTAATAAAAATGGAACAACCTTCTTTGAGAAAGGCTTAAAGAAAATATAATGCTCCATGAGGGACTCGAACCCGAGACCTCTCGCTCCCCGACAAACATACTTAACCATCCTTCTGTTTTGGTTTTTCTGATTTATTCTTAGACATAAAAATACATAACCCGTATTATATTTGTTCTTCTTCTTCATCAATTTGAAATTGATCAGGCTTAAATAATAATCACAACAACAATTTAAAGGTTTGAATTAGAATACGAAGTCGACACAATATATAACCAGTTGTGATTTCATTGTTTAAAAGCAAAATAAGAAGAAAAAAATTAAAAAAACTGTCGCTGCACACTAAGAAGAACTTATTGATTTTGATTTTAAGGTCGTTTTAAAAGAAAATTTCTTCATGAAATAGATTGTAAATTGTTTATAGAAACTTTAGAAACCATTAATTGAACTTGAAACATCTAAACTGATTCGAATTTCTTGATGAACACAACCTTTGACTTTTGAAATATAAGGTTTGACTCAAAAATTTGAATTCGATAGAAAGAATTGGAGTTTGAGAGTTTACAGATAGTTTTAATGGACAATTCCTAACAACTCTACATAATTACATTTTGAAAATAGTTTCAAATTCGAATTCTGGCCAAAAAGTTGAAGATACAGAGTGTCGAGCTGTTCTTCTTCATTTTTCTGTTTTAAAAATCAAATTTTCTATGTGAAGTGGGTTGTGTCTAAATAACATAAGGAATGGTAATACTCCTAATCAATCTGTATTGTTTTGTAGTGATCAACTGGTTCGAAAAAGTTTCAATCACAGAGGGAAAAAATGTACGATTTAAATCGGATTTTGTTTGATTATATGACTAACTGTGAATGATTTGTACTAGATTACAGATTTAAAACAAATTTAAAATAGTTTGATAAGGATAGGAAACAGAATACATAGTTTATCTGTATTTATATACGTATATACCGTATTTATATTTATATACTTGTATATATGTATTTATCTATATTTATATATATGTATTTAACGTATTTACATATATATCTACCTGTATGTACATATATATTTATATATCTGTAATTTATATATGTATATGTGTTTATATATATTTGTATATATATATAGCTACTTCTTATTATTATTTTTTTTAATTAACTAGTATCATTATATCAATAATATTAATATTAATAATACAAATAATAATATTCTTAATAATACTATTATTGATAAAGGCTATTAATAATAAACGATAAATAATAATATGATAATATTAATACTAACAATAACGATATTCTTTAACAATTTTAATTACTAATAATGATAATAATAATAATATAAATGTGACAACCCGGAAATTTTTGACCAAATTTAAACTTTATCTTTAAATGATTTAACGTTTCCGACACGATAAGCAAAGTCCGTAAAACCAAATCTCAAAATTTTTGAACTATTCAAGTACCCTTCGGTTGTTCTCAACGATTCGCGAACCATTATATGTAAATAGATACATATACTATAACTTGAAAACGTAACAAAGTGTTAAGTAAATGATACCGTACATTAAACTTATTGGTTTATATATCTATTTGAATATATATGATTTCAAGTTATTTAGTAAACGATAGTAACATTCGATTATTGATTCGATTGATATTTAGATAAGTTAACTAAAACGTTTAAGATAAACCAGTAAAACACTAATTTGCTACAGTATTTTCGAATTACTACAGTACCCGAAAAGCTACAGTGTTTTCGAAAATCACTATTTGCTACAGTAAAAACTTTGCTACAGTAACTTTGCTACACTAAAACACTATTTCAAAATGAAAATATATATATATGTATATGTATATACTACGAGACGATGATTTATAGAAGTAAATGATCAAAACACTCGAAAGTTTAAGATATACTTTGAGTGGTGTAGTTTATGGATAATTTAAGGCTATATTTTGACAAAGGTACGTGTCACGAAACGTAAAATACAAGTTTTCTCAGCGTACGAAGGGACATTCGAAAAACCGGAACCGGGACATAAGTCGCGTGATGACGTACGACTTATCGGAACAAAAATTACAAGTCAATTATGCACGTGAATTTAATATAATATATAATTAATTATATAAATTATATATTATAAATATAATTAAAAAATATGTCGACAAGCGTTAAGACAAAACAATGTGAGCTGGCCACTTGAGCCATGCGATCGCATGGCTATCCCATGCAAACCCCATGCGATCGCATGGGGTACTGTTTCAAGTCACATACTATAAAAACTCGATCTGGTGCCATTTCTTTACTCATTCAAATATTACTCTGTATTATATTTATTATTTATATTATTATTATTATTATTATTATTATTATTATTATTATTATTATTATTATTATTATTATTATTATTATTATGATTAATATTATTATTAATCTTAATTAGTAGTATTATTATTAATTAGTATTATACATAAAATACTAAGACGAGGTCATGAGCGTGTCACTTTCAAAATGGTTTTCAAGCGGGATAGAGCTAAGGAAATTATGGGTTATTGCCAATGAGGTTATGGGTAATGTTCGGGGGTATATTTGTGAATCAAACCTAGTGTTTATCATCTCCGTTGCGTCTACGTACTTTCCTACAATATTGAATCTCGATATTGATACGTAAGCACTCATATTTTATCTTTTATATATTAATTGTGTATCCATGTCTAGTGCTCGAGTATATATATTTATACATGCTTGTATGCTAAATTTCATCGTTAAACAGTTTATGATGAATCACGAATTAAATACATATATTACTGGTAAAAGGTATATGATATGCATGTTTTTGGAAAGCTGGCGAAAAATCAATGACTTTTCATTTAGATATCGAATAGTTTCGATGAACGGATTAAGAGATATGATCAAATGAATTATGATTGACGTTAATTGAAATTGCTTTTGAATCTGCAATTAAGATTTAAACAACTTGTTTACGAGATTGATAAAATGGATTTTTTTTACCAACCAAGTAAATGAATCCTTATATAAGGTACGTCTAGTTTTGTTGAACTATTGTCAAAATTGACTTTTTGAAACGACTTTGGATAACTTTTGTATGTCGATCTCGAGCATTAGGATTGTGATACACTATGACCTGACCTATCTTGATAAACATTTATTGACCAACATATGTTCTCTAGGTTGAGATCTACGGTTGTTTGGTAATCCGAGTTTCGGTCACATTTTGGTGAACGACTTTATATGCTGCTAAGGTGAGTTTCATTGATCCCTTTTTATTGCTTTTGCAATCTATATTTTTGGGCTGAGAATACATGCACTTTATTTTAAAATGCAATGGATACAAGTACATACTAAATTCTACACTGATTTTGAACCGAAAATCCCTTAGCTTTGGTAACTAGTAACTGCCAGTTATAAGAACTGGTGGGCGCGAGTAGTAGTATATGGATCCATAGGGCTTGACATCCCCGTCTGTTCCGGGTATAGAAACCCTAGCCTGAACTATAAAACAGACGTATGCTATTTGAGTGTATCGTACATGTTGGTTGCATGTTAAACACATGGGTACTTATTAGATAGACGTTAAAGCTTAGTTACCAGGGTGCTCAATCTTACAGAATAATTTGATAAACGTTTCGGATAAAACAACTGAAATCTTGTGATCCATCTTTATATACAGATTATGCGCAACAATAAAACTATGAACTCACCAACCTTTGTGTTGACACTTGTTAGCATGTTTATTCTCAGGTTTCCTAGAAGTCTTCCGCTATTTGCTTATATGTTAGACAAGCTATGTGCATGGAGTCTTACATGACATATTTTTCAAGGAAACGTTGCATTCACCAAATCATCACCATGTATCTTATTTTGACTGCACTGTCAATGGAAGTATCAATGTAAACTATTATATTACAGTGATTGTCTATATGTAGAAATCATCAGATGTCGAAAACCTTTGATTTAAATATTCATTTATGGTGTGCCTTTTCAAAAGAATGCAATGTTTACAAAACGTATCATATAGAGGTCAAATACCTCTCAATGAAATTGATGAATGACGTGTTCGTCCATATGGATTTGGAGCGATCGTCACAGTTGGTATCAGAGCATTGGTCCTAGTGAACCAGGTCTTGCATTAGTGTGTCTAACTGATAGTTGTTAGGATGCATTAGTAAGTCTGGACTTCGACTGTGTCTGCATGTCAAAAGTTTTGCTTATCATTTCTTGTCAGAAATTACCTGTCTATCATCCTAAGTCTAAAAGCGTCTTATTGCATTGATTTCATAGATAGTATAGACAAAATTCATATCTTGGCATATCTATTACAGTAAACGTTTCCTGACATCTTCCGAAAGTTTCTCCGTGATTTATGGATTTTGGTATTATATATACATATGTAAATTATGTATTGAAGAATACCAAACTAAATTATATAATCTAATTCATATCAAAAATCCTTTATCCAAACCGTGTAGGATGAATTCCGCATCTAGTTCAAATTCCTCAGATTCCGACAGCTATTCCGATATGGATTTTCACTCGAGCTCCGAAAGTAGCGTAACCGGAATGGATCAACCAATTAGCCATCATCTATTCTGGATGAATTGGGGATGGGTTCATAATCTACTTAATCATTGGAGACAGGAAGAAGGCGATCCCTTCCATCCACCACATTCACCTCTTGGAGAAGAACCTGAAGCACTTACCGGCGAACCCGTTCGTAACACCATTTTCACCCTCATTTCTAGAACATCTTGCAACGACTACGTACTATCCAATATTCTAAATCTTATTCATCCGCTTGTCCGAACCGCCAATCATCCCAGTATAATAGAAGAAGTCAACGAGCTTCGCGCTCGGGTAGTAGCTTTGGAGAATATGGTGCAAGGATTACAAATACCAGCAGCAGCAGCAGCAGCATAACCAGTATCACCATCATCAACACCAACAGTACCATTACCACCACCAACAACAACATCCCCATCACACGCCTCAACATCACAATCTATACCTCGGATATCAACATCATACGCACCATAGATACCAAGGAGTACCAACAGCAACAAACGATGAAGTATGGATTCATAACTTCATCGGAGAAATATTCTATGGCTATTATGTAATTTCTAATGTTTAAAGATTATCTATTCTAGCCTTAACCATAAATCAGATAGAATAGAAATCTTGATCGGAATGGTGTATGATTTACAAGCTAGACTTGTTATATCACAACATCAACAGTACCGTCAGCATCATCAGCACCGTCAGTACTATCAGCATCGTCAGCACAAGCAACACCTATAACATCACGATTTCCACCAGTTCCATAATCACCAACATCATCACAAATCAACAACGCATTTATTGTATCAACGAGTTATGAAGTATTAACTCATTTCCTCTGAAGAAATTATATGTATATTTATATATATATATATATATATATATATATATATATATATATATATATATATATATATATATATATATATGTGAAATTTGAAATCAAAATAAATCTTTTCGTACTAAGCTATTACGTGTGAATCTTAACTAGTAGGTACTACTCGGTTAATTCATATTACTAATATGCTATGATGTACATCCTTCGTTAACGACTTAACCATCATTAACTACAATCTCTGTTTCAACTCAATGAATTCTATTTCATAATAAACTTAGTGTAATAATCAACTACATGTTTGATTTTACACTTTTATCTTCGATGTACTCGAAACTTTCTAGAAAACATCATTTATCTTATGAAGTTCATAAGAATTCCACGAGCACTAATATCATTCGTCGAGGAAATATCAATAAAAATGAATAACGAAGTATTGATTCATAATTTCATTTACGTTGAAGAGATAATCCACGAAGATTACGAAATTTCTAAAGTTTTAGAGATTATTCATTTCTAGTTCCAACTAAAAATCAAATGAGCTTAATATGATATTAACTCATTAAATCTTTATTACATTTGAAGAAAATATACATGCTATTATTTTCATAAAAATTGTAATAAAATTCTCTTGTACAAAATATTATTTGTGAAACTTTTAACGGGTAGGTAATACCCAAAAGATATATAAATTCACAAATAATATGTTACATTCTTCGATTCTGATTCAACAAATCATCAACTATACTCACTACTTTCACAACGATATACATTCTTTCCTAGAAATCAAAACAACCATTCACATTCAAATTTGATTACATATTCTGATTTTGAAAAATCAGAATCCAAGTCAAGATTTAATAGAAAACACCACTCTTAGATTCTTACATCTTTCAAAGCTATACTTTGACTTCAAAATGTGCTAGAACATCACTTCTACCCATAAACCCAGAAAAATATTTGTATCATCCAAAATTCTAGAACATCATATGTATCTTGATAATTACAACCTTCATGCAAACCCTTCAAACTTTTAAAAACACCTCGGATTGATAACTGACGATTCGATTATGATAACTTTGAATGCTGATGAAGCAGTAAAAACTGTAAACGACCTTAACAGTCAAAAGTTTGAGGATAAAAAAATAGTATGGTGGTAAAGCTGAGAAAAAGAGAAGGTTTGGAACTGAAAACGGATTGAGCAGACCATGAAGGAGGCTGTGGACAAATCACAAAGACTAAACCTGTCTTCAAAGAATACAAATGATTCAGTATCTGCTGAAGTCATTAACGAATACCTTGTGATGACCCGGGAATTTCCGACCAAATTTAAACTTTATTCTTGTATGATTTCGACACGATAAGCAAAGTTTGTAAAGTTGAAGTCTCAAAAACTGTGAACTGTGTTTATGTATACATTTGACCTTTGACTATTCCCGACGATTCACGAACAATTGCTTATAATTGAATACGTACATATATATAAATGTAAATACATGCAATGATTTAAAATTATAAATTATAATTTAATTACTAGAATTAAATATGGAAAATAATTTATAAGATAATAATTTTGTAATTTAAAATGAATCTATGTAAATATATATATATGATTTTTTTTACACAATTAATATACTAAGTATATTGAATTAAATATTCGAATATGTTATATGAATATTACCAAATTTATAAAAGGTAATGTTAATATATTAAATGCAAGTTGGAATTATAGTTGTTATAGTAATGTTATTAATACTTTTATTATTACTATAAATATTATTATTAATATTAGTATTCTTATTAAAATAAATGTTAATCACATTATTATCATTAAATACAATGGTATTTATTAATATTAGTTGAAATTTAATACACAGATAAAAACATTTGCAGGTACATATAGATTACGGATATGTACTTAAATATAGACAAATACATAAGTAAGTATATATATAATACTGATATATAAGGATATAGATACATTATACATATTTAAATACAGCACAGTGTATTCTGTTTCCCATCTTTATCATTCTGCAGTAATTCTTGCTTTATGCTTCTCATTCAGTACAAATCACGACTTTAATATGAAGAACGATCCAAAAATCTGTCACAGACTAATCAGCTTTTTATATTTTAACTTCTTTTGTTTGTCTGTGATAAATTCGATACCCACATCACCTTTAATTCTTTGTTAGGTGCTAACCGAGACCAAACCCACATCATTTGTTATTCGCAAGCTATTACATTCATAATCAAACTCCATCTAATCACAAAGAACACTCACCATCTCCTAACTTCATGTCCTGTTTCTATCTTCTTCATTTATTAACTCACTTCCACCACTCCAATCCGCCACCATCACCGAGAACCATCACCCTCCACCTGTTTCTGTATTAGAGTCGTCACCTTCTCCATCTCTCACCTCTTTTTTTTCTGTTTTCTTTTCCACCTGCAACCATGACCGAACCATTTTAAAACTGCTGCTACTGGTTTGTTTGTGTGTCGAGAACCCTGCTGCAACTTAAAGATTTGTTTCTTTTCTTCTACTTCGAACTCTCACCTTCACTACAACAACCATGGACACAAAAATCAAAACCACCATTTTAACCAAAACCCTCAACTTCTCTCTCTCCCTCTTCTTTTCCTGCAAAATACGACTAACACCGCTGTACCTGCTCGAACAACCTTGGTTGCCACTTTTACTAGTCGTGTCTATTTCTTTTACGGCTGCTATAAAAGAAAACAGCTGCCACCACCATGTTATTACCACTGTACGACGAAAAAGGATGAAGAGAATGTTGTGGTATATGATGAAGACAATTATGATAAAGTAATGTCATGATGTTATGTGGAAATGAGAAGTGCTCATGATGAGTGAAGATGTTGATACTCAAGACCATACTTAAAGATTTATTTGTTTATACAACCTTTATCTATAAAGTGTCGGCAACTATCTGTTTGATTATGGAAATGGAAAATGATGTATTGATGATGTCAAAAGTTGAAGAAGAAGAGGCGAAATCAAATAGGTTATAAGAGTTTTTTTGGAGGTATTCAAAACAGAAAAGTAAGTAGCAGACTAATGGTTAGGGAGGGGGTGTTTAACCGAGGGGTCCTGAGTTCGATTCCCACTTGGTGCAGTCATCATTTTTTTTATAGCAAGAATTAATTCTTTCAAGGCTGGTTCATAGGATTGAATAATTGATTTTTGGGCTTACGAAATTACAGTTGGGCCGAGATCCAACTCACATTCTCTGGTGGGCCGTATACCATTTTGGGGATGTTGGGCCGAAATAAAAGAAATAAGAATACGGGTTATATAGATGTGGGTTCTGTATTAATTCAGAAAGAAAGTAGTCGGAGGAGTGGTCTTGAGTGTGAGTCGGGTATTGAGTGGTCGGGGGTTCGAGTCCCACCTGCAACACTTCTTTTTACACAAAGGGTATACTTTGTTTTTTTTTTTTTTTTTTATTTCTATTATTATTATTATTATTATTATTGTTATTATTAATTATTGTTATTAATACATGTATCATAATTATAATTATTATTAACAAGTATTGGTATTATTATTATTAGCATTATTATTATTAAGTATGGTGAATATCATTATTATTATTATTATTAATTAGTATTATATATTTTGTCATCTAAAAATATTAGTTAACATTATTATTATGATTACAGTTATAACTAAGAATATCGTTAGTATTATAACTATTATTATTATTATTATCATTATTATTTTCATTAAGTATTAAGAGTACTATTAAAATTATTATTATTATTAACATAGGTATTATGATTATTATTATGATTACAATTATTGTTATTATTATTTTGACGACAATACAAATTAGTATTATTTTCATTAACATTAGTACTAGTATTATTTTTATTATTATTAGTATTATTATTATTGATTACTAAGTATTAGCTTTAAGTATTGTTAGTTTATTTATTATCATCTTAATATGATTTATTATATTTATCATTAATATTAATAATATCATCGTATTTATAATTATTGTTATCATTATTATTAGTATATTAAGTATTATTGTTATTAAGATTATCAGTAACATAATGATTATCATATTTAGTATTATTATAATAACTATCTTTTCAAATAAATGATATATATAAAAATATATCTAACAATTATAACTTAACAAAAATTATATTTTTATTTATTTAAAATATATAAATATGAATATATAAAAATGATATAACTAAACAAATATTTATATATATATTGTTCAATTACAAATATGTATATTAATAAATAAACCAATGATATAGGTTCGTGAATCCAAGGCCAACCCTGCATTTGTTCAACATCGTTATATGTATTTTTACTACAAAATACATTAGGTGAGTTTCATTTGCCTTTTTACCCTTTATATTTTTGGGCTGAGAATACATGCGCAATTTTTATAAATGTTTTACGAAATAGACACAAGTAATCGAAACTACATTATATGGTTGAATTATCAAAATCGAATATGCCCCTTTTTATTAAGTCTGGTAATCTAAGAATTAGGGAACAGACACCCTAATTGACGCGAACTCTAAAGATAGATCTATCGGGCCCAACAAACCCCATCCAAAGTACTGGATGCTTTAGTACTTCGAAATTTATATCATGTCCAAAGGAGGATCCTGGAATGATGGGGATATTCTAATATGCATATTGTGAATGTCGGTTACCAGGTGTTCAATTCATATGAATGATATTTTTGTCTCTATGCATGGGACGTATGTTTATGAGAAATGTAAATATGAAATCTTGTGGTCTATTAAAATGATGGAAACGATTGTTTAAGTTAAACTAATGAACTCACCAACCTTTTGGTTGATACTTGAAAGCATGTTTATTCTCAGGTACGAAAGAAATCTTCCGCTGTGCATTTGCTCATCTTAGAGATATTACTTGGAGTCATTCATGAAATATTTCAAAAGACGTTGCATTCGAGTCGTTGAGTTCATCAAGATTATTATTATTAAGTTAATTATAGTAAGATATATTACGAAGTGGTATGCATGTTGTCAACTTTCAATGTAATGAAAGATGGTCTTTTCAAAAACGAATGCAATGTTTGTAAAATGTATCATATAGAGGTCAAGTACCTCGTGATGTAATCAACTGTTGTGAATCGCTTATAATTGATATGGACTTCGTCCGGATGGATTAGGACGGGTCTTGACAGTTGGTATCAGAGCGGTGGTCTTAGCGAACCAGGTCTTGTATTCGAGTGTCTAACTAGTAGTTGTTTAGATGCATTAGTGAGTCTGGACTTCGACTGTGTCTGCATGTCAAAAGTTTTGCTTATCATTTCTAGTCAGAAATCATCAGTTTATCATCCTTAAGAAATTACCTGCTTATCATTCTTAGTCTAGACACATCTTACTGCAATGATTGCATGAATAGTGTATAGACAAAAATTCGTATCTTAGCGTATCTGCTAATTCATATCTTAGCATATCTGTTACTGTAGACTTTACCTGACAGCTTCCGTAGATTCCTCCAAAACTTATGGGATTTTAGTATTATATATGCATATGTAAATTATGTATTGCAGGGTACTAATCTACATTCTATAATCTATTTCTTATCGAAAATCCTTCATCTGATCGTACGAAATGAATCCCACAACCAGTTCGAGTCCCACAGATTTCGATAGCTATTCCGATAGTTATTCCGACAGCTATTCAGACCTGGATATTCACCTAAATTCCGAAAGCGGTGTCACCGGAATGAATCAATCAATCAGTCATCCCCAATTCATTTGATGAGTTCGTAGTCGACTTAAACAATGGAGACGCGAAGAAGGCGATCCCTTCCACCAACCGAATTCACCTCTTGACAATGAACCTGAAGCGTTTACCGGCGAACCTGTTCGAGACACCATTTTCAGTCTCATTTCCAGGGTAACTCGACAAGATTATATTCTATCCACAATTCCGAACCTTATTCATCTGCTCGTTCTGACCGATAATCATCCTGGAGTAATAAGTCAACGAACTTCGCGATCGAAAACAATCAATTCGGAGAATATGGTTCAAAATGTACCAGCTTCAGCAACATCACCGGCACCAACAGTACCATCAGTAACAGCACCAGTACCATCAACAATCCATGCTTCAATATCACTATTTGTACCTCAAGCATAATCATCGTTCTACGAATCGTTCTACATAAACTATCTTCGTCCTTCATGGCGATTACGTAATCTCTAATGTTTTAGATATTATGTACTCTAGTTCTAGCCGTAAGCCTAATGAGTTTAATATCGCATTCATTAAATCCATGATTACGTCTGAATAAAATATATATGTATATATATTGTTTCATAAAGACTGTAATTAAAAATTCTTTCGTACAAACTGTTAATGGTGAAAATATTTTAACGGGTAGGTAATAACCGAGGAATATTTAGATTTCACAGTAATAAGTTACATTGTACATTCTTCGAATCTGATTCAACGATCCTTTACTATCCTATTTACATCTACAGAGATACGTATCTGTTCACCGCAGAATAACCATTTTCATTCAATTTTATATTTGGATTTTGACCTATCAGAATCCAACAAGTGGCATAATGAAGAAATAATGGACACAATAAAAATTGGTTAGAAACAGACTAATTGACAATATGAAATTTTGTTAAGAAACCATGCTAACAAAATCCTAGCTAACTGTTCCTAGCTAACTGTTAATTCCATATTACATTTTATTTATCGCAATTTAATTATCGCAATTTATTTTATAGCAATTTTAATTCTCGCAATTTTATTTAACGTCATTTAATTTCTGTTATTTACTTTACGCACTTTATTTATCGTTATTTATTTTACGCACTTTAAATATCGGGACACGTACACAAGGTTTTGACATATCATAGCGACGCATCTATATATATTATTTGGAATCACCATAGACACTCTATATGCAGTAATGATCGAGTTCTCTATACAGGGTTGAGGTTGATTCTATAATAATATATATACTTTGAGTTGTGATCGAGTTTGAGACATGTACACGGGTCAAGATATGTATTAATTAATTCGAATATTATATATTAAACTATATATAAATTATTAGACTGTTAACTGTGGATTATCGACTGTGGACTAATGATATTGGACAATTAAAATGAATTAAAATATTGACTATAATATATGAAACTAAATAATTTTTCAAGTTTGCCACTTGATTTCATCTTAAACGCCATTTGTATCTTGACAATTCTAATCTGCGTTCAAATCTTTCATGATTCTTGAAAACACCTCAATTGAAAGGATGAACCAACCACACTTCATCTATGGAAGAAAAGATTGACGCATATAGTTATGCACCTGAAAACTCCCGGACCCTAAGTAAAAGTTTAACACGTGTCCGTGTTAGCTCCTTTGGCATTGTTATTACCGAAAATAACAATGCAACTCTTTTTTAAGTTAGCCAATTTTATCACAGCTTCATCAAATCAACTTCAACTTCCATTCGAATTAGCCTTATTATAGCCTCGATATATAAGTTTGCCTGTCGTCATCGTTACCGGAGAACCGTTTATATTTCACTACATTAGCAGTAAAATTACCAGCAACTTCAATGAATTTGGACTTTCCAAAAAATCATTATATTCATTGAAACCCCATCTTGTATTCATCTATACCCTGTAACAATAATTGCCATACCAATTACCGAGAATCAGCAATCAGTATTTCGAATCTCGTAGCATTTCTACATCAATAGTTATATGTATACATATAACAATTATCTCCTAGAATTACGATCTTCAATTCTGAAATTTTGAAAAGGCACCCAGTTTACGAATCGATACTCTGAATGTTGAAAAAGCTGAATGAAGCAGCAGAAACTGTAGGCAACCGTAAACGACCTTAGTCGTCGGAAGTTTGATGATAAAGAATAATATGTTGGAAAAGCTCAGAAACGTTGGAACTGGAAAACGGATAGAGTTAACCATGAAGGAGACCAAGGACAAATACAAGGACCAAACCCTATATTCAAAGAATCCAGGTAATTCTGGATCCAATGAAATTGTTAGAGAATATCTTGCTCCGAAGTCATGTTAAAAATCTTGCGGAAAAATCTTTCTTCATCAACCATCGAACTTAGAAATTCCAAAATATCATCATCAATATCTTCGATATTTCTGAGGATATTTTCATAAATATTCTTGTCCGAAATTATATACCTCTTCGTGTTTCCTGTGTATCATTATATTGGAAACATTCAATAGAAAATTTGGTACTGAAAAGCAGATTATGCAAAACTATGAAGAAAGCCGTGGACAAATCACAAAGAATAAGTTTGACTTCAAAGAATCCAAATGATTCAATGTCTGCTAAAGTCTTTAGTGAATATCTTGCTCCTTACTCTAAACCCTTGCAGACAATAGTTTCTATCATCCTCTGATCTTAGATATTCCGAGATATTATCGTATCTTTCATTATAAATATCCTCCATATTTTTGGAGATATTTTTATAACTATTCTTATCTGAAATCATTAATCTCTTCGTGCTATCAGTATTACATCATATAGAAACTGTTAGTTTCTATATTCTATAAACTTTCGAGCTTAAAATATGAATGTTATTGAAGTAATGTTGGGAACTGATGCATGAGTTAGTATAATATAATGACACTTGATCAACGTGATTATATTACAGTAAGTCATGCTGAGTTTCTAATGGAACGTGATGATTCACAGACTCTAACGTCATCATGTGCCATGTTACACGACTCTTACATTCTATCTAATATATAAACATATCGAGAACATATTTTCTTGATAGTTCTATCTTTCCCGGATATTCTGGTAATTTGACGAATCAAGATCGTGCTATTACCATTTCTTTCTTAGAACATTAACTATGTTCATTTCGAAATCCATATTTACAAATTCTGGACCATTACTCGCTTTACTAGAGGTCGAGAAGAGAATAAAAAGGAAAAGAGCTCCAAAATATAAGAGAAAATATAAAGCCCAATAACAACATGGAGATTACAAACCGTGGATATTAATACGGATAGCAATATAAAGACACGGGAGAATGAATAACACTATAAACCCAAGATAATAGTAGAAATAAATAAAATCCTCCGGTAGTAGATGAAAGAGAAGAATGACAGATAGGAAGGTTATGAGTATTTCAAGGATCAGAACAGGATGGAGCATATGGATGAATGTTTTAAAGTATGAGTTGAGGGAGAAAGAATAGAAGGTGTGAGTTGTTAGGAAACGACGGGAGTGGATTTATAGTAAAATATCTAACAGAGCAATCAAAACAGATGATCGCATTTAAAGCGAATTCTAATTCCCTTGATTACCGAAGAATCAAATCTTATTACGAAGATTTTCTCCAAATCTCTAGAACATGGAAATCAATCCTATCTACGTCAAAAGATATGACGAATCTATACCTAATCATTTCACTCTTTAGTGATAGTTTCACTCGTACTCTTCACGAAATCAAATTGTTTTATCCTTATTACAAAATGATGATAAAACTCTAATTATCAACTCATATTCGTCAGGAAAACATATTTATTGTTAGCCATGACGACCTCACTCAAATTTCGGGACGAAATTTCTTTAACGGGTAGGTACTGTGATGACCCGGGAATTTTCGACCAAATTTAAACTTTATTCTTGCATGATTTCGACACGATAAGAAAAGTTTGTAAAGTTGAAGTCTCAAAAACTGTGAACTGTGTTTATGTATACATTTAACCTTTGACTATTCCCGACGATTCACGAACAATTGCTTATAATTGAATACGTACATATATATAAATGTAAATACATGCAATGATTTAAAATTATAAATTATAATTTAATTATTAGAATTAAATATGGAAAATAATTTATAAGATAATAATTTTGTAATTTAAAATGAATCTATGTAAATATATATATATATATATATATATATGATTTTTTTACACAATTAATATACTAAGTATATTGAATTAAATATTCGAATATGTTATATGAATATTACCAAATTTATAAAAGGTAATGTTAATATATTAAATGCAAGTTGGAATTATAGTTGTTATAGTAATGTTATTAATACTTTTATTATTACTATAAATATTATTATTAATATTAGTATTCTTATTAAAATAAATGTTAATCACATTATTTTCATTAAGTACAATGGTATTTATTAATATTAGTTGAAATTTAATACACAGATAAAAACATTTACAGGTACATATAGATTACGGATATATACTTAAATATAGACAAATACATACGTACGTATATATATAATACTGATATATAAGGATATAGATACATTATGCATATTTAAATACAGCACAGTGTATTCTGTTTCCCATCTTTATCATTCTGCAGTAATTCTTGCTTTATGATTCTCATTCAGTACAAATCACGACTTTAATATGAAGAACGATCCAAAAATCTGTCACAGACTAATCAGCTTTTTATATTTTAACTTCTTTTGTTTGTCTGTGATAAATTCGATACCCACATCACCTTTAATTCTTTGTTAGGTGCTAACCGAGACCAAACCCACATCATTTGTTATTTGCAAGCTATTACATTCATAATCGAACTCCATCTAATCACAAAGAACACTCACCATCTCCTAACTTCATGTCCTGTTTCTATCTTCTTCATTTATTAACTCACTTCCACCACTCCAATCCGCCACCTTCACCGGGAACCATCACCCTCCACCTGTTTCTGTATTAGAGTCGCCACCTTCTCCATCTCTCACCGCTCTTTTTTTTCTGTTTTCTTTTCCACCTGCAACCATGACCGAACCATTTTAAAACTGCTGCTACTGGTTTGTTTGTGTGTCAAGAACCCTGCTGCAACTTAAAGATTTTTTTCTTTTCTTCTACTTCGAACTCTCACCGTCACTACAACAACCATGGACACAAAAATCAAAACCACCATTTTAACCAAAACCCTCAACTTTTCTCTCTCCCTCTTCTTTTCCTGCAAAATACGACTAACACCGCTGTACCTGCTCGAACAACCTTGGTTGCCACTTTTACTAATCGTGTCTATTTCTTTTACGGCTGCTATAAAAGAAAACAGCTGCCACCACCATGTTATTACCACTGTACGACGAAAAAGGATGAAGAGAATGTTGTGGTATATGATGAAGACGATTATGATAAAGTAATGTCATGATGTTATGTGGAAATGAGAAGTGCTCATGATGAGTGAAGATGTTGATACTCAAGACCATACTTAAAGATTTATTTGTTTATACAACCTTTATCTATAAAGTGTCGGCAACTATCTGTTGGATTATGGAAATGGAAAATGATGTATTGATAATGTCAAAAGTTGAAGAAGAAGAGGCGAAATCAAATAGGTTATAAGAGTTTTTTTGGAGGTATTCAAAACAGAAAAGTAAGTAGCAGACGAATGGTTAGGGAGGGGGTGTTTAACCGAGGGGTCCTGAGTTCGATTCCCACTTGGTGCAGTCATCATTTTTTTACAGCAAGAATTAATTCTTTCAAGGCTGGTTCATAGGATTGAATAATTGATTCTTGGGCTTACGAAATTACAGTTGGGCCGAGATCCAACTCACATTCTCTGGTGGGCCGTATACCATTTTGGGGATGTTGGGCCGAAATAAAAGAAATAAGAATACGGGTTATATAGATGTGGGTTCTGTATTAATTCAGAAAGAAAGCAGTTGAAGGAGTGGTCTTGAGTGTGAGTCGGGTATTGAGTGGTCGCGGGTTCGAGTCCCACCTGCAACACTTCTTTTTACACAAAGGGTATACTTTGTTTTTTTTTTGTTTTTGTTTTTATTTCTATTATTATTATTATTATTGTTATTATTAATTATTGTTATTAATACATGTATCATAATTATAATTATTATTAACAAGTATTGGTATTATTATTATTAGCATTATTATTATTAAGTATGGTGAATATCATTATTATTATTATTATTAATTAGTATTATAGATTTTGTCATCTAAAAATATTAGTTAACATTATTATTATGATTACAGTTATAACTAAGAATATCGTTAGTATTATAACTATTATTATTATTATTATCATTATTATTTTCATTAAGTATTAAGAGTATTATTAAAATTATTATTATTAACATAGGTATTATGATTATTATTATGATTATGATTACGATTATTGTTATTATTATTTTGACGACAATACAAATTAGTATTATTTTCATTAACATTAGTACTAGTATTATTTTTATTATTATTAGTATTATTATTTTTGATTACTAAGTATTAGCTTTAAGTATTGTTAGTTTATTTATTATCATCTTAATATGATTTATTATATTTATCATTAATATTAATAATATCATCGTATAAATAATTATTGTTATCATTATTATTAGTATATTAAGTATTATTGTTATTAAGATTATCAGTAACATAATGATTATCATATTTAGTATTATTATAATAACTATCTTTTCAAATAAATGATATATATAAAAATATACCTAACAATTATAACTTAACAAAAATTATATTTTTATTTATTTAAAATATATAAATATGAATATATAAAAATGATATAACTAAACAAATATTTATATATATATTGTTCAATTACAAATATGTATATTAATAAATAAACCAATGATATAGGTTCGTGAATCCAAGGCCAACCCTGCATTTGTTCAACATCGTTATATGTATTTTTACTACAAAATACATTAGGTGAGTTTCATTTGCCTTTTTACCCTTTATATTTTTGGGCTAAGAATACATGCGCAATTTTTATAAATGTTTTACGAAATAGACACAAGTAATCGAAACTACATTATATGGTTGAATTATCGAAATCGAATATGCCCCTTTTTATTAAGTCTGGTAATCTAAGAATTAGGGAACAGACACTCTAAGTGACGCGAACTCTAAAGATAGATCTATCGGGCCCAACAAGCCCCATCCAAAGTACCGGATGCTTTAGTACTTCAAAATTTATATCATGTCCGAAGGAGGATCCCAGAATGATGGGGATATTCTAATATGCATATTGTGAATGTCGGTTACCAGGTGTTCAATTCATATGAATGATATTTTTGTCTCTATGCATGGGACGTATGTTTATGAGAAATGAAAATATGAAATCTTGTGGTCTATTAAAATGATGGAAACGATTGTTTAAGTTAAACTAATGAACTCACCAACCTTTTGGTTGATACTTGAAAGCATGTTTATTCTCAGGTACGAAAGAAATCTTCCGCTGTGCATTTGCTCATCTTAGAGATATTACTTGGAGTCATTCATGAAATATTTCAAAAGACGTTGCATTCGAGTCGTTGAGTTCATCAAGATTATTATTATTAAGTCAATTATAGTAAGATATATTACGAAGTGGTATGCATGTTGTCAACTTTCAATGTAATGAAAGATGGTCTTTTCAAAAACGAATGCAATGTTTATAAAATGTATCATATAGAGGTCAAGTACCTCGCGATGTAATCAACTGTTGTGAATCGCTTATAATTGATATGGACTTCGTCCGGATGGATTAGGACGGGTCTTGACATACCTTGCTCCTGACTCAAAATCTGTTACGAACAAATCTTCTTCATCATCCTTCGATATTAGAAATTCTAAAATATTATCATATCTTTCATTATAAATATCTTCGATATTTCTGAAGATATATTCATAACTATTATCATCCGAAATTATTTATCTCTTCACGTTATCTGTGTTACATCATAAAAGAAACTATTTTAGTTTCTAAGTTCTGAAACCTTCAATTTTAAAATATGAATGTTTTGAAGTAGTGTTGGGAACTGAAGCATGAATTAGTATAATATAATGACACTTGATCAACGTGATTATATTACAGTAAGTCATGCTGAGTTTCTAATGGAACGTGATAAAGGTTCACAGATCACACCCTCATTATGAACCATGTTACATAACTCTTTCATTATATTTAACCTCTAAATATATTAAGAAAATATTTTTCTTAATGATTCGGTCTTTTCCAGATATTCTGGTAATTTGACAAGTCAGATTGTGCCATTACCGTTTCTTTCTTAGAACATTAATTATGTTCATTCAGAAATTCATACCTACGAATTCTGGACCATTATTCGCTTGACTTAAAGTCGGGAAGAGAAAACTAAAAGCATGAAGCTCCGAAATATAATGGAAAATATAAAGCCCGAAAACAACCCCGAAATTACAAACTGTGTATATCAATGCGTATAGCAATATAAAGACATGGGAGAATAAAAAATACTATAACCCCAAGGTAATAGTAGAAGAAAATAACCTCCTCTGGTGGCAGATGAAAAAGAAGAATGAATGATATGATAGTTAAGAAAATATCAAGAATCAGAACTGGATGAAGCATTTTCACAAATTTTTTGTAAGTATGAAATAAGAAAGAAGATAATAGGAGTGGCGAAAATAAATGAAATGGAAGAGGTCAATTTATAGCAAAATATCAGACATAGCAATCGAGGCAGATTACGCATTTAATCAAAGGAAATCCTAATTTCCTTAAATTCCGAAGAATCAAATCTTATTTAAATTATGAAGATTTTCTATTCCTTAAATTCTGGAAATCAATCGTTACTACATCAAGAGATAAGACGAATCTCTATTCTCCATTTCACTCTATTACGATAACTTCTCTCATACGCTTCGAGTAATCGGATTGTTTTATCCGTATTATTCAATGGTGATAAAATTCTATTTACCAACTCATATTCGTCATGAAAATATTTTTATTATTAGCCATGACGACCTCACTCAAATTTCGGGACGAAATTTCTTTAACGGGTAGGTACTGTGACAACCCGGAAATTTTTGACCAAATTTAAACTTTATCTTTAAATAATTTAACGTTTCCGACACGATAAGCAAAGTCTGTAAAACCGAATCTCAAAATTTTTGAACTATTCAAGTACCCTTCGGTTGTTCTCAACAATTCGCGAACCATTATATGTAAATAGATACATATACTATAACTTGAAAACGTAACAAAGTGTTAAGTAAATGATACCGTACATTAAACTTATTGGTTTATATATCTATTTGAATATATATGATTTCAAGTTATTTAGTAAACGATAGTAACATTCGATTATTGATTCGATTGATATTTAGATAAGTTGACTAAAACGTTTAAGATAAACCAGTAAAACACTAATTTGCTACAGTATTTTCGAATTACTACAGTACCCGAAAAGCTACAGTGTTTTCGAAAATCACTATTTGCTACAGTAAAAAACTTTGCTACAGTAACTTTGCTACAGTAGCACTATTTCAAAATGAAAATATATATATATGTATATGTATATACTACGAGACGATGATTTATAGAAGTAAATGACCAAAACACTCGAAAGTTTAAGATATACTTTGAGTGGTGTAGTTTATGGATAATTTAAGGCTATATTTTGACAAATGTACGTGTCACGAAACGTAAAATACAAGTTTTCTCAGTGTGAAGGGACATTCGAAAAACTGGAATCGGGACATAAGTCGCGTGATGACGTACGACTTATCGGAACAAAAATTACAAGTCAACTATGCACGTGAATTTAATATAATATATAATTAATTATATAAATTATATATTATAAATATAATTAAAAAAATATGTCGACAAGCGTTAAGACAAAACAATGTGAGCTGGCCACTTGAGCCATGCGATCGCATGGCTATCCCATGCAAACCCCATGCGATCGCATGGGGTACTGTTTCAAGTCACATACTATAAAAACTCGATCTGGTGCCATTTCTTTACTCATTTAAATATTACTCCGTATTATATTTATTATTTATATTATTATTATTATTATTATTATTATTATTATTATTATTATTATTATTATTATTATTATTATTATGATTAATATTATTATTAATCTTAATTAGTAGCAGTGTTGTAAAAAACGGAAAAAACGGGGGTGTAGACGGGGGTGTAGACGGATTTTGGAGTGCCCCGTCCCGTTTATACATAAAACGTTTGAAAAAACGGAAACCGGCCAAAAAACGGTCAAAAGACGGTCAAACACGGTCCGATACGGGAAAAAACGGGTTTTTCTGATTTTTTCAAGTTTTTTTTTTTTATAAAAAAAAAATTAAACGTTGTGCTATTACTTAGGGTTTCTTTTTTTATGTTTGAAATGTTGAAGTATTTAAACATGTGTGAAATGCTTATGTTTGAAATAATGTAATGTACAATATATATATATATATATATATATATATATATATATATATATAATATATAACATTTTTATTTAAAAGTCAACGTTAGTCAACATCCGTCTAGACCTCCGTATCGACCCCGTCTCGACCGTCTCGACCCTTTTAAGACCCGACCGTCTTGACCCCGTCTCGCGTCTTTTTCAACCTTGATTAGTAGTATTATTATTAATTAGTATTATACATAAAATACTACGACGAGGTCATGAGCGTGTCACTTTCAAAATGGTTTTCAAGCGGGATAGAGCTAAGGAAATAATGGGTTATTTCCAACGAGGTTATGGGTAATGTTCGGGGGTATATTTGTGAATCAAACCAAGTGTTTATCATCTCCGTTGCGTCTACGTACTTTCCTACAATATTGAATCTCGATATTGATACGTAAGCACTCATAGTTTATCTTTTATATATTAATTGTGTATCCATGTCTAGTGCTCGAGTATATATATTTATACATGCTTGTATGCTAAATTTCGTCGTTAAACAGTTTATGATGAATCACGAATTAAATACATATATTACTTTTAAAATGTAACGACCCTGGATTTTCCAACGTTATTTTATTAATAATTGTTATTATTAATACTTGTGATTAAACGAATGTATGTTATTACATTTACTTGTTGCCATGATTAACCGTACTTGACTTTTAAATGCCCGAAACGTCTTTGTGACACACGAAACTTCACGAATAATATTTTCAAGTATTATTTACATTCATGATTAAGTTTATTAATCATTTTAATTAACTAAGGTTATTAGTTAGTTACTTGGGCTTTAATTGGATTAATTTGTTAATTAATTGAACTTGGGCCTTGTTAATGTTAATGGACTCTTGAACTTGGGCTTATAAGCCCACCCTACCCATTTATATGGATTAACTAGCCCACTTAGACATGTAAGTAGTACTTGTAAGTGTAACTAGTTAGTTTATGGCATCCATTAACCAACTTTAAAGAGCTTTACATGCAAGTGACCAAGAAACTCTTCCATTCCCCCCTTTTTTCTGCTGAATGCCGAAGGCCTTATGGCCATGTGGGGATTCAATTTTTTTTTTTTTTTACACTACTTGTTCACTAGTACTCACTTGCATCTCTCATTTCCAACTCACACTCTTACTTGCAACATTTCTTTTCTCTCATTTTCTCTAAAAGATAGTAAGTAACTTGAAGCATTTTCTCTTCTTCTTTTCTTGTTAATAACCAATCCAACACCCTTACATCATCATCATTTGTTTGTTGTTTAATTTGTTCATGTTGTTTAGTTAATTACTTGTTGTTACTTACTTACTAGCTTTCAAGAATCAAGACTTGTTAGTTTGATTCTTCATTTTATCTTGTTATAACAAGAACAACAAGAACATAAACTTTCTAGTTATGTTCTACACTTGTTAATTTTAAAAGATTAATGTTCATGTGTTGAAATCATACTTGTAGTTCTTGAAGTAAACTTAAGGTTTACTTTTTCTTAAAGATCAAACTTTGGTTGAATCTTTAAAAGTATGAACAACCATGAACCTTTTACTTGTTTATTTAATTTATCACTTCATTCTTGCACTTTAAATTCATGTTTGTTGGTTATTATTGGTCAAGTATTACTAGTTAACCTTGATCTCATTAATCTTGAACTTAAAATTAACTTGAAAGTTCAAGAACACATAAATAAGTTTTCTTTAAATATAACTTTGTATACTTATGCTTGATCTAGACTTTTGAGTCTTGGATCTTCAAGATCTAACTAAGAACTATGTTCTACAATTTAAGATCTTGATTTCATAAGTTCATTTTCAAGTTTGTAACTTATTATTAGTTTTAAAGTTCATGTATGTGTTAGATCTAAGACTTTGATGTAACTTTGGTTCATCAAAACACTTGCAACACTTAAGTGAGTTGTGCTTCATGTCTTGGACTTGCACTTGGGTTATGATGGTCAAACCATGGTAAAGATGATGTAAACACATCAATGAGTTGTACACTTGAAGCTATAGGCATCAAGGATGAGAACCATGATGAACATCAAGCACCAAACCCACCGGAACCCATTTATCTTTCTGTTTCTGTTTACATCCTACTGTTCTGCTGTTTATGTAACAGACCAGTAGACCTGGGCTGTTGTGTTTATAATTTTCAAATATATCTTTTCGAGTAGATAACTTTTCATATAGGACTCGTCTTAATCCGAGTTACGGTTTAGGATTTATGGCCCTCCGATCGTCACTATGTCCTTTTAACGTTGTGTAGAAATTTCTGACCTACTCGCACTTAGACCATCGCCACGGTCAAACAAAGACGAGTTTGCTTCTGTAAATTTTAACACACTTAAAGGACTCATATACGGAGCCATGGCCACTGGTCTCACCTTAATTCAGTAAGGGTAGACGCCGTGGTGACTGACTGAAATCCGCCTTTGTTTTAAACTACTTTCATGAACGAAACCTACTTTACACCTTTTGTTAAATGATGAATGATGATGACCCTTAAGACCTTATTTACATACTTTTAAACCTTTTCGGATGGTTTACTGACTTAGTACTATTTGACTTAGGTTGAGGACCCGTTTGGACGACCTTCATTACTTGCTTACTTTCCGAGTCATACTTTACCGCTACTTTATCATTGTGAGTTATAGCATTCCCTTTTTACTTTAACTTATTTTGGGAACTGAGAATACATGCGGATTTTATATTTTACATACTAGACACGAGTACTTAAACTTTATATATGTGTGGGTTATATAACGGCATAAACATTCCCTTTAGCTCGGTAACGTTTAGTCATTGGTTTTTGAACCGGTGAACGCGAATCTTAGATATGGATCCATAGGGTTTGACATCCCCACTCGGGCTAGTAGCGCTAGCATTTAATGAGTGTTTAATACTTCGTAGACATACGCACTTGCCAAGTGTACTTTCAGGGGGTATAAACGTTAAGTTAGTTACCAAGTGCCCACGGTTAACATATACTTTATCATACTGTTTTGAAACGCTCTTTGTAGCACTGAAATCTCGTGGCCTGCCTTACTTACTGTTATACTTAAACTATAGCTCACCAACCTTTGCGTTGACGTTTTAAAGCATGTTTTTCTCAGGTGCTTGAGGTTAGCTTCCGCTGTGTACTAGTCGTGCTGTAGACACCCGCTGCTTAGAGTTGTTATCGCATGAACTACTTTATTTTGCATTCAAACATTTGTACTTTTGAACTATGACTTGTAACGACCGTTGTGGTCACATACACTTATTATTTGCTTCTACTTAGTGAAGCATGCTTTTGGATTGTAAAACATTCGATGTTGGTTTAGACATCACTTTATTAATGAATGCAAACTCTTTTTGAAAACGCATATAGTACTTAACCTTGTAATGATCCTGTTGTTGATGATTCGTACACGATGGTTTTATACGGGGCATCACATTTGGTATCAGAGCATTGGTTTTAGGGAATTAGGTTGCATTAGTGAGTCTAAGATCGACCCGAGTAGGATTCACTAATAGGACTAATCTACAACTTGCTAGTTTACTTGTTTCCGCTGAACTTACTGCATGCTGCTGCTTGCTTTTACTGCTATATGCCGTATCCTACTACATGATTTCACTACTGTATGATATCACTTGCTTTCGATTGCATGCTACTTCTGTACGATTCATTATTATTGCCATGCTACTTATTGTTATACATGATTTAAACTGTTGGCCTAATACGTGCTTGCTTTATTACTGACATGGAAAATTTATTTTTCCTTGTTCAGATGTCGGATGTTCCACCTGCTATCATTTTGGGCAGTTTAGACTCTTCAGCTACTCCACCTACCACCGTTGCCGATCCACCAATCCAGATACGCACGAGTGACCACGGTGCTTCATCTTCCGGGACTAGCAGCCAGCCGCCTGCACCAGTGGCTACTATTGATGGACACATGGACCCTACGGAGATTCCTGCTCCGTCTGCTCCCAGACCCTCGGAGCCACAACCCCGCATCGGTGGTGTTGTGATTCCCGCGGAGTTCGGGGAAGGGCCATTCCGTAACCATATGCGCATGCCGTGCCGACGCGCTGCTAATGGACGTTTAGTGCCGATTCCGCCAGGCAGACACAGAGAGATGTTGGCCGCCTTTGGGCAGCCAGTTCAGCCACCCGTGCAACCACCACATGATTCGGATGACTCATCCGCCGATTCTTCATCAGATGATTCTTCATCAGACTCCCGTGACTCCGACGAAGAGAACCTTGATGACGTACCTATACAGGCACCCTCCACCCCACCGAAGAAGCGGTACCGTCCTGATGGCACCGTCATTCCAGGGGTGAATGGAGGTCGTGCTTTCACTGACGCTTTTGGTCGGCGTCGGAGGGTTACTGCCCGTAAACGGCTTGTGCCGTACCCTGCCGACCCACAGATACGTAAGGTTCCCCGTTACGTACTGACTATTTCTGGAGCCGGGACATCTGCACCCCGTTTCGTGCGGTCTGCACCATCCGCACCACCGGCACCACCCGCACCACCTGCACCACCAGCACCACCTGCCCCACCATCTCCCACTGTCGAGGAATTGACAAGGGAGGTGGGAATCCTCTGAGCTCGGGTTACTGAGCTCGAGGAGCAGTTGGCTCAGGTTTTAGACATCCTACACCTACCTTCACCGTAGGACCTTTTGTGTTAGAATTCATGATGTAATCTAGTTGTAGTTTCATATTTCACTTATGTATTGTACGAATCTATCATGATGTATGAAACTTATTATTAATGAATGGAAACTTTGTGATGTTATTTTTGCACAAGTATTCTATTTACGTTACTGTATGGTGTTTTGAGGTACTTGTATCAACTTGCGTTACTTAATTAACATGTGTTGTGCTGTTTACATGTTGGTTGTTATATACTATATTATTATATATTGAATGCTGGATTTTGACTTGAGTCAAAATGTTTGTATAGAACATCATGGCTAACGGTCGATCCACACCTACTGCTGCTCAAATTGAAGAGATGATCCAAGAACGTGTAGCCGCAGCCATTGCAGAAATGCAACCCCAAGCTCCACCGCCACCATCACCGGTTATTCAACCCGTTCGAAATGGGTGTACTTACAAGGAAATCCAGAGCTGTAAACCACATAACTTCAGCGGCACTGAGGGACCGGTTGGTCTCACCAGATGGTTCGAGAAACTTGAATCAATATTCCGAGTTAGCAACTGTTCGGAGGACAGTAAAACCAAATTTGCTTCTTGCACGCTATCTGACGGCGAGCTCACGTGGTGGAACACAATGGCACATGCACAGGGCATTGATGAGGCGTATGCTACGCCATGGGAAGAATTTAAGTGTGCCATGATTGAGGAGTATTGTCCGAGAACCGAAATCTAAAAGATGGAAATGGAATTCATGCAGTTAAAGGCCGTTGGGAACGACCTTGATGGTTACAATAGGAGATTTTTGGAGTTGGCCCTGATGTGTCCGACAATGGTCACCCCAGAATTCAAGCGTATGGAGAGATACTTTTGGGGACTTCCTAAGTCCATCAAGGGTAACGTCACCTCGTCCAAACCACCGAATGTTCCCGAAGCGATGCGCATGGCGCATACTTTGATGAATCAAATAACCATCGATGAACCGGAGAAAACTAAGACTGAAGCGAGTACTAGTGAGAAGTGCAAATGGGATAACCACAACAACAACAACAACAACAACAACAGGGGAAGAAACTATGATCAAAACTCGGCGAAACGACATGAGGGTTTCAGAGGAAACAACAACGGTGGAAACCCCAACCCTAACAACAACACCAACTCCAACCCGAACTACAAAGGAACCTTACCACAATGCAAGCGGTGCTACAAGCACCACACTGGGTATTGCAATGTTGTTTGCGAGAAGTGTTAACGGTCTGGGCATGTTGGAAAAGACTGCAAGGTCACCACTTTGAATGGGAAGCCGAACACCAATGGACCGAAGAAGTGCTACGAATGCGGGCAGACGGGCCATTTCAGAAATGCGTGCCCAAACAAGTGAAAAGATGGCGGACCACCGCGCGCTAGAGCTTTCAACTTTAATGCAAGGGATGCACGCGAGAATCCCGACTTGGTGACAGGTATATTCAAAATCAACAATCTTTTAGCTTCTGTCTTGTTTGATACTGGTGCGGATAGAAGTTATGTATGTAGACATTTTTACGATAAGATTAATTGGTCTTTAGTCCAGTTAAAAGAGAGTATGCTTGTCGAGGTCGCCAACGGTAAACTTGAAAAAGTTGACCACATTAGTCGTGGAGCTATTATCAACATAGCTGGTGCAGATTTCGAAATTGATTTGATACCTATCAAACTGAGAAGTTTTGACGTGATCGTTGGTATGGATTGGTTGACCAAGATAAAGGCTGATATTATTTGTGGAGATAAAGCACTTCGTATACCACAAGGAGATGGTGAGCCACTAATCATCTACGGAGAGAGATGTACCTCGAAGCTGAACCTCATTAGTTGCGTGAAAGTGCAAAAGATCATGAAGAAGGGACGTTTTGCTGTCCTAGCACATGTGAAAGCGGTAGAAACTGAGGTAAAAAGCGTGAACGACGTTCGAATTGTGAACGAATTTTCCGATGTCTTCCCAGAGGAATTTCCTGGATTGCCGCCGCAAAGAGCAGTAGAATTTTAGATCGATTTAGTGCCAGGAGCCGCACTTGTAGCTCGCGCACCTTATAGACTCGCACCTTCTGAGATGCAAGAATTACAGAGTCAATTACAAGAGTTGTTAGACCGAGGATTTATTCAACCAAGTTTCTCGCCTTGGGGCGCACATGTGTTGTTTGTGAAGAAGAAGGATGGATCCTTCCGTATGTGTATCGACTACCTTGAACTCAATAAATTGACTATCAAGAATCGGTATCCTCTTCCACGAATTGACGATCTTTTTGATCAACTACAAGGATCGAGTGTCTACTCAAAGATCGATTTGCGATCCGGTTATCACCAGTTGAGGGTGAAGGAAAGTGACGTGATGAAAACTGCATTCAGGACCCGTTATGGTCATTATGAGTTTCTCGTGATGCCATTCGGTTTGACAAATGCACCTGCTGTGTTCATGGACCTTATGAATCGTGTCTGCAAGCCGTACTTGGATAAGTTTGTTATCGTCTTCATAGATGATATCCTCATCTACTCTAAGAGCGAAGAAGAGCATGAGCAACACCTCCGATTAGTACTTGAACTCTTAAGACAAGAGCAACTTTATGCTAAATTCTCCAAGTGTGAATTTTGGTTGAAGGAAGTTCAATTTCTGGGTCATGTTGTGAGCGACCAGGGTATCAAAGTTGACCCCGCCAAGATTGAAGCCATCAGCAAGTGGGAGACCCCCACTACTCCGACGCTTATTCGCCAATTCCTAGGTCTCGCTGGTTACTACCGAAGGTTCATTGAAGGATTTTCTCTGATTGAGCGTCCTTTGACCGCGCTGACTCACAAGGGCAAGAAGTTCCTTTGGGAACCCGCACACGAATCAGCATTTCAAACTTTGAAGAAGAAGTTAACCACCGCACCTATCCTATCGCTTCCTGAAGGCAGTGACGATTTCGTTGTTTATTGCGATGCTTCGAAGAGTGGTTTTGGTTGTGTACTGATGCAACGATCAAAGGTTATTACCTATGCCTCCTGCCAATTGAAGATTCACGAGCGGAACTACACTACTCACGATCTTGAACTTGGAGCTGTTGTCTTTGCGCTTAAATTGTGGAGACATTATTTGTATGGAACTAAGAGCACTATCTTCACCGATCACAAGAGTCTCCAACACATATTCGATCAGAAGCAACTGAATATGAGATAGCGTCGATGGATCGAGATGCTCAATAACTATGATTGTGAACTCCATTATCACCCTGGCAAGGCCAATGTTGTAGCTGACGCTTTAAGCCGAAAGGAGAGGACGGCACCTCTTCGTGTTAGGGCTCTGAACATCACCATCCATTCGAACCTCAACAGCCAGATCAGAGTAGCCCAAGATGAGGCTCTCAAGGAGGAGAACATATCTCACGAACATTTGAACATACTTCTTTCTCGATTCGAGGTTAGGGAGTCTGGACTCCGATGTTATGCCGGAAGAATTTGGGTACCTTGTTTTGGAGATCTACGAAACCTGATACTTGATGAAGCCCACAAATTAAGATATTCGATTCACCCTGGAGCGGGCAAAATGTACCACGACCTTAAAGAACAGTATTGGTGGCCGAATCTTAAGAAGGACGTTGCGACTTATATTGGTAAGTGTTTAACTTGCTCGAAGGTTAAAGCCGAGCATCAGAGACCTTCTGGGTTACTTCAGCAACCGGAAATCCCACAATGGAAGTGGGAAAGGATCACAATGGATTTCATTACCAAGCTACCAAAGACGGTAGGCTGATATGATACCATTTGGGTTATTGTTGACCGCCTTACTAAATCTGCACACTTTCTAGCGATGAAGGAAACGGATACAATGGAGAGACTTGCTCAATTATACATCAAAGAGGTTGTATCTCGTCATGGTGTACCTTTATTGATCATCTCTGACCGCGATCCCCATTTTGCTTCTAGATTTTGGCGTTCTTTGCAAGAAGCCATGGGAACTCGTCTTGACATGAGTACTGCTTATCACCCTCAGACCGACGGGCAAAGTGAACGAACAATTCAGACCTTGGAGGACATGTTGCGTGCACGTGTCATTGAATTCAGAAAGGCCTGGGAAAGGCATTTGCCACTCACCGAATTCTTGTACAATAACAGTTATCACTCTAGTATTAATGCTGCACCTTTTGAAGCATTGTATATCCGCAAGTGCCGATCTCCTATTTGTTGGGCTGAAGTAGGTGAAAATCAAATCACCGGACCCGAGGTCGTCCACGAAATCAAGGAGAAGATTGCTCAGATCCAAGCTAGACTTAAGACTGCCCGTGATCGCCAAAAGAGTTATGCTGATCTTAAACGTAAGGACTTTGAATTCAACGTTGGTGACCGCGTAATGTTAAAGGTTGCACCTTGGAAAGGTGTGATCCATTTTAGAAAACGTGGAAAGTTGAACCCACGATACATTGGTCCTTTTGAAATCTTGGAACGTGTTGGACCCGTTGCTTACCGTTTGGATCTACCAGCACAATTGAGCTCAGTTCATCCTACCTTCCATGTGTCAAACTTGAAGAAGTGTCTTGCTGCACCTGAACTTATCATACCATTGGAAGAACTTACGATTGACGACAAACTTCACTTTGTGGAAGAACCTGTTGAGATTATAGATCGTGAGATCAAAACTTTGAAACGCAACAAGATTCCGATCATTCGAGTACGATGGAATGCCAAAGGAGGACATGAGTTTACTTGGGAGTGAGAGGATCAAATGATGCGGAAGTATCCTCACCTTTTCCCGACTCCTCCATCTACCTCAGCTTAAATTTCGGGATGAAATTTTATTTAACAGGTGGGTAATGTAACGACCCTGGATTTTCCAACGTTATTTTATTAATAATTGTTATTATTAATACTTGTGATTAAACGAATGTATGTTATTACATTTACTTGTTGCCATGATTAACCGTACTTGACTTTTATATGCCCGAAACGTCTTTGTGACACACGAAACTTCACGAATAATATTTTCAAGTATTATTTACATTCATGATTAAGTTTATTAATCATTTTAATTAACTAAGGTTATTAGTTAGTTATTTGGGCTTTAATTGGATTAATTTATTAATTAATTGAAATTGGGCCTTGTTAATGTTAATGGACTCTTGAACTTGGGCTTATAAGCCCACCCTACCCATTTATATGGATTAACTAGCCCACTTAGACATGTAAGTAGTACTTGTAAGTGTAACTAGTTAGTTTATGGCATTAAGAATCTAGTTACACCATGTTTCCATGCAAATGCCATCCATTAACCAACTTTAAAGAGCTTTACATGCAAGTGACCAAGAAACTCTTCCATTCCCCCCTTTTTTCTGCTGAATGCCGAAGGCCTTATGGCCATGTGGGGATTCAAATTTTTTTTTTACACTACTTGTTCACTAGTACTCACTTGCATCTCTCATTTCCAACTCACACTCTTACTTGCAACATTTCTTTTCTCTCCTTTTCTCTAAAAGATAGTAAGTAACTTGAAGCATTTTCTCTTCTTCTTTTCTTGTTAATAACCAATCCAACACCCTTACATCATCATCATTTGTTTGTTGTTTAATTTGTTCATGTTGTTTAGTTAATTACTTGTTGTTACTTACTTACTAGCTTTCAAGAATCAAGACTTGTTAGTTTGATTCTTCATTTTATCTTGTTATAACAAGAACAACAAGAACATAAACTTTCTAATTATGTTCTACACTTGTTAATTTTAAAAGATTAATGTTCATGTGTTGAAATCATACTTGTAGTTCTTGAAGTAAACTTAAGGTTTACTTTTTCTTAAAGATCAAACTTTGGTTGAATCTTTAAAAGTATGAACAACCATGAACCTTTTACTTGTTTATTTAATTTATCACTTCATTCTTGCACTTTAAATTCATGTTTGTTGGTTATTATTGGTCAAGTGTTACTAGTTAACCTTGATCTCATTAATCTTGAACTTAAAATTAACTTGAAAGTTCAAGAACACATAAATAAGTTTTCTTTAAATATAACTTTGTATACTTATGCTTGATCTAGACTTTTGAGTCTTGGATCTTCAAGATCTAACTAAGAACTATGTTCTACAATTTAAGATCTTGATTTCATAAGTTCATTTTCAAGTTTGTAACTTATTATTAGTTTTAAAGTTCATGTATGTGTTAAATCTAAGACTTTGATGTAACTTTGGTTCATCAAAACACTTGCAACACTTAAGTGAGTTGTGCTTCATGTCTTGGACTTGCACTTGGGTTATGATGGTCAAACCATGGTAAAGATGATGTAAACACATCAATGAGTTGTACACTTGAAGCTATAGGCATCAAGGATGAGAACCATGATGAACATCAAGCACCAAACCCACTGGAACCCATTTATCTTTCTGTTTCTGTTTACAGCCTACTATTCTGCTGTTTCTGTAACAGACCAGTAGACCTGGGCTGTTGTGATTATGATTTTCAAATAGATCTTTTCGAGTAGATAACTTTTCATATAGGACTCGTCTTAATCCGAGTTACGGTTTAGGATTTATGGCCCTCCGATCGTCACTATGTCCTTTTAACGTTGTGCAGAAATTTCTGACCTACTCGCACTTAGACCGTCGCCACGGTCAAACAAAGAAGAGTTTGATTCTGTAAATTTTACCACACTTAAAGGACTCATATACGGAGCCATGGCCACTGGTCTCACCTTAATTCAGTAATATTAGAGGCCGTGGTGACTGACTGAAGTCAGCCTTTGTTTTAAACTACTTTCATGAACGAAACCTACTTTACACCTTTTGTTAAATGATGAATGATGATGACCCTTAAGACCTTATTTACATACTTTTAAACCTTTTCGGACGGTTTACAGACTTAGTACTATTTGACTTAGGTTGAGGACCCGTTTGGACGACCTTCATTACTTGCTTACTTTCCGAGTCATACTTTACCGCTACTTTATCATTGTGAGTTATAGCATTCCCTTTTTACTTTAACTTATTTTGGGAACTGAGAATACATGCGGATTTTATATTTTACATACTAGGCACGAGTACTTAAACTTTATATATGTGTGGGTTATATAACGGCATAAACATTCCCTTTAGCTCGGTAACGTTTAGTCATTGGTTTTTGAACCGGTGAACGCGAATCTTAGATATGGATTCATAGGGTTTGACATCCCCACTTGGGCTAGTAGTGCTAGCATTTAATGAGTGTTTAATACTTCGTAGACATATGCACTTGCCAAGTGTACTTTCAGGGGGTATAAACGTTAAGTTAGTTACCAAGTGCCCACGATTAACATATACTTTATCATACTGTTTTGAAATGCTCTTTGTAGCACTGAAATCTCGTGGCCTACCTTACTTACTATTATACTTAAACAATAGCTCACCAACCTTTGTTTTGATGTTTTAAAGCATGTTTTTCTCAGGTGCTTGAGGTTAGCTTCCGCTGTGTACTAGTCGTGCTGTAGACACCCGCTGCTTAGAGTTATTATCGTATGAACTACTTTATTTTGCATTCAAACATTTGTACTTTTGAACTATGACTTGTAACGACCGTTGTGGTCACAACACTTATTATTTGCTTCTACTTAGTGAAGCATGCTTTTGGATTGTAAAACATTCGATGTTGATTTGGACATCACTTTATTAATGAATGCAAACTCTTTTTGAAAACGCATATAGTACTTAACCTTGTAATGATCGTGTTGTTGATGATTCGTACACGATGGTTTTGTACGGGACATCACATTTGGTATCAGAGCATTGGTTGTAGGGAATTAGGTTGCATTAGTGAGTCTAAGACCGACCCGAGTAGGATTCACTAATAGGACTAATCTACAACTTGCTAGTTTACTTGTTTCCGCTGAACTTACTGATGTCGTAGGGGGTGTATACAAAATAGTATTATTTTTAGTGCGAAATACTATTAAATATGCTACAATTTTACACAAGATATTTATTTATTTATAGAATGGATATACTTAAACCTTGCTACAACACTTATAGGCAGTGTACCTAATCGTAGAGTAGTGTAGTTTTTAGTAAGTCCGGTTCGTTCCACAGAGAGCTAGTGAAGTTTAACGCTATATTTTTACACACAATATTTGTAAAAAAATACAAAAAAATATATATGTACTAGTAGTATTATTATTATAAAAGGGGGGTTTTTTTACCGTTTAATGACCGGTTTGTCGATTTTTAAGACTTAAGTCACAATTAAAACCTAATGTAAAATATAAAAATAACTTAATTTAAAGAGTAAAGTAAATAACAATAAATAAAGTGCGATAAATTAAATGACATAAAATAAAAGTGCGATAATTAAAAATGCGAAAAAGAGATAAAATAAAGGAATTATGCTTATTTAAACTTCCGTAATCATGATGTTTGACGTGTTGATTTTAATTTTATGCCCATGGGTTAATTGTCCTTTGTCCTGAATTATTTAATATGTCCGTTTGGTTTTTGTCCATAACAGTCCATCAGTCATAAACATAAAGTGCGAGTGTCCTCGTCAAATTATTCTTATACCCGAAGTTAAATATTCCAACTAATTGGGGACTTAAACTGTAACAAGATTTTAATACTTTGTTTAATAATTACACCAGGATGTCGACTGAGTGTAACCCAAGGTTTTAATATTTTGTTATCAATTATACCAAGTGTCCTTGTACATAATTTCACCCCTGTTTTAATTATTCTAGTGGCTATTAATCCATTCCCGTGTCGGGTTAAATGAACGATTATTCGTACATATAAATACCCCGCCCATCGTGTTCGATTGAGTGTATATGGTAATTTATAGGGACGCCCAATTGTAAATCTTTATATTAACATTAACAAACTATCATTTATTTAAACAAATATAAAGCCCATTAATAGCCCATAGTCTAATTTCCACAAGTGTCGTTCTTTTGTCCAAACCCCAATTATGGTACAAAGCCCAATTACCCAATTTTAGTAATTAGCCCAACATCATGATTACTTCGTTTTAAATAAGCATAATAATAACTTAGCTACGCGACATTAATGTAAAAAGGTTGAACATAACTTACAATGATTAAAAATAGCGTAGCGTTACACGGACAGAGTTTCGACTTACACACTCAAACGATCTCTATCATAAATCTTATTATTATCATAATTTAAAATTAAAATTAAGATTATTGTTATATCTGATTACATTAACATTATGATAGAGAATTATAGATATAAATTATAGATATTGATATTGATAGATAGAAAAATAAGAAAAAGATAAAAAAAAATGATCGAAAAAAAAGTATCCTCAAATTGATCGTAAATCATCGCTTTTATAGCGAAATTAGAATTGAAATTTTCATTTACGACCCCTGAACTATGCTCAATTAACAACTTTTTATTATTTAATATTATTCTTATTATGAATTATTTAAATATTATATTTTATTCTTGTGCATAGTTGACTCGTAATTTTTACACCGTTGCGTCGAGCGCTGAAAGTTGGTTCATGCCTCGGTTCCGGATTTTCGAACGCCCTTTCGTACAATTTTATATCGTGTACTTTGCGTTTTGTAACTTGTACTCTTGTCATTTTTAGACGTTCTTCATCAATAATTTGAACCTTTTTAATTGTATCTTGTACTTTTGAGCTTTTTGGACCTTTTTGTCTTCAATTTGTCGAATCTGCCTTTTGTCTTCGCACTTATTTAATATAAACGAATATCACTTGAAAATGGAACAATTGCAACTAAAATCTTGTCTTTCTTGGGGGATAATGCTATGAAATATATGTTCCTTTTTAGCCTTATCAATATCCCCACACTTGAGCGTTGCTTGTCCTCAAGCAATATAGTCTTGAAATACTAGAATCACTTCTTTATTCTTCACACTTTGTACATCAGTGATTTTGATATGGCGGTATAAACAATGGTAGTAACGATATGGTTTACAGTCCCACATGACTATAAAAATTTAGATCCATTAAGGAAATTGGATCTTTATGAAAACATTTGATCTTTTGAAAATTCATTCTAGCTTTTACCCTAGATAAGTTTTCTGATTTGATCCATCATCGGTGTTGCAAAATATATTTGTGGATCAATATTTTGGCTAAAACTTTTAGGTTCGTGTAATCCACTGCTATCCCGGTATCGGAAAGCACACATCCAGTTTACTTGTTCCGTATATTACCTTTCGGTAAACTACCGTCCGGTTGTAAAGGAAAGCGATGAACAAGAAACTGTTAAGGCAATGTCCCGTGACATGCAGATGATTATGGTCTTATTAACATGTCGGATGCTAGAACTATCCTTGGTAGGAGCGATAGTAAAGATCATCCTATAATTTTTCAGTCTTGCACAAGGTCCTGTCTCCGACCATGCTATGCAACCACCGTTCTTACAGTTGACACCCTTTTTGGTTCAGGTGACCTAATGAATTCCAGGTGAATTTCTTAGGATTTTACGTTCAATGGTAATGAACGCATTGAAAATGGTTTTTCAGAAAACAAATCGGTTTGTATTTTTGATCAAAATATTTTCTTGTTCATGCTCGAGTTTAGATATCATCGAATTCCATGAGTTTGAATTCTCAATCTTTAAGGTCAATCTCTAGGATTGAGTATTATCAGTCTTAAAAGCTGATTTTTAATCTTTAAGGAGATTATCCTTTTCTGGGGATCTGATTCATTAGTCTTATCAAGCTAATTTGCACGGTGCCTCCCCATTGTACGAGATAAATCCTTCTCATGGTTAGGATAAATCTGACCACTTGGCGACCCTGTTTGATGCTGAGGTCCGTGGATTTCCTGCTGATTTTAGTGATGACTTTTCTAGATTTTTCGTCAACCTACAGCTGGTCTGGACGACAACTTCATGACCTAAATCAAGAAGCGCGTGTCTTTTTCGGAAGACTTTACTTCCTTTTAATGATGGAATTGATTCATCGTGTAGATCCATCTTTCTTTCAAATGTATTACAGTAAACCGGGTAAAACTGATTAGTATCGTCCAAAGCAAAAGTACCTGCAATAATCTTGTACAAAAATATGTGATATATGTTTTAAATTGAATAACTTGGTGCATTCTTCCCACACTTAGTTTCTTTCTTTGCCTTTTTATTTTCTTCTATTTCATTTTAAATGAATTCAAGCGTTTTAGGGTGTTTCTCAATTTATGTCCTTTCCGAGGTAACGATAATTTCGGTATTATCACCTAGTTTTCACCGTTCATAAATATGTATAAACATGATTTTGACTTCATTTAATTGAAAATTTTTCAAATTTTCACAAAATTTGGCAAATAAACCAAGTATAAACCTGAGAGAATTTATAACCCTTCCCCACACTTAAGATCATGCAATGCCCTCATTTGCATGAAATCAGACTATAATTTAAATTCATGAGGGTGATTAGCGTAGAAAAGTGATTAAAAATACCGAGTTTGTAATTACAAAGCTCGTCGAATGATAGATGGCGCCTCATCGTTCATTCCTTCATTTGTTATATCATATTTGTTGTTTTGCGTCTTGTCGTCAAAATTAGTACCTTTTGCTTAACTTTAATGACAGTCTTTGAAAGTGCATTGTTTTACCCTGTTTTGTACATAAGATAAAATACAAACATATATATATATATATATATATATATATATATATATATATATATATATTTTTGAAGTTTGGTTTATAACCCCACTTTTCAAAAATTTATAAAGTATAATATTTTTGGCATACTTTAAATCAATAAAATTAAAAATAATGATAACAAAATTTGTCGCCCCGCCCTCGGGTAAAGTAATTTCAGCTCAACGACCTAGTCTTCAACTCACGACGAATTTCAGAAATTAATTTTTTAAACTTAATGTAATAAAGTAAATTTTGTTTTTAAATATCACACAAAACTTAAAAGCATATTAATTTCATATAAGACCTACAAAACAAAAATTCAGAATGGAGGGAGAAAACTAGTTCTTTAGTGTCTGCTAGCGGAAAAGACCAATCGGATTCCATTCTCGGAACTACACGAGAACAGAACAACTAACTCTAGATAGCATTTTCTTTTTAGAACATTTGAATCTCCCCACACTTAGGTAGCTGTGGTGTCGAAATTGTGATTAACTTTATCGTCAATTTCTCTTGGTCCATAATCAACTTGCGTATCCGTGACTTTTTCTTTAAGCCATTGGTCGGATTCCTGTGTAATATCCACAATTTCAACTAGTTTCTCCTTTTCTTTAGGTGATAGATTGGATACTAACCGGTTACATAACTTAAAGTTCCCCTTGCTTCTAGCATCGCGAATCCGTTTAATAAGTTTCTTCATTGAACTGTTAATAACGGGGTCATTTAATTTCGTATCAACAACGGGGTTCTTCGATATCAGGACATCATTAGGTGTTACTTCATTTTCCCCACACTTAGGCGTTTTATTATTATTAAGCACTACCGTTGGAGTTGGTAAAACAACATGGTTGTTACCAATCGTTTTTGCTGGTTCAATGGTTTTGGTTGGTGGAGATTTAGACTTTCGAATCATAAAGGTGATCGATTTGTTACCACTACTAAGTGTCATTCTTCCATTTCCTACATCAAATAACGCCCCGGTGGACGCAAAGAATGGTCGACCTAAAATTAGAGGAACGTTTGGGTCCTCTTCTATGTCAATGACAATAAATTCGACTAGAAAGGTTAAATTACCTACTTGAACGGGTAGGTTGTCGGCAATTCCAACTGGGTGCTTAATGGTTTGATCAAAGAGTCGAACACTCATATTCGTTGGACTTAACTCACCAACACCTAATCTCTTATATAAGGAAAGAGGCATAACACTCACACTCGCACCTAAATCTGCTAGTGCATCATACATGACACAATCACTAAGTAGACAAGGAACAATAAATTCACCCGGATCACCTACCCTAGGTGGAGGTTTTGGTGGAACTGTATTCACCGGGTTTACTTCTACTGTTTTTGTTTCTTGCACTTTCTTATTCTTTTTCTTCTTCTTCTTTCCAATGGTATCACCAACTTTATTACCTATTACTTGCTCATACTCCACTCCTTTTCTTGGAAACGGGATGGGTGGTTTGTATGGTGCCACCACTGGCTTTACATACTCGGGTGGTGGTGGTGTAACTTCTTCATTGTTACTCACATCTAAAACCTTCCCATTTTCTGGAGCTGGTTTTTCAGAATTCGTTGAGACCATATTAACATTCTCATTCCGAGGATTTACTTCAGTATTACTCGGTAGCTTTCCTTGTTCCCTTTCACTCATCATGCTAGCAAGAGTACCTACGTGTTTTTCTAGATTCAAAATGGAAGTTTGTTGAGTTCTTAATGACTGATCAAACCTCTCATTCGTTTGGGTTTGAGATGTAATAAATTGTGTTTGAGATTCAACTAGCTTTGCCATCATTTCTTCTAGATTTGGCTTTTTCTCTTCGGGTTGTTGTGGTGGTTTATATAAGCTAGGTCTTTGTTGATTGAAAGTGTTGTTTTGAGTCGGTTAGTTATTCGGACCTTGTTGGTTGTACCAGTTATTTTCGGGTCCTTTTGGATTGTAAAGAATGTTTTGATTTCGATTGAAGTTTAGCTTTGGCGGTTGATAATTATTTTGATAATTATTTCCAGGCCTTTGGTTCATATAGGAAACATTCTCTCGTTGTTCCAATGTTGGTTCAATGTGACAATCTTTCAATAAGTGTGGTCCACCGCATAGCTCACAACTGATTCGTATTGCGTGAATATCTTTATTCATCTTTTCCATTCGTCTTTCGAAAGCATCTATTTTTGCTGAAACGGAATCAAAGTCATGGCTAGAATCGGCTCTAGCCACTTTAGATGAACGAAAAATATCTTTTTCTTGGTGCCACTCATGCGAGTGGGAGGCTGTGTTATCAATAATTTTGTAAGCTTCAGTTGCGGTTTTCTTCATAATGGAACCACCAGCTGTTATGTCGATGTCTTTTCGTGTAGCAACGTTGACACCTTGGTAGAATATTTGTACTATTTGATAAGTGTCTAAACCATGTTGAGGACATCCTCTTAACAACTTTTCAAATCTTGTCCACGCCTCATATAGAGTTTCATTTGATTTTTGTGTGAACGTAACAATTTCTCCTTGAAGTCTCACGGCTTTAGATGCCGGAAAGAATCTTTTAAGAAATTTCTCAACTAAAACATCCCATGTGTCAATCGCCCCTTCAGGTAACGATTCTAACCAATCTTTGGCTTCTCCCTTTAAAGTCCAGGGAAACAACATGAGATAGATCTGCTCATCTTCCACTTCTCGGATTTTGAATAGTGTACAAATTCTTTTAAACGTACGAAGGTGTTCGTTAGGATCTTCATTCGGTGCACCACTGAATTGGCATTGGTTAGTTACCATGTGTAGGATTTGTCCTTTAATTTCATAATCTGGAGCATTAACTTCTGGCTTAATAATGGCGTGACCTTGGCCCGTGCGTGTAGCTCTCATTCGATCTTCCATACTTAGAGGTTCCGTTACTTCCATAATTGAATTTGTTGAATACGAATCACTAGAGGATTCTGATTTAACGGTTTGTGGTTCAGGAGGAACAATTAGTGGATCAGGATCTCGGAATTGTCCCTGAGTATCCTCCGGGTTCTTAATTGTGAAGTCGGGTTCAAAAGATGGATTATCGGAAATTTGAGTTGGAGTTCTTGTTCGACTAGATGACGATTCTAAAGAAAAATCAACGGCGACAATATTTGCTAGATGTCTTGATCGAGTTACAGGTGGTGAACATATGAAAGGTGGTGAACGTTTTACTCGGTGCATTCACTGAATATCCTATTAGTTTTTAAAAAGGAAAGAAAAATTATATAAGTTATCCAATCAATAGACTTTTCTGATTTTGCCCACGTTTCGAATAGCCAAAAGATGCAGCAGAGGGGCAGGATTCGTTTGGTCTCAATATAATTGAGGACTGTTTGGCTCCAATAACCCGGTCCACGTACAAATCCAACTATTACTACGAACCAGAAAATTTTGATGCCTATCAATTTAACCACTTAAAATAAATTTTCGTAATTTTAAGAAATTTAGAGAAGAAGTAGAAAAAATTCTAAGTCCTAAAAACTAGAATGGCGAGAAATAAGAGAGAAAAAAATTGCGCGTCGAAAAGTGTCGAAAAATGAAAAAGACGAAGAGTGGTTTGTAAACACGCGGTTAATCCAATCTTATAACTATCACTATCTTAAAATTAAAACTACAAATAGAGATTACTAATTGGAATTGTAATTGATACATAGGTAAACGGCGTCGAAAGATAAAAATAAGAAAGTAGCACGAAAAATAGCGTCGCAAAATTTTAAGGCACCTAAATCTTAGTCTAAAGAAAAAGCACTTAAGGGATTTTACGGCAAAACTAAAAATTCTAGAAGTACAAATAACTATGGCAAAACTAAACTTAATACTAAAAGTTGCGAATATAGTCTAAAAATCTAAAGGTAATAAAACTAAAAAAAAAAAAAAAAATTTTTTTTATAGACAAAATCTTAAAAATATATTTTTTTTTATAATTTTTTTTTTTACGTTTTTTTTTTTTTTTTACGTTTTTGTTTTTTTTTTTTTTACGTTTTTGTTTTTTTTTTTACGTTTTTGTTTTTTTTTTACGTTTTTTTTTTTTTTTTATATTTTTGCAAATATAAATTAAAAATATAGCGTTTTAGTGCTCCCCGGCAGCGGCGCCAAAAACTTGATGATGTAGCGTGAGGGTACGAAATAGTATTATTTTTTTAATACAAAATACTACAAAATATGACACAAGTTTTATTAGTATAGTGGTAAGTATTCCCGCCTGTCACGCGGGTGACCCGGGTTCGATCCCCGGCAGCGGCGCCAAAAACTTGATGTCGTAGGGGGTGTATACAAAATAGTATTATTTTTAGTGCGAAATACTATTAAATATGCTACAATTTTACACAAGATATTTATTTATTTATAGAATGGATATACTTAAACCTTGCTACAACACTTATAGGCAGTGTACCTAATCGTAGAGTAGTGTAGTTTTTAGTAAGTCCGGTTCGTTCCACAGGGAGCTAGTGAAGTTTAACGCTATATTTTTACACACAATATTTGTAAAAAAATACAAAAAAATATATATGTACTAGTAGTATTATTATTATAAAAGGGGGGTTTTTTACCGTTTAATGACCGGTTTGTCGATTTTTAAGACTTAAGTCACAATTAAAACCTAATGTAAAATATAAAAATAACTTAATTTAAAGAGTAAAGTAAATAACAATAAATAAAGTGCGATAAATTAAATGACATAAAATAAAAGTGCGATAATTAAAAATGCGAAAAAGAGATAAAATAAAGGAATTATGCTTATTTAAACTTCCGTAATCATGATGTTTGACGTGTTGATTTTAATTTTATGCCAATGGGTTAATTGTCCTTTGTCCTGAATTATTTAATATGTCCGTTTGGTTTTTGTCCATAACAGTCCATCAGTCATAAACATAAAGTGCGAGTGTCCTCGTCAAATTATTCTTATACCCGAAGTTAAATATTCCAACTAATTGGGGACTTAAACTGTAACAAGATTTTAATACTTTGTTTAATAATTACACCAGGATGTCGACTGAGTGTAACCCAAGGTTTTAATATTTTGTTATCAGTTATACCAAGTGTCCTTGTACATAATTTCACCCCTGTTTTAATTATTCTAGTGGCTATTAATCCATTCCCGTGTCCGGTTAAATGAACGATTATTCGTACATATAAATACCCCGCCCATCGTGTCCGATTGAGTGTATATGGTAATTTATAGGGACGCCCAATTGTAAATCTTTATATTAACATTAACAAACTATCATTTATTTAAACAAATATAAAGCCCATTAATAGCCCATAGTCTAATTTCCACAAGTGTCGTTCTTTTGTCCAAACCCCAATTATGGTACAAAGCCCAATTACCCAATTTTAGTAATTAGCCCAACATCATGATTACTTCGTTTTAAATAAGCATAATAATAACTTAGCTACGCGACATTAATGTAAAAAGGTTGAACATAACTTACAATGATTAAAAATAGCGTAGCGTTACACGGACAGAATTTCGACTTACACACTCAAACGATCTCTATCATAAATCTTATTATTATCATAATTTAAAATTAAAATTAAGATTATTGTTATATCTGATTACATTAACATTATGATAGAGAATTATAGATATAAATTATAGATATTGATATTGATAGATAGAAAAATAAGAAAAAGATAAAAAAAAATGATCGAAAAAAAAGTATCCTCAAATTGATCGTAAATCATCGCTTTTATAGCGAAATTAGAATTGAAATTTTCATTTACGACCCCTGAACTATGCTCAATTAACAACTTTTTATTATTTAATATTATTCTTATTATGAATTATTTAAATATTATATTTTATTCTTGTGCATAGTTGACTCGTAATTTTTACACCGTTGCGTCGAGCGCTGAAAGTTGGTTCATGCCTCGGTTCCGGATTTTCGAACGCCCTTTCGTACAATTTTATATCGTGTACTTTGCGTTTTGTAACTTGTACTCTTGTCATTTTTAGACGTTCTTCATCAATAATTTGAACCTTTTTAATTGTATCTTGTACTTTTGAGCTTTTTGGACCTTTTTGTCTTCAATTTGTCGAATCTGCCTTTTGTCTTCGCACTTATTTAATATAAACGAATATCACTTGAAAATGGAACAATTGCAACTAAAATCTTGTCTTTCTTGGGGGATAATGCTATGAAATATATGTTCCTTTTTAGCCTTATCACTTACTGCATGCTGCTGCTTGCTTTTACTACTATATGCCGTATCCTACTACATGATTTCACTACTGTATGATATCACTTGTTTTCGATTGCATGCTACTTCTGTACGATTCATTATTATTGCCATGCTACTTATTGTTATACATGATTTAAACTATTGGCCTAATACGTGCTTGCTTTATGACTTACTGACATGGAAAATTTATTTTTCCTTGTTCAGATGTCGGATGTTCCACCTGCTATCGTTTTGGGCAGTTTAGACTCTTCAGCTACTCCACCTACCACCGTTGCCGATCCACCGATCCCAATACGCACGAGTGACCCCGGTGCTTCATCTTCCGGGACTAGCAGCCAGCCGCCTGCACCAGTGGCTACTATTGACGGACACATGGACCCTACAGAAATTCCAGCTCCGTCTGCTCCCGGACCCTCGGAGCCACAACCCCGCATCGGTGGTGTTGTGATTCCCGCGGAGTTCGGGGAAGGGCAATTCCGTAACCATATGCGCATGCCGTGCCGATGCGCTGCTAATGGACGTTTAGTGCCGATTCCGCCAGGCAGACACAGAGAGATGTTGGCCGCCTTCGGGCTGCCAGTTCAGCCACCCGTACCACCACCACATGATTCGGATGACTCATCCACCGATTCTTCATCAGATGATTCTTCATCAGACTCCCGTGACTCCGACGAAGAGAACCTTGATGACGTACCTATACAGGCACCCTCTACCCCACCGAAGAAGCGGTACCGTCCTGATGGCACCGTCATTCCAGGGGTGAATGGAGGTCGTGCTTTCACTGAAGCTTTTGGTCGGCGTCGGAGGGTTACTGCCCGTAAACGGCTTGTGCCGTACCCTGCCGACCCACAGATACGTAAGGTTCCCCGTTACGTACTGACTATTTCTAGAGCCGGGACATCTGCACCCCGTTTCGTGCAGTCTGCACCATCCGCACCATCCGCACCACCGGCACCACCGGCACCACCGGCACCACCTGCACCACCAGCACCACCTGCCCCACCATCTCCCACTATCGAGGAATTGACAAGGGAGGTGGGAATCCTCCGAGCTCGGGTTACTGAGCTCGAGGAGCAGTTAGCTCAGGTTTTAGACATCCTACACCTACCTTCACCGTAGGACCTTTTATGTTAGAATTCATGATGTAATCTAGTTATAGTTTCATATTTCACTTATGTATTGTACGAATCTATCATGATGTATGAAACTTATTATTAATGAATGGAAACTTTGTGATGTTATTTTTGCACAAGTATTCTATTTACGTTACTGTATGGTGTTTTGAGGTACTTGTATCAACTTGCGTTACTTAATTAACATGTGTTGTGCTGTTTACATGTTTGTTGTTATATACTATATTATTATATATTGAATGCTGGATTTTGACTTGAGTCAAAATGTTTGTATAGAACACCATGGCTAACGGTCGATCCACACCTACTGCTGCTCAAATTGAAGAGATTATCCAAGAACGTGTAGCCGCAGCCATTGCAGAAATGCAACCCCAAGCTCCACCGCCACCGCCGCCACCACCGGTTATTCAACCCGTTCGAAATGGGTGTACTTACAAGGAATTCCAGAGCTATAAACCACATAACTTCAGCGGCACTGAGGGACCGGTTGGTCTCACCAGATGGTTCAAGAAACTTGAATCAGTATTCCGAGTTAGCAACTGTTCGGAGGACAGCAAAATCAAATTTGCTTCTTGCACGCTATCTGACAGCGAGCTCACGTTGTGGAACACAATGGCACAGGCACAGGGCATTGATGAGGCGTATGCTACGCCATGGGAAGAATTTAAGTGTGCCATGATTGAGGAGTATTGTCCGAGAACCGAAATCCAAAAGATGGAAATGGAATTCATGCAGTTAAAGGCCGTTGGGAACGACCTTGATGGTTACAACAGGAGATTTTTGGAGTTGGCCCTGATGTGTCCGACAATGGTCACCCCAGAATTCAAGCGTATGGAGAGATACTTTTGGGGACTTCCTAAGTCCATCAAGGGTAACGTCACCTCGTCCAAACCACCGAATGTTCCCGAAGCGATGCGCATGGCGTATACTTTGATGAATCAAATAACCATCGATGAACTGGAGAAAACTAAGACTGAAGCGGGTACTAGTGAGAAGTGCAAATGGGATAACCACAACAACAACAACAACAGGGGAAGAAACTATGATCAAAACCCGGCGAAACGACATGAGGGTTTCAGAGGAAATAACAACGGTGGAAACCTCAACCCCAACAACAACACCAACTCCAACCCGAACTACAAAGGAACCTTACCACAATGCAAGCGGTGCTACAAGCACCACACTGGGTATTGCAATGTTGTTTGTGAGAAGTGCCAACGGTCTGGGCATGTTGGAAAAGACTGCAAGGTCACCACTTTGAATGGGAAGCCGAACACCAATGGACCGAAGAAGTGCTACGAATGCGGGCAGACGGGCCATTTCAGAAATGCGTGCCCAAACAAGCCAAAAGATGGCGGACCACCGCACGCTAGAGCTTTCAACGTTAATGCAAGGGATGCACGCGAGAATCCCGACTTGTTGACAGGTATATTCAAAATCAACAATCTTTTAGCTTCTGTCTTATTTGATACTGGTGCGGATAGAAGTTATGTATGTAGACATTTTTGCGATAAGATTAATTGGTCTTTAGTCCCGTTAAAAGAGAGTATGCTTGTCGAGGTCGCCAACGGTAAACTTGAAAAAGTTGACCACATTAGTCGTGGAGCTATTATCAACATAGCTGGTGCAGATTTCGAAATTGATTTGATACCTATCAAACTGGGAAGTTTTGACGTGATCGTTGGTATGGATTGGTTGACCAAGATAAAGGCTGATATTATTTGTGGAGATAAAGTACTTCGTATACCACAAGGAGACGGTGAGCCACTAATCATCTACGGAGAGAGATGTACCTCGAAGCTGAACCTCATTAGTTGCGTGAAAGCGCAAAAGATCATGAAGAAGAGACGTTTTGCTGTCCTAGCACATGTGAAAGCGGTAGAAACTGAGGTGAAAAGCGTGAACGACGTTCGAATTGTGAACGAATTTTCCGATGTCTTCCCAGAGGAATTTCCTGGATTGCCGCCGCAAAGAGCAGTAGAATTTTAGATCGATTTAGTGCCAGGAGCCGCACTTGTAGCTCGCGCACCTTATAGACTCGCACCTTCTGAGATGCAAGAATTACAGAGTCAATTACAAGAGTTGTTAGACCGAGGATTTATTCAACCAAGTTTCTCGCCTTGGGGCGCACATGTGTTGTTTGTGAAGAAGAAGGATGGATCCTTCCGTATGTGTATCGACTACCGTGAACTCAACAAATTGACTATCAAGAATCGGTATCCTCTTCTACGAATTGATGATCTTTTTGATCAACTACAAGGATCGAGTGTCTACTCAAAGATCGATTTGCGATCCGGTTATCACCAGTTGAGGGTGAAGGAAAGTGACGTGATGAAAACTGCATTCAGGACCCGTTATGGTCATTATGAGTTTCTCGTGATGCCATTCGGTTTGACAAATGCACCTGCCGTGTTCATGGACCTTATGAATCGTGTCTGCAAGCCGTACTTGGATAAGTTTGTTATCGTCTTCATAGATGATATCCTCATCTACTCTAAGAGCGAAGAAGAGCATGAGCAACACCTCCGATTAGTACTTGAACTCTTAAGACAAGAGCAACTTTACGCCAAATTCTCCAAGTGTGAATTTTGGTTGAAGGAAGTTCAATTTCTGGGTCATGTTGTGAGCGACCAGGGTATCAAAGTTGACCCTACCAAGATTGAAGCCATCAGCAAGTGGGAGACCCCCACTACTCCGACGCATATTTGCCAATTCCTAGGTCTCACCGGTTACTACCGAAGGTTCATTGAAGGATTTTCTCTGATTGCGCGTCCTTTGACTGCGCTGACTCACAAGGGAAAGAAGTTCCTTTGGGAACCCGCACACGAATCAGCATTTCAAACTTTGAAGAAGAAGTTAACCACCGCACCTATCCTATCGCTTCCCGAAGGCAGTGACGATTTCGTTGTTTATTGCGATGCTTCGAAGAGTGGTTTTGGTTGTGTACTGATGCAACGATCAAAGGTTATTGCCTATGCCTCCCGCCAATTGAAGATTCACGAGCGGAACTACACTACTCATGATCTTGAACTTGGAGCTGTTGTCTTTGCGCTTAAATTGTGGAGACATTATTTGTATGGAACTAAGAGCACTATCTTCACCGATCACAAGATTCTCCAACACATATTCGATCAGAAGCAACTGAATATGAGACAGCGTCGATGGATCGAGACACTCAACGACTACGATTGTGAACTCCGTTATCACCCTGGCAAGGCCAATGTTGTAGCTGACGCTTTAATTCGAAAGTAGAGGATGTCACCTCTTCGTGTAAGGGCTCTGAACATCACCATCCATTCGAACCTCAACAGCCAGATCAGAGTAGCCCAAGATGAGGCTCTCAAGGAGGAGAACATATCTCACGAACATTTGAACATACTTGTCTCTCGATTCGAGGTTAGGGAGTCTGGACTCCGATGTTATGCCGGAAGAATTTGGGTACCTTGTTATGGAGATCTACGAAACCTGATACTTGATGAAGCCCACAAATCTAGATATTCGATTCACCCTGGAGCGGACAAAATGTACCACGACCTTAAAGAACAGTATTGGTGGCCGAATCTTAAGAAGGACGTTGCGACTTATGTTGGTAAGTGTTTAACTTGCTCGAAGGTTAAAGCCAAGCATCAGAGACCTTCTGGGTTACTTCAGCAACTGGAAATCCCACAATGGAAGTGGGAAAGGATCACAATGGATTTCATTACCAAGCTACCAAAGACGGTGGGCGGATACGATACCATTTGGGTTATTGTTGACCGCCTTACTAAATCTGCACACTTTCTAGCGATGAAGGAAATGGATACAATGGAGAGACTTGCTCAATTATACATCAAAGAGGTTGTATCTCGTCATGGTGTACCTTTATCGATCATCTCCGACCGCGATCCCCGTTTTGCTTCTAGATTTTGGCGTTCTTTGCAAGAAGCCATGGGAACTCATCTTGACATGAGTACTGCTTATCACCCTCAGACCGACGGGCAAAGTGAACGAACAATTCAGACCTTGGAGGACATGTTGCGTGCATGTGTCATTGATTTCGGAAAGGCCTGGGAAAGGCATTTGCCACTCGCCGAATTCTCGTATAACAACAGTTATCACTCTATCATTAATGCAGCACCTTTTGAAGCATTGTATGGCCACAAGTGCCGATCTCCTATTTGTTGGGCTGAAGTAGGCGAAAAGCAAATCACCGGACCCGAGGTCGTCCACGAAACCACGGAGAAGATTGCTCAGATCCAAGCTAGACTTAAGACTGCCCGTGATCGCCAAAAGAGTTATGCTGATCTTAAACGTAAGGACTTTGAATTCAACGTTGGTGACCGCGTAATGTTAAAGGTTGCACCTTGGAAATGTGTGATCCGTTTTGGAAAACGTGGAAAGTTGAACCCACGATACATTGGTCCTTTTGAAATCTTGGAACGTGTTGGACCCGTTACTTACCGTTTGGATCTACCAGCACAATTGAGCTCAGTTCATCCTACCTTCCATGTGTCAAACTTGAAGAAGTGTCTTGCTGCACCTGAACTTATCATACCATTGGAAGAACTTACGATTGACGACAAACTTCACTTTGTGGAAGAACCTGTTGAGATTATGGATCGTGAGATCAAAACTTTGAAACGCAACAAGATTCCGATCATCCGAGTATGATGGAATGCCAAACGAGGACCTGAGTTTACTTGGGAGCGAGAGGATCAAATGATGCGGAAGTATCCTCACCTTTTCCCGACTCCTCCATCTACCTCAGCTTAAATTTCGGGACGAAATTTTCTTTAACAGGTGGGTAATGTAATGACCCTGGATTTTCCAACGTTATTTTATTAATAATTGTTATTATTAATACTTGTGATTAAACGAATGTATGTTATTACATTTACTTGTTGCCATGATTAACCGTACTTGACTTTTAAATGCCCGAAACGTCTTTGTGACACACGAAACTTCACGAATAATATTTTCAAGTATTATTTACATTCGTGATTAAGTTTATTAATCATTTTAATTAACTAAGGTTATTAGTTAGTTACTTGGGCTTTATTTGGATTAATTTGTTAATTAATTGAACTTGGGCCTTGTTAATGTTAATGGACTCTTGAACTTGGGCTTATAAGCCCACCCTACCCATTTATATGGATTAACTAGCCCACTTAGACATGTAAGTAGTACTTGTAAGTGTAACTATGGCATTAAGAAACTAGCCCACTTAGTTTATGGCATTAAGAATCTAGTTACACCATGTTTCCATGCAAATGTCATCCATTAACCAACTTTAAAGAGCTTTACATGCAAGTGACCAAGAAACTCTTCCATTCCCCCCTTTTTTTCTGCTGAATGCCGAAGGCCTTATGGCCATGTGGGGATTCAAATTTTTTTTTTTACACTACTTGTTCACTAGTACTCACTTGCATCTCTCATTTCCAACTCACACTCTTACTTGCAACATTTCTTTTCTCTCTTTTTCTCTAAAAGATAGTAAGTAACTTGAAGCATTTTCTCTTCTTCTTTTCTTGTTAATAACCAATCCAACACCCTTACATCATCATCATTTAGTAAGTAACTTGAAGCATTTTCTCTTCTTCTTTTCTTGTTAATAACCAATCCAACACCCTTACATCATCATCATTTGTTTGTTGTTTAATTTGTTCATGTTGTTTAGTTAATTACTTGTTGTTACTTACTTACTAGCTTTCAAGAATCAAGACTTGTTAGTTTGATTCTTCATTTTATCTTGTTATAACAAGAACAACAAGAACATAAACTTTCTAGTTATGTTCTACACTTGTTAATTTTAAAAGATTAATGTTCATGTGTTGAAATCATACTTGTAGTTCTTGAAGTAAACTTAAGGTTTACTTTTTCTTAAAGATCAAACTTTGGTTGAATCTTTAAAAGTATGAACAACCATGAACCTTTTACTTGTTTATTTAATTTATCACTTCATTCTTGCACTTTAAATTCATGTTTGTTGGTTATTATTGGTCAAGTGTTACTAGTTAACCTTGATCTCATTAATCTTGAACTTAAAATTAACTTGAAAGTTCAAGAACACATAAATAAGTTTTCTTTAAATATAACTTTGTATACTTATGCTTGATCTAGACTTTTGAGTCTTGGATCTTCAAGATCTAACTAAGAACTATGTTCTACAATTTAAGATCTTGATTTCATAAGTTCATTTTCAAGTTTGTAACTTATTATTAGTTTTAAAGTTCATGTATGTGTTAGATCTAAGACTTTGATGTAACTTTGGTTCATCAAAACACTTGCAACACTTAAGTGAGTTGTGCTTCATGTCTTGGAATTGCACTTGGGTTATGATGGTCAAACCATGGTAAAGATGATGTAAACACATCAATGAGTTGTACACTTGAAGCTATAGGCTTCAAGGATGAGAACCATGATGAACATCAAGCACCAAACCCACCGGAACCCATTTATCTTTCTGTTTCTGTTTACAGCCTACTGTTCTGCTGTTTCTGTAACAGACCAGTAGACCTGGGCTGTTGTGATTATGATTTTCAAATAGATCTTTTGGAGTAGATAACTTTTCATATAGGACTCATCTTAATCCGAGTTACGGTTTAGGATTTATGGCCCTCCGATCGTCACTATGTCCTTTTAATGTTGTGCAGAAATTTCTGACCTACTCGCACTTAGACCGTTGCCACGGTCAAACAAAGACGAGTTTGCTTCTGTAAATTTTACCACACTTAAAGGACTCATATACGGAGCCATGGCCACTGGTCTCACCTTAATTCAGTAAGGGTAGAGGCCGTGGTGACTGACTGAAGTCAGCCTTTGTTTTAAACTACTTTCTTGAACGAAACCTACTTTACACCTTTTGTTAAATGACGAATGATGATGACCCTTAAGACCTTATTTACATACTTTTAAACCTTTTCAGATGGTTTACTGACTTATTACTATTTGACTTAGGTTGAGGACCCGTTTGGACGACCTTCATTACTTGCTTACTTTCCGAGTCATACTTTACCGCTACTTTATCATTGTGAGTTATAGCATTCCCTTTTTACTTTAACTTATTTTGGGAACTGAGAATATATGCGGATTTTATGTTTTATATACTAGGCATGAGTACTTAAACTTTATATATGTGTGGGTTATATAACGGCATAAACATTCCCTTTAGCTCGGTAACGTTTAGTCATTGGTTTTTGAACCGGTGAACGTCAATCTTAGATATGGATCCATAGGGTTTGACATCCCCACTCGGGCTAATAGCGCTAGCATTTAACGAGTGTTTAATACTTCATAGACATACGCACTTGCCAAGTGTACTTTCAGGGGGTATAAACGTTAAGTTAGTTACCAAGTGCCCACGGTTAACATATACTTTATCATATTGTTTTGAAACGCTCTTTGTAGCACTGAAATCTCGTGGCCTACCTTACTTACTGTTATACTTAAACTATAGCTCACCAACATTTGTGTTGACGTTTTAAAGCATGTTTTTCTCAGGTGCTTGAGGTTAGCTTCCGCTGTGTACTAGTCGTGCTGTAGACACCCGCTGCTTAGAGTTGTTATCGCATGAACTACTTTATTTTGCATTCAAACATTTGTACTTTTGAACTATGACTTGTAACGACCGTTGTGGTCACCTACACTTATTATTTGCTTCTACTTAGAGAAGCATGCTTTTGGATTGTAAAACATTCGACGTTGGTTTAGACATCACTTTATTAATGAATGCAAACTCTTTTTGAAAACGCATATAGTACTTAACCTTGTAATGATCCTGTTGTTGATGATTCGTACACGATGGTTTTGTACGGGGCATCACATAAAAGGTATATGATATGCATGTTTTTGGAAAGCTGGCGAAAAATCAATGACTTTTCATTTAGATATCGAATAGTTTCGATGAACGGATTAAGAGATATGATCAAATGAATTATGATTGACGTTAATTGAAATTGCTTTTGAATCTGCAATTAAGATTTAAACAACTTGTTTACGAGATTGATAAAATGGATTTTTTTTTTTACCAACCAAGTAAATGAATCCTTATATAAGGTACGTCTCGTTTTGTTGAACTATTGTCAAAATTGACTTTTTGAAACGAGTTTGGATAAATTTTGTATGTCGATCTCGAGCATTAGGATTGTGATACACTATGACCTGACCTAGCTTGATAGACATTTATTGACCAACATATGTTCTCTAGGTTGAGATCTACGGTTATTTGGTAATCCGAGTTTCGGTCACATTTTGGTGAACGACTTTATATGCTGCTAAGGTGAGTTTCATTGATCCCTTTTTAATTGCTTTTGCAATCTATATTTTTGGGCTGAGAATACATGTACTTTATTTTAAAACGCAATGGATACAAGTACATACTAAATTCTACACTGAGTTTGAACCGAAAATCCCTTAGCTTTGGTAACTAGTAACTGCCAGTTATAAGAACTGGTGGGCGCGAGTAGTAGTATATGGATCCATAGGGCTTGACATCCTCGTCTGTTCCAGGTATAGAAACCCTAGCCTGAACTATAAAATAGACATATGCTATTTGAGTGTATCGTACATGTTGGTTGCATGTTAAACACAGGGGTACTTATTAGATAGACGTTAAAGCTTAGTTACCAGGGTGCTTAATCTTACAGAATAATTTGATAAATGTTTCGGATAAAACAACTGAAATCTTGTGATCCATCTTTATATACAGATTATGCGCAATAATAAAACTATGAACTTACCAACCTTTGTGTTGACACTTGTTAGCATGTTTATTCTCAAGTTTCCTAGAAGTCTTCCGCTGTTTGCTTATATGTTAGACAAGCTATGTGCATGGAGTCTTACATGGCATATTTTTCAAGGAAATGTTGCATTCACCAAATCATCACCATGTATCTTATTTTGACTGCATTGTCAACGGAAGTATCAATGTAAACTATTATATTACAGTGATTGTCTATATGTAGAAATCATCAGATGTCGAAAACCTTTGATTTAAATATTCATTTATGGTGTGCCTTTTCAAAAGAATGCAATGTTTACAAAACGTATCATATAGAGGTCAAATACCTCGCAATGAAATCGATGAATGACGTGTTCGTCCATATGGATTTGGAGCGATCGTCACAATAAATGATAATAATAATCTTATTAGTTATAATAATATTAGTAATGATAATAATAGTATTAATAATAATAATAATATCATCACTTTTACATATCAAATTTTATATATATATATATATATATATATATATATATATATATATATATATATATATATATATTATTTTAGAAATATTTAATATTAATAATACAAGTAATAATATTAACAATAATGATAATGAAAGTAATGATAATAATATTAATATAACAATTATATATTCAAACTTGTAATTAAATATAATATATTACCATTTATTATATAATATCTATAATTTATTAAATCTTTAATATTTATTAATTATATATGTGTGTATATATATATATATATATATATATATATATATATATATATATATATATTACAATATTGCATATGTATAGAATTCATATATATTTACATATTTATTTACACACTGGTGTTCTTGAATCGTCGGGCATAGTCAAAGATCTAATGGTTTCATGGAACAATTTCAAATATTTTGAAATTCAACATAACAGACTTTGCTTATCGTGTCGAAATCATATGAAGATTAAGTTTAAATTTAATCGAAAATTTCTGGGTCGTCACAAATAATCGACAACTAGTCATTGTTAGACGTAAACATTGTTATGATTAATTTGATATTATTTGCATATGTTTTGATTGCATGTTTTAAATTTATGTGTTTTAATTTAGATGCCTTTAGGTGCTAGTATATTCTACATATTATTTTGTTTAAAGAAAATAATTGAATAAAAGTGAAGTCAATAAGATATATTTTAAACATGCATAAGACTTAAATTGAAAATATATAATCATCAACTTTGTTAGTTTGTAAAGTTAGTTACATATGTGAAAATCTGAATTGTGGTATGAAGTGATAACGATAAGAACATATATGTACAAAGTAATCATTAGCACGTCTGGTCAGCGTGATGGTGATTAAGTTGAATGTATGAACTTATCGAAATCATTGAATACTAATATGAAATATTATATGATACATTTACTCTACTTAGATCAATTTTTAACTCTTATAGGATCTTGAAAATCTAATTTGTTTCTTTACTTGAGACGTGTTAATATTATGAGTAATTCTAGCAACTTTAAGAGTTTTAAAAATAATTAAGATTTTAATTGATACACACGTTATCTAAGTTTGAAAATATGACGTTTCATATATAAGTATCAATAGTGGACCCTTAATAACTATACCACTAAGTTACAAAAAGAAAATAATATTGTATAAATTAATATAATTTGCATTAAAACCCTATTATACTCTCGTAAACAATTCCAACGCGCAAAACCCTCATTTGTTTGCTATTTTGTGTGTTTTTGTTTCTTAACTTTTTTTCAATTTCGAGGACGAAATTTTTTTAAGTGGGTAGAATTGTAATATCCCGCGAAAATTTAACACTATAACTTTGATAATATTTAAGACAATGTTTTGAGATGGAAAATAATTCATAAGTAAAGATTACATCTAATCTTAAGTTTAATATAACTATTAATTATATCCTAAGTTTGTTTAACAATAATATTAACATAAGTTATAAATTGATTAGTTTGTCACATGATAATTTAATTTGTAAATCTTGTTCTTTTAATAAGATTACTTTAATGCCTAGAACTTTTAATCTTTTACCACAAGTGTAATACATGTCTAGATACATGAGACTTTTGGATTACTAACTCATTATTTACTCTTGTAACTTGCAAAGTTAACTTTCATTAATATCCTTAATGATGATCTCTTAATACATGACATTTCACAATTACTTGAATCACAATTACAAGAAAGTTGTACGTATGTTATGATCTATTCTTCCATTTTTTATCTAGCCTAAAAATCCTACACAATTCACTCTTCCAATTACCAAGTGTTTGATTCATTTTGAAAAAAAAACAAGGTTGTATTGATGTTCTATATCAAGGTAATACTTTTATCTTTTGTTTCATATTATTAATAGTATAATATTATTTTATAAGCTCTAAAAGTTTGAATTAAAATATATAAAAATATCAAGTCAAAACTTTGTTAAACACTTCATACTTTTGGTGGTTAAAATACAGCAACAATAATGAGTTTTTAATAAAGCTTATAATTTTGTAATAATATGAATAAACTCATAAATATCATATGATCATATGATAATATTATAAAAAAGGGATATTACATAGTTCCTACATGAATGTGTTTTGTGCTCATACTCTTGTATGTATTAGATTCGGTTCGGTGATCGCTTTCTCTTGGTGATTCTTTCGTCTTTGAAATTTCGTTACTCGAGATAAGGTACGGATATTCTAGGTGGTTCTAGGATCATTTCGGTAAAATCTTTCTTCTCAAAACTTTGTTTCGAATTTTGTATAAAAATCATTAGTATGACATGCTCATTTGATTATTCGTTATGTTTGTTAGTCTATAATTAATGTTATGATTTTCCCCATTTTTGATGTACTAACGAGGTTTCTAATTATGTTTGATAGTTGAGGAATCATAATAAATTGGTCTTTAGAAATTGCGTGTAACAACCCAAACCATACCGCGTATAAAACCCCGTTAAATTTCATGACAAAAAAAAAAAATTTTGCTGACTGACCCATTTGCGCGGCGCGCCGACAGGTTGCGCGGCGCGCAGAACCTGTCTGGCAGCCCGCTGTCCCGTTTTACTTAAAATGCCAAAATGTTTGACCCGTTCCCGACGTTTTTAGCCAAAACGCTTTTAACCATGAATTCATACATATAAAACTAACACGTTTAATTAATAAAATTAAGTTTACGAAGCGGGTCCCACATTGACCCATTTTACCACCTTAAGTACCAAAATACAATTTTCGACTTTAAGACTTTAATACAACACAAAGCCGAGCATGGCGATCGGGGATACGCTACCCAATCCTAAACGATCCAAAAGCAAGTCTCTAAAGCAAGCTATGAAAGTCTTCTAGTCCTCGCACTTACCCGAGCCACCGTCCGCATGAAATCTATAAAAATAATCAACAACGAGAGGGTAAGCTAGTGCTTAGTGAATGATAATATACTACATACATATATATGTATAAAATGAATACGCCACACAAAACAAATACCGCATACCGAAGCATCCAAGTATAAAGCGTCTACACTAAGCATACCGTACGATCTAAGCAACGAGCTAAAGATACAACACAAAAGATAGTCCACCAACGACAAAGTAAACATCGCCAAATAGCTACACCCGGAGGGTTAGCTACAACACAACAACACATTAATATATATATAACAATATAAACGAACAAGGTTAACCCCTTAACCTCAAACACACGAACATTGGCCGAACAACCCGAGCCTTGTGAATTCGCACAACCCGAAATTCACTTCTCAACCATAAGATGACCGAACAACCCGAGTCATCATGAATCCGCACTACCCGAGATTCATTACCTCCAATAAGGTGACCGAACAACCCGAGTCACCATGAATCCGCACTACCCGAGATTCATTTCACAATACTAAAACCCACGGTCACGGGATTATAAAATCCACCACACAACCATATCAACCCTTCGCCATTAGGGTTATAACAACCAAATCACAACCAAGTGTGATAACGTGCACACAAACGTGTACTTCGCCAAAGATGGTCAACCAAGACGCACAAACGTGCCAATTGGACTCATACACAAGTCCTTCAAATCCACCTATATGTGAAGTGAGCTCTATAACCGAGAATCACCTCACCCGACCCGCACCCATCCTACACATACATATGCATATAGGATATTATCACTCACCTTGAAGTCTTGATGAAAGCTTCCAAATAATCTGCAACTCGCCAATGGGAAATACCTATTCCATTATCATAATTACAACAATACACTTAGAATGGATTCACAAATCAACCCAAATTGACACTTAGTGCAAATTTGACCCAAATGCACTTCCAAGTACAAAACGCGCCCAAAATTAACCAATAATCACCAACACAAGTGAGAATGGTCATAATATGCCAATTAAACCCGAACTCAAGTGTTAAACACGTGTCATACCCATTTTGACACTTAAACCCTAATTTTGACCCATAAAGGCCAAAATCTCATCCTTTACAAGTTTTGACACCAAAACACATTTAACTCGGTTCTATACTTCAACTTAATCCATTTTAAGTTTATAAACCTCATTAAATCGCCAATCGGGTCATAGTCACCACCAAACCCTAATTTGACCCAAAGTCAAAGTTAGTCAACCAAACAACCTCCAATGGGTTCCAATACTTCCATAATCGCTAACTAAAGTGATTAAACTAAATTTCAAGTTCTAAACATGGCCAATTTGTTCACCAACCCAAAATCCACCAACAATTAACAATAAACCCGATTACTAGCATCACTAAACCCATTTCATCACCTAAAAGGGTATTACAACAAATTAACTCAAAACCCTAACTTGAATATCAAATTAAATAAATGAAATTCGGAGTTTGAGCTTACCAATACTATCACCGCGTAGCCGAGAACGAAAGGAACAACTTTAAAACCCGAGACTTTGATCGATTCGAGCTTCTTCTTCCCCAAAACCTCAAATCTCTCTCTAGACCTCTCTCTCTCTCTAAGAATGGATGAGGATGATGAATGGATGTGAAATGATCCAAAGTTGGATCTAAACCAACTGATAATGCCCACAAATCCGGCCCCATGTGAAATTACCCAAATACCCTTCATTTAAAATAAATAAAACAAGATAGGTTCTGTCAGCGCGTTTGCGCGGCGCGCGGCCGCTTTGCGCGGCGCGCAGATTGACAGATTCAGCTCTTTTCCAAATTTAATATACATAAATATTCAACGAAGCCCGATCTCATATGCCTTTAATAAACAAGTATACAAAATAAATATTCGGGTCTTACAACTCTCCCCCACTTAAACTCGATCACGTCCTCGTGATCCTCATCACTTAACCAAACAGACCTCACCCTACGGTCCTCGACATAAGTCTCAATCCGACTTCCTAAGCAATTCTTTCCAACGAATCGCCTTCCACAACTAAATCGTCACCCGCGACTTCTCAAGTCCACAATCCGAGCACTAAAACCATGCTCTTACCCTAACATCGGGAAAACTCAACTAATCTCGTACCGGGATGTCAATCCCTTAGCATACTAATACCGAGTACAACTCTAAAAGCAACCAAGTCTCAACCTAAGGTCAACGACCCGAAACAACGAAGACCGAACCAAAAGAATCCTTACGGATACCACCAATCACGAATCATCCATTGTAGTGCGCAATACGACCCATACGCAACTACCGTAACAACACAATCCACGGTTAGAAACCGATAGCGCCCAAAGCGGCTATGGGAACACAAATCCCAAGGGGTACGAAATCATCTATCGTCACACCCGTAACAAACATGTGAGCGAAATACGGCTATCGCACCACTAATCATACCACATGGTCCTCACGACCCCACCATCGACGCATAAAACGACCGATAGTTCCCACAACATGGTCCTCACGACCCCACCATTGGTGTATCAAATAACCAATAGATTACAACTCAACATGGCCGAAACAACCCGAGCCAAAACACATATGGAGGATGGTCGAAACAACCCGAACCTTAGTGAATTCGCACAACCCGAAATCCACCAACCCAATCCATATATCTCACAACGAAATGACCGCACAACCCGAGTCATCGTGAATACGCGCAAACCGATATTCACTGCCACCGCCACATAGTATAACCGAGGATGGCCGTACAACCCGAGCCTTAGTGAATCCGAACCACCCGACATTCACTACCTCAAACTATGAGCCCAACCAACAGGGACAATCGTACTACCCGAAATATTGTGAATACGAACAACCCGATGTTCACGTCCCACAACACAACTCTCTTGATGAAGTCAGCGGACCCCGAAGGTCATGCTCCACCAATCTCAATACCGGATGAAGTCAGCGGACCCGAAGATCATGCTTCACCGATCTTAACACCACGCTCATGACGAAGTCAGCGGACCCTAAAGATCATGCTCCATCAATCACGTACTCCCATGATGAAGTCAGCGGACCCTAAAGATCATGCTCCATCACGTAACCATACTATAATGAAGTCAGCGGACCCGAAAGTCATGCTTCATTAATCCACAATACTACGATGAAGTCAGCGGACCCCGAAGGTCATGCTTCATCAACCACATACCATAATCGAGCAAGAACCACCTATATCAAACATAGGTACCGAACAAGAATTCTCCAAAAGAGAACCCGACACACACCTTCCTTAACCGAAGGATTTCACCTTGCTCACCAAACACGACCATTATCTCTCAACGAGGTTTACCACATTACCACCTCGGTGGTAATTCCAATCTAAACCATAAGTACAATTTATCCGAAATCGTACTCTACCACAAATCGACCAAAACTAGGTCTCGACAAAGTGTCCGGATCTACCAAAGCATCATCCGAAATATCACACTAAAACTTCCTCGTGCGGGAGTGCGACTCCCCCACTTGGAACCACGTTCCTATATCACAACTCGTACACCCGTACGATGCTACCAAAGGTAGACTTTACCAACAATTGGGTACACACGACCCATCACCACACCTTGCTCTAATCTTGAGCACGCGAAGGATTTCAATCAATCCTTAAACACTTCGAACGAAAAGTGTATCACGATTACACAAACCATACCCTCGCAATTATCCAATTGCTTTAGTTTGTCAAGTTTCACCTAGTCACTCATGTACCTACGGGTTTCTCCCGGTACCCTAAGTACAATGTAACCACAACACAATCGGAGTCGACACCACGCTAGTAGGTATAAAAGAGGCACCTAATGTCGCGTCATAAAGACTCCATTACCAACACACATCGAGATTTTAAACACTCGGCCTCAAAGGTTCCAATCACCCGACGAACCTCATGGTTCATCACTTCAACACCAAAAGCGAACACGCGCTAAACAATCGAACACCAAAACCATTTCCGTGGCTTGGTAGTAACATTCCCCAAATACTAAGGAATGCTTGGTTACACCAAGTCTTACGCCCTTCGTCCAACAACCAAACATCACCATAGGGTACTTCCGTTAGGAACGTCACCCTTAACCATAACATGCAAATCACTATGCAATTAACAAGTCCGAACATAAACGCCACATAAATAAATATTTAAAGACATATTTATCAAAACGAAACGTACCTCAACGTCTCCTTGCGGCATTCGCTGCCGCCAACTCGGGACAATCCGGCTTGCGATGTCCCTCTTTATGACAATAGTAGCACATTCCGCCTTCACTTCTCGGCATCGTGCATTCCCACAACTTGTGACCCCTAACGCCACAATTGAAACATCTAGGCGCACGAGATTCCACCGCGCCCTTTACCACTTTACTCGTACTCGCACTCGGACCCTTAGTCCTCTTACTCGGAGCACCATAAGAAACAACCCTTCCCTCACTTGAAGGTTCGCCCTTTTTCGATCGCGTATAAGACTCGAAACCTCTAGCCACCGCAAATAACTCCGCAAACGACTTCGCGTAACCCCGGCTAATTTTGCTTTTCAAGTCATCGCTCAAAGTTCGATAGAAATCCTCCATCAACAAACGATCGTTCCCCAAATATTCCGGGCAAAAACGAGCCTTCGACATAAAAGTCGTCTTTAAAGTATTCAAGTCCATAGAACCCTGTTGCAAATTTCGCAACTCACAACGCAATTCCGATAAATCGGCTGAAGTTCGGAACTCCTCGAAGAATTCCTCCTTAAATTCGTCCCACGATAACGTCATAAACGTTTCACCACCGACAAGATCAATCTTGCCATCCAACCAATCCTTCGCCCTACCCCGCAACAAACTAGTAGCGAGTCTCGTCTTTTTCTCGGGAGGGCATTCCATAGTACGAAAACACCCTTCGACATCCGAAACCCAAGTCGTACTCACCAAAGGATCCGGTTTCCCATCATACATCGGGGGTCTAGTCCTCATGAAGCTCTTAAGACAACGCTCCATTTCACCCCTATTTTGGAATTCGGAATACTTCCCATCCATTTCTTCTCGAAACGCTCTCATTTGCTCCGCAACGGCGACCGCAACTCTAGCGTTAAATTCCGTGTCATTCGTCTCGGTCTCGTTTCGCGTCGTCATTCTAAAGAATGCAAAACGATTAGTCCACGCACGTATAAAACGACACGCACAACACCACCCCATCTTGCTAAACACTCGTCGTACATCACTTGTTAGACACGATTTGCACCCGTAATAAGGTCTGCAAGTTCTTATTACGCACGCACGCCGCATCGACTCGTTAGTACAACGACCGCCTCGCTCGATGCTATAAACAAACACAAACAAAATTCTACGCGACAGAAGCACACGCGAGATTTACACCACAACACAAATAATATATTAATAATATCCGCATTACTAATATAAACGTTAGTCGACCTATAAACAAGGCACTAACTAAACCCGTTCCTGACCCGTAATCCTACAAGTCCCGCAATAAATTACGCGCACACAAAAGTCTAAGTCTAGGCACCTATCTCAAGTCACCTAAATCCCTTAGACCAGGCTCTGATACCACTTGTAACAACCCAAACCATACCGCGTATAAAACCCCGTTAAATTTCATGACAAAAAAAAAAAAATTTGCTGACTGACCCATTTGCGCGGCGCGCCGACAGGTTGCGCGGCGCGCAGAACCTGTCTGGCAGCCCGCTGTCCCGTTTTACTTAAAATGCCAAAATGTTTGACCCGTTCCCGACGTTTTTAGCCAAAACGCTTTTAACCATGAATTCATACATATAAAACTAACACGTTTAATTAATAAAATTAAGTTTACGAAGCGGGTCTCACATCGACCCATTTTACCACCTTAAGTACCAAAATACAATTTTCGACTTTAAGACTTTAATACAACACAAAGCCGAGCATGGCGATCGGGGATACGCTACCCAATCCTAAACGATCCAAATGCAAGTCTCTAAAGCAAGCTATGAAAGTCTTCTAGTCCTCGCACTTACCCGAGCCACCGTCCGCATGAAATCTATAAAAATAATCAACAACGAGAGGGTAAGCTAGTGCTTAGTGAATGATAATATACTACATACATATATATGTATAAAATGAATACGCCACACAAAACAAATACCGCATACCGAAGCATCCAAGTATAAAGCGTCTACACTAAGCATACCGTACGATCTAAGCAACGAGCTAAAGATACAACACAAAAGATAGTCCACCAACGACAAAGTAAACATCGCCAAATAGCTACACCCGGAGGGTTAGCTACAACACAACAACACATTAATATATATATAACAATATAAACGAACAAGGTTAACCCCTTAACCTCAAACACACGAACATTGGCCGAACAACCCGAGCCTTGTGAATTCGCACAACCCGAAATTCACTTCTCAACCATAAGATGACCGAACAACCCGAGTCATCATGAATCCGCACTACCCGAGATTCATTACCTCCAATAAGGTGACCGAACAACCCGAGTCACCATGAATCCGCACTACCCGAGATTCATTTCACAATACTAAAACCCACGGTCACGGGATTATAAAATCCACCACACAACCATATCAACCCTTCGCCATTAGGGTTATAACAACCAAATCACAACCAAGTGTGATAACGTGCACACAAACGTGTACTTCGCCAAAGATGGTCAACCAAGACGCACAAACGTGCCAATTGGACTCATACACAAGTCCTTCAAATCCACCTATATGTGAAGTGAGCTCTATAACCGAGAATCACCTCACCCGACCCGCACCCATCCTACACATACATATGCATATAGGATATTATCACTCACCTTGAAGTCTTGATGAAAGCTTCCAAATAATCTGCAACTCGCCAATGGGAAATACCTATTCCATTATCATAATTACAACAATACACTTAGAATGGATTCACAAATCAACCCAAATTGACACTTAGTGCAAATTTGACCCAAATGCACTTCCAAGTACAAAACGCGCCCAAAATTAACCAATAATCACCAACACAAGTGAGAATGGTCATAATATGCCAATTAAACCCGAACTCAAGTGTTAAACACGTGTCATACCCATTTTGACACTTAAACCCTAATTTTGACCCATAAAGGCCAAAATCTCATCCTTTACAAGTTTTGACACCAAAACACATTTAACTCGGTTCTATACTTCAACTTAATCCATTTTAAGTTTATAAACCTCATTAAATCGCCAATCGGGTCATAGTCACCACCAAACCCTAATTTGACCCAAAGTCAAAGTTAGTCAACCAAACAACCTCCAATGGGTTCCAATACTTCCATAATCGCTAACTAAAGTGATTAAACTAAATTTCAAGTTCTAAACATGGCCAATTTGTTCACCAACCCAAAATCCACCAACAATTAACAATAAACCCGATTACTAGCATCACTAAACCCATTTCATCACCTAAAAGGGTATTACAACAAATTAACTCAAAACCCTAACTTGAATATCAAATTAAATAAATGAAATTCGGAGTTTGAGCTTACCAATACTATCACCGCGTAGCCGAGAACGAAAGGAACAACTTTAAAACCCGAGACTTTGATCGATTCGAGCTTCTTCTTCCCCAAAACCTCAAATCTCTCTCTAGACCTCTCTCTCTCTCTCTAAGAATGGATGAGGATGATGAATGGATGTGAAATGATCCAAAGTTGGATCTAAACCAACTGATAATGCCCACAAATCCGGCCCCATGTGAAATTACCCAAATACCCTTCATTTAAAATAAATAAAACAAGATAGGTTCTGTCAGCGCGTTTGCGCGGCGCGCGGCCGCTTTGCGCGGCGCGCAGATTGACAGATTCAGCTCTTTTCCAAATTTAATATACATAAATATTCAACGAAGCCCGATCTCATATGCCTTTAATAAACAAGTATACAAAATAAATATTCGGGTCTTACATTGTGTCAAAACCGTGTCTCGAAAAATCCAACAAAAACAGCCTGGAAATCAGCCCGAATCAGTCCTGAAGCTGCTGTATTTTCAGCCCCGAAACATTCCATAAACAGCCCCGAAATGTCCCGAAACAGCCCGGTAAAGAACATGTGTGAGTGTGGCGAGTGGTACGGTGATTCGTATCGAGTGTCCCTCATTCTATGTGGCTTTACATGTTCCGTTAAATTATGTATAAGTTATGTTATTCAATAAGGGCTCTAAAAGTATGTAAATGACTAGTAGCAAAAGTTAAACCGAGCGGTTGGGTTGACATGAGATTTTAAAAGAAAACGACATATCATGTTATTAAACATTTTAAGTATTTCGTCAAACGTAAAATATTTTGGTTCACTATACTAGTTCTTATTAGACATATTTTAGAGTTCATTATTTACATTTACTTTAAAAGTATTCAGTATTTTGTAAACATAAGTTAATTAAAACGGTTTCTTAAAATGTGCCTAAGAGTAACCTATTCATGGAGGTCCCATGAGCGCATTATTGTGACACCGATAATGTGGCATCGACCGTAGCGGTGTATTGGTTTATTTCTACGGCGTCTCCTTTTGATTACCCGGTAGTGGTACGAGTTCTTTGTTATTTGTATTTTGATAGGAGGCGTATGGATCGATCCTAGGTACTTTGTTTTGACGGTGAACGTTTATCGTAGTGTCATACGAAACGTCACCGATATGAATGATTAGTGGAGTAATTACTCTATGATTTCATTTTGATACTTTGTAAGATATTTGTTTTGACTCTTACTGCATTATTTTATGAAATTTGTGTTATGTACTATACTTTGATATAATGACATCTTTGGTATTGTGGATTTATGCCTATTCGTACTTTTTTTTTTTTTTTTTTGGAAAAGTGTTCGTTTTGAAAGTAAGTTGTATTAAAATAAGTCTACTTTGAAATAAGCTTGTGTTAATATAAGTTTTACACATTTTGTATTGTATATCTATACTAAATCGTACTTTTCTGTCAAACTAAGTTTACTTTGAGAATAAGTTATATCGAAAACAAGTTCTTTTGTAAAATGTATTTGCATGCCATAATAAACTCTTGCGTTTGTTATATCCCTTCACTGGGCTTTGGCTCAGTCGTATTCCGTTTTCTTTCTTATACGACAGGCAAGGTTGGAGAATTCGGATCTCGGGGAGATCTCGTTTGGACTTTTTTAGAGAGATCTCGGCATCTCGGAATAATCTCGGGGAGATCTCGGACGTTGACTTACATTGACTTTATAGGTTTTTAATAAAAATATACATAAAAACATAAATATATGTATATTTATATACGTTTTTACGAGATTTTACAAAAATATCCGAGAAATGAGCGAGAAAATCTTAAAAATTACGAATTTTACAAGAAAATGTTACAAATTAGCAAGAAAATTCGAGAAATCGTGGCTTTGACTAAGTTTGACCCCGTTGACCGAGACATCTCGGGAGATGAACATCTCGTCTCGGTTGCCTTCTAAAAACGAGATCTCGGGGGAGATCTCGGGAGATTTACAACACTGACGACAGGTATTCAGTGGGCTTTGGGATCGAGAGAAGAGTGTAGATTTGAAGTGGACTTAGCACCTTTGCCTTAGAATTTTGTAAAACTTTAGTAATTTTGGTTTAACGTCCGTTTTGTTTAGCTTTGACTTTGGTTTGACTTTGAATAAGATTAACGCTCTTTTACCTTATAAATTATTTTTATACGATTTATTAGAGTTTTGTAAATTAGGGGCAGTATAACATTGAACCCACCCTTGATCACCTACATATAATTTTCTAATCATTCAATTAATCAATAAAAAAGTCAAACATTAAATGTCCATACTTTATACCATACATATTAATATTTTTTAATCATATATATTTTAAATTCACACATAAATAATACAAACAAAATAAAAAATTCTTTGGTACACATCTAGTATCTATTCACAAACAAATCAACAAATCCAAGATCAAAATCAAAATCAAAATCAAAATCAAAATGAATCTACGAAGAGTGATCATGGGTAGGAACCGAGTCTTGTCGTTTCAAAGAGCTCGGGTCTTTGATTGAAGGAGAAGTCTCACCGCCAGCTGGCAAGTCGGATAGTGCGGCCATTATCCTTCGAATACTAACTGATCGAACCGTTCTAAAACTTGTTGCACGAAGACTTGGGGCAGTCTTAGAGAAGATATTGGAAGAACTTGATAGAATAAGATATACAAGACCTTGAACAAGGATGAACAAGGACACTTTTAAAAGAGTGTCGCCGGAGATTATATCGTCAAGCATCATGTTATATAACTTGTTATCGGAATATCAAAGATAGATTCTGGTCGGAAATTAAAATTTGTGTTGTGGAGAACAATGGATAGATGATAGGGAACGAATGAAATTTAAGTTTAAAGATAAATGAGATGCACAAGGGAAGGGTTTTATAGGAAGTTTTTGATGACTTGATGTAGTCAACATGTAACAAACAAACTTGTACAAGTTAGATAATTGACTCAATCTCCCATTCTTCTTTTTCACGTAAATTATTATATTTCTTATCATAAGTTTTCTAGATTATCTTAATACTCGTATCATATATCATATGACTATGCTATGACTATTATGTTGCTACCATATTACATACATATACATACATATTAGTCTAAATTGAAAAGTATTATTGTACGTATATTAATATTAATAGCTATTAAATTAAGTTGTTAAAAGTCAGTGGCGATTCCAGGATGAAAAACTTATGGGGTCTCAAAATTTTTTTTGAAACTAATTATATTTGAAGTGTACTTCAGTGGTCATTTACTTTAAAAAAAATTATAAACTTTAAGAATATATGGGGTCCCATATTGAAATTTAGTGGTGTCCTGTACAATTTAAGGTATACATTCTAAAAAAAAAATTCACACTAGTGGGGTCATAGGACCCCGCTCCATATCCCTTAGAATCGCCCCTGTTAAAAGTTCACGAATTATCAAGTATGTATATATATATATATATATAGGGGCAGGATCAATGGGGAAGTAACCAATCGGGGGAAGCGGGGGGAAGCAAAAAAAAAAAAAAATTCGTTTTTTTGGAATTTTTTTTTCCGGCATCAAGATCACACGAAAATATGAACAATTAGAAGAGACACTTCGTGATGAATGTCATTATTTAGGAGGGAAAACGATCGACAAAAATAACATTCAAGATAATATTGTTCCTGAAAAATATGAATTTTTTTCATGTTTTGTGAAGTAAAATTTAGCCCGATTTAGAGTTTAGGGTTTAGGGTTTAGGGTTTGGTGTTTTGGGTTTATGGAATAAACCCAAAACACCAAACCCTAAACCCTAAGCCCTAAACCCTAAACTCTAAACCGTTCGTGTTAAAAACTCAATCTAAATCCTAAATCTAAACCCTAAACCATAATATCTAAACCCTATAAACCCTAATATCTAAACCCTAATGTAGCGACCCGACAAAATCGTCATTGACGGCGCCGTCTACTTAGGTCCCGTTACGTGGTCATAAGTCTTTAAAACAACGTTTGACCAAAAGATGTGTCGCATTCATTTCAAATGTAAAGATTGTTCAAAGTTTACGAGAATAGTTCCACCACAAGTTACGTTACAAAGTTATAAGTACAAATGAAACTTATGCGACACAATTTAAAAGTAGCCAAAAGACGCTCCATGTATGCATATATACTCGACATCCAATGCAAGTATCAAAATAATGAGCGGAAGCATGTATCATGTATCGTTCAAGGACCTGAGAAAAACATAGAAATCTGTCAACGAAAACGTTGGTGAAATCATAGGTTTAAGTAAGTAAGTACAAGTGAACCACAAGATTTGCAACAATGAGATAATAGTAATACATTCCAAAAGTTTGTTTCACGAGCACCCAATTATCAATGCTTAACATTCCTTCCATAGAACCCCATCACAATAGTGTTTGAACATACACTGTTTCTCGAAAATATATTCCATTCGTAAACGGTAGCGAACCGTTTGAATGAGGGTTTGTCAAACCCATATGGCCATATAACATAAGTTCTCGCTTACACCCGGCAAGTGTAACTAATGATAATCGAATTGAGGATTTTTGTTCAAACTCGTATGTAGAATGTTTGTTTTCCTGTACTTGTGTTCACTTAGTAAAACGAAACGTTTATGTTTTTCTCATCCCAAATGTAAGTGCAAAAGAGTAAAAGTGGGACTATGATCTCACCTTGAGTGCACGAGTAGTAAAGTACTTAAACAAGTAAACGTGTGCAAAGAACAATGCTAATCTTGACCTAACCAATAGGTTGTATCAATAACGGTAAACACGATAGGTCAAAGATGTTCAATTAGTCCTATGGCTCGTTACGACTCGATTATGTAGCATGTGAATCAAATTGTCAAGTTTCATGCAAGATACAAGTACAGAAACAAGTTAGGAAGGTTGCATAATCCTTTGGTTAAGTTTGACAAAAAGTCAAACTTTGGTCGGTCAAAGTCAACGAAAGTCAACACGTTCGGGTCGGGTCCCGAACTATTTTTCTGAGGTTTTTATTCATATATAAGCATGTTAGAACAAGTCTCATGTGAATCGGAGGTCTAGAACGGGCCAAACATTTTTCACATTTGGGACAAGGAGGTCAGAACCTGGCCCCCTTATATGTCGCGCCGCGACAGGAAAGGGCCGCGCCGCGGCAAAGGCCGGGTGCTGGTGCCTGGCCAGTCCCAAATGTTCAAGTCTCAATCCAAAACCTTTTTGTGCATAAAACACAAACCGCTAACACTTAGGACTCGCACCTTATATCGTTGGAAAGCTCTTTTGACGTAGAATGCAACTAAATACAATTCATCAATCAAAAACCTCATTTGTAACAACCGAGTTTTCAAACCAAGTGATCATTCAATGCACACATTAATGCTTCAAACTCACCAATGCACATTTAATGATTTAGGCATTCAATGCATACATATGACATGCCATTTTGTAGGTAATTGAGCATACAATACAACTAACAACTTACTAACAACAAATCATGGCAATCAATGCATCAAATAATCATTTCAAGTTCATTAAACCCTAGCTCAATTCCACCAAAAATCACTAAACAAGTTCTTAGAGTTTTCTCATGCAACCTATACATCAAAATGAAGCTAGTAACACTAGGAACACATTTAATACATGCATTTATAACATTTAACAACATTTAATCATCTAAAACTCAAGATTAAATACACCCATTTTGCTAGTTCATGCAAGTTACTTCCAAACAACAAATCAAACAATTCAAACACATAATCTTGTTAGACTAGAGCCATAGACAGTAATTAACAACCTTGTAACTCAAAAAATCTCAAGAAAACAAAAATTAGTGATTTTAGAAAGTTACCCAAATGCAATGAGATTGGTATGGAATCGAAGAGGAGATCACGAGGAGTTCAAATATGTAATTTGTTTGGCTCGAAGCTTGATCGATTTAGTATGGATGATGATTTGCTTTTTGATGAATTTAGAGAAAGAGTGGAAGTAATTAGGAAAAAGAGAAAATGAAATGGAAAATGGTGGGGAGGTGGTTGACTTAGTCAAAAGGCTAGTCACCACTTTAGTGTTTTGGCGAAACTAGTCCCTCGAGTTCGGTTGCGGGTGCGTTAATTACCTAAACGAGATAATTTAAAACGCGTATCAACGGGAGATGTTATAAACATATAACGGACTTTATATTAGTATAACAGAAAAGTAAATGGAAAAAGGCGGGATGTTACATTACCTACTCCTTAAAAGAAATTTCGTCCCGAAATTTAAGTAGGCGTAGTAGTCGTTGTTTCTTCCTCGAGATCTTGCGTTTCCGAATTCACGAATAGATGAGGATACTTCCTTTGCATTTGATCTTGTCTTTCCCAAGTAAACTCGGGTCCCCTTTTGGCGTTCCAACGGACTTTAACAATCGGGATTCGGCTTTGTTTCAATGTCTTGACGGAGGTGTCCACAATTTCAACCGGTTCCTCCACAAAATGAAGTTTGTCATCAATAGTAAGTTCCTCGAGAGGAATGACGATATCGGGTTCGGCAAGACACTTCTTCAAGTTAGATACATGGAAAGTAGGATGAACGGAGTTCAATTGAGGGCGAAGATCTAAACGATACGCAACGGTTCCAATACGCTCCAAGATTTCGAAAGGACCAATATACCTTGGATTCAGCTTCCAGCGTTTCCCAAAACGGATTACACCTTTCCAAGGCGCCACTTTTAACATTACTCGGTCACCGACTTGAAATTCAAGATCGTTGCGTCGTTTGTCGGTATAGCTCTTTTGACGACTTCGGGCCGTCCTAAGCCTATCTCGGATTTGAACGATTTTCTCGGTGGTTTCGTGAATGAGTTCGGGTCCGGTGATTTGTACGTCGCCTACTTCGGCCCAACAAAGAGGTGAACGGCATTTTCGGCCATATAGCGCTTCAAAAGGTGCGGCTTTAATACTCGCGTGATAACTATTGTTGTAAGAGAACTCGGCGAGAGGTAAGTGCTTGTCCCAAGCTTTTCCGAAATCAACCACGCAAGCTCGTAACATGTCCTCTAAGGTTTGAATTGTACGTTCGCTTTGTCCATCGGTTTGAGGATGATATGCGGTGCTCATGTCTAAACGCGTTTCCAACGCTTCTTGCAATGTACGCCAAAATCTAGAAACGAAACGGCCATCTCGGTCGGAGATAATCGATAAAGGTACACCGTGTCGGGCTACGATCTCCTTAATGTAAAGTTGTGCAAGTTTCTCCATTTTGTCCGTTTCTTTCATGGCCAGGAAGTGTGCGGATTTGGTGAGACGGTCAACAATAACCCAAATGGTATCATAACCGCCCGTCGTTTTTGGTAGTTTGGTGATAAAATCCATCGTTATTCTTTCCCACTTCCATTGCGGGATCTCGGGTTGTTGAAGTAGTCCGGATGGTCTTTGGTGTTCGGCTTTGACTTTGGAACATGTCAAACACTTGGAAACATAAGTAGCTACGTCCCTTTTGATGTTCGGCCACCAATATAGCTGTTTAAGGTCGTGGTACATCTTATTGGCACCGGGGTGGATCGAGTATCGTGACTTATGGGCTTCATCTAAAATGAGACTTCGTAGGTTCCCATAACTAGGCACCCAAATCCTTCTGGCGAAATATCGGAGTCCGGTTTCCTTAGTTTCGAATCGAGAGACGAGAATGTTCAAGAGCTCGTGTGAAACGTTTTCGTCCTTGAGAGCCTCATCTTGGGCTACCCGAATTTGGCTATTAAGGTTGGTATGGATGGTGATGTTTAAGGCTCGGACACGAAGAGGCACCGCTCTTTCTTTTCGACTTAAGGCATCGGCTACTACGTTTGCCTTCCCGGGATGGTAACGAAGTTCGCAATCGTAATCGTTTAAGGTTTCAATCCACCTTCGTTGTCTCATGTTTAGTTGCTTTTGATCGAAGATGTGTTGGAGACTTTTGTGATCTGTAAAGATAGTACTCTTGGTTCCATAAAGATAGTGTCTCCACATTTTAAGTGCAAAGACAACGGCTCCGAGTTCGAGATCATGTGTCGTGTAGTTTCGTTCATGAATTTTGAGTTGTCGAGAAGCATAAGAAATGACTTTCGTTCGTTGCATCAACACACACCCAAAACCATGTTTCGAGGCGTCGCAATACACAACAAAATCATCGTTGCCTTCGGAAAGTGACAAGATAGGAGCGGTGGTAAGCTTTGTCTTCAAGATTTGGAACGCGGATTCTTGCTCGGTCGCCCAAATGAATTTCTTTCCCTTGTGAGTTAAAGCGGTTAGGGGACGAGCAACCAAAGAAAAATCCTTGATGAATCTACGGTAGTATCCGGCGAGACCCAAGAATTGACGAATGTGAGTAGGAGTAGTAGGAGTCTCCCATTTGCTAATGGCTTCGATTTTTGTTGGATCGACTTTAATACCTTGGTCACTTACAACATGACCAAGAAATTGAACTTCCTTTAACCAAAATTCACACTTGGAGAATTTGGCATAGAGTTGTTCTTGTCTTAAAAGTTCAAGCACAAGTCGGAGGTGTTCCTCGTGTTCTTCTTCGCTTTTTGAATAGACTAAAATATCATCGATGAACACGATAACGAATTTGTCAAGATACGGTTTGCACACGCGGTTCATAAGATCCATGAACACCGCCGGTGCGTTAGTGAGACCAAATGGCATGACAAGGAATTCATAACTACCATAACGAGTTCGGAAAGCGGTTTTGGAGACATCTTCCCCCTTAACCCTCAATTGATGATAACCCGAGCGGAGATCGATTTTCGAATATACACAAGACCCTTGTAGTTGATCAAAGAGGTCATCGATGCGAGGAAGAGGATATCGGTTCTTAACCGTCAATTTATTCAGTTCACGATAATCAATGCACATTCGTAGGGATCCGTCTTTCTTTTTAACAAACAAAATCGGAGCGCCTCAAGGTGAATGGCTAGGTTGGATAAAACCACGATCAAGTAGTTCTTGGATTTGACTTTGCAATTCTTGCATTTCGGATGGAGCGAGTCTATATGGTGCACGTGCTACGGGTGAGGCTCCCGGGATAAGATCGATTTGGAATTCTACCGGTCGATGAGGTGGAAGACCCGGCAATTCGTCGGGAAATACATCGGAAAAGTCACTAACAATTGGCACATCATCGATATGCTTATCATCGGACTCGACTTTCTTAACGTAGGCAAGGATCGCAAAACAACCCTTACGGAGTAGTTTTCTAACTTTAAGGCACGAAACGAGGTTGAGTCTGGTGCAACTCTTATCGCCATAAACAATCAAAGGTTCACCATTCTCGATAGGAATTCGGATTGCGTTAAGATCACAAAGGATGTGAGATTTTGTTTTGACTAACCAATTCATACCGATTATTACATCAAAGCTTCCTAGTTCTATGGGTATCAAGTCAATTTCAAATTCTTTACCCAAAATGTTTATCGTACACCCCCGGTAATATGTGTCGGCACTTAATAGTTTCCCGTTAGCCACTTCAATGGTATAAGTGGTATCTAATGGAAGAGGTGAAGTGCTAAAAGAATGAGTCAAAGTCTTGGATACAAAGCATTTATCGGCACCCGAATCGAATAAGCAAGAGACATAAGAATTGTTGAGAAGAAACGTACCCGTGACTAGTTCAGTGTCATCCCGGGCTTCCTCGGTGTTGATGTTGAAAGCTCAGCCGCGCGTATTGGGGTTATCTTTCTTCTTTGGGCATGCATTTCTATAATGACCCGTTTGGCCACATTCGTAACAAGTGCCCGTCTTTGGTGCATTGGGCCACTTTAGAGCGACGGGAGTGGCACTTTTACAATCGTTGGCCTTATGACCAACTCCTTGGCACCGGTGGCAAATTAACTTACTACATTCGCCAAAGTGATGTTTGTTGCATTTGTTGCAAAGAGGTAGGTTCCCGGCATAACCTTTCTTGCCGTCGGAGGTGTAAGGCTTCTTAGCAAAGTTGTTGTTGCTTGATTGGGAGGGTTCCCACTTTCTTTTGTTGCCGCCCGATTTATCCTCGGCCTTAGGTGCCGGAACTACGATTTCGTCAACCGTTTCTATCAATTTGCGGGCCATGTTCAAAGCTTCTTGATGATTAGTGGGTTTGGATGACATTACTCCGTGTTTGATACTCTTTGGAAGACCATCCATGTAAAGTTCAACCCTTAAAGCTTCGGGGTTCACAAGATTTGGGCACATCAAGGCTAGTTCGGAAAATCGTTGATTGTAAGCCTTGAGATCATTTCCGATTGCCTTTAAAGTTCTTAGCTCTTGTTCGAGCCTTCGGGTTTCTTCACGAGGGAAATATTCGACAATCATCTTTTCCCTCAAGTCGGCCCAAGAGAGGGCGTGAGCTTCATCGGTACCCACCGATTGTACATAAGTATTCCACCATGTAAGAGCGACACCGGCGAAGGTGTGAGTGGAGTATTTGACCTTGTCTTGGTCCCGACAACCGCTTATGCTAAAGACGGCTTCCGTTTGCTCAAACCATCGGGTGAGCACGACCGGTCCCCCGGTTCCATCGAAAGTGTGAGGTTTGCACCCCATGAAAGCTTTATAGGAGCATCCCTCGTTTGAGTTTCCGGCTCCATTGTTGTTGTTGTTGTTGTTGTTGTTGTGGTTGTTATTATTATTGTTGTTGGATGAGTGACCGGCCATGGCCGCATCTACGGCGGTAGCTATCATCCGTTCGAGAGCTTGTTCGGGAGTTTCATTGCGGCTTACACGACGAGGAGCCATTGTTCCTTCAAGACACAAGAATATCATTGATTAGTATTCTCAATAATACTAACCGTGATATAGAATAAAGATAAAGAGAAGTTTTTCCTCGACTCGCCTTAAATTCTTTATGCCATTGATAAGGCTAAAAATTAACACATATTTTACAGCATTATTTCCCAAGAAAGACAAGATTTTAGTTGATATTGTTCGATTTACAAGCACTATTCGTTTAAATATTAAAAAGTGAAGATAAAAGGCAGATTCGACAAATTGAAGACGGAAAGGTCCAAAAAGCTAAAAAGTACAAGATTCAATCAAAAAGGTTCAAATTATTGATGAGGAACGTCTCAAAATAACAAGAGTACAAGTTACAAGACGCAAAATACGCGATTTAAAATAATACGCGAAGACGTCCGAAAATCCGGAACCGGGACCTGAGCCTAGAAGAAACGCCCGACGTAACGGACCAAAAATATCTACTCAACTATGCATATAAATATAATATAATATATAAATAATTATTAAAATTATTTATATATTTATATTATTTATTTATTATGTCGGCAAGCTAGAAAACAAATGATCCTGAGCTGGAAATCACGGCCATGCGAGTCGCATGGCCTAATGCCCAAACTCATGCGACTCGCATGAGTACCTTTTCCAGGCCACCTTCTATTTAAAGCGACTTCGTGATCCGTTTTTCAAACACAGAAAATATATCTCTCTCTCTCTCATATATACGATATATATATATATATATAATTTATATTTTAATTTTAATTTTAATTTTAATTCTAATAATAAGGGTATGTTAGCGAATGTTGTAAGGGTATAAGTCGAAATTCTGTCCGTATAACGCTACGCTATTTTTAATCATTGTAAGTTATGTTCAACCTTTTTATATTAATGTCTCGTAGCTAAGTTATTATTATGCTTATTTAAAACGAAGTAATCATGATGTTGGGCTAATTACTAAAATTGGGTAATTGGGCTTTGTACCATAATTGGGGTTTGGACAAAAGAACGACACTTGTGAAAATTAGACTATGGGCTATTAATGGGCTTTATATTTGTTTAACTAAATGATAGTTTGTTAATGTTAATATAAAGATTTACAATTGGGCGTCCTTATAAATTACCATATACACTCGATCGGACACGATGAGCGGGGTATTTATATGTACGAATAATCGTTCATTTAACCGGACACGGGAATGGATTAATAGCCACTAGAATAATTAAAACAGGGGTGAAATTACATTCAAGGGTAATTGGTGTAATTGTAAACAAAGTAGTAAAACCTTGGTTTACACGCAGTCGATAACCTGGTGTATTCATTAAACAAAGTATTAAAACCTTGTTACAATTCGAATCCCCAATTAGTTGGAATATTTAACTTCGGGTATAAGAATAATTTGATGAGGACACTCGCACTTTATATTTATGACTGATGGACTGTTATGGACAAAAACCAGACGGACATATTAAATAATCCAGGACAAAGGACAATTAACCCATGGGCATAAAACTAAAATCAACACGTCAAACATCATGATTACGGAAGTTTAAATAAGCATAATTCTTTTATTTCATATTTAATTTCCTTTATTTTATATTTAATTGCACTTCTAATTATCGCACTTTTATTTATTGTTATTTAATCGCACTTTTAATTATCGTACTTTTTAATTATCGTAAGTTTATTTTATCACACTTTTATTATTCGCAATTTCATTATCGTTATTTACTTTACGCTTTAATTTAAGTCTTGTATTTATTTTATATTTTACATTAGGTTTTAACTGCGACTAAAGTTTTAAAATCGACAAACCGGTCATTAAACGGTAAAAACCCCCCTTTATAATAATAATATTACTTATATATATGTTTGTATTTTTATAATAGTAAACTAATATAGCGTTGAGCTTTGTTTAAAGATTTCCCTGTGGAACGAACCGGACTTACTAAAAACTACACTACTGTACGATTAGGTACACTGCCTATAAGTGTTGTAGCAAGGTTTAAGTATATCCATTCTATAAATAAATAAATATCTTGTGTAAAATTGTATCGTATTTAATAGTGTTTTCTGCTAAAATTAATAAACTATTTTATATACACCTCGCAAAACATCAAGTATTTTTGGCGCCGCTGCCGGGGAATCGCCGAAGCGAAACGTCAAAATATTTATAAAAATTTTTTAAGTTTTAATTAGTTTTTTTTATAAATATATATTTTTGTTTAAATTTTGAAAAATATAAAAAAATTAAAAATTTTATAAAACCGAAAAAAAAATATTTTAAAATCTATTTTTAAGTTTTTCTTTTATATTTATAAAATTATAAGTATTTTTATTTTTTTAGTTTTAAAATTAAGTTTTTATTTAAATTGTATATTTATTTTATTTTAAAACAGAAAAGGAAAATAAATATTAAAAAAAATTACGTGACCTGTCATAATTGACCTGTCAACTGAACCAGTCCAGCAAGGCCATGCGACTCGCATGACCTGCTGCCTTGTCCCATGCGACTCGCATGGTAAGCCCAGACAGGCCACAAACTTACCCTAATTCCGCATTTATTACGGGTATTATTTAATTAATATTATCTAAACCCTAGTTTTTATTAATTATTATATTTAAGTTTTAGTTTAATTAATTTTTATTACTTATAATTATTTTTTATATTTTATAAACTTAATACTTTTATTATATAAAATATAAAAACAATATTTTTATAATAAACTAATAATTTTTATTAACTTTTTATAACTTTTATATTTTATACTTTTTAATCGTTTTAGCGTAATTTTTATATTTTCTTCGGTCGTACTTAGTTTTTAGTCTAGTTTTTTGTCGTAGTTTTATTTTTACTTCTAGAATTTTTAGGATTGCCGTAAAATCCCTTAAGTGCTTATTCCTTAAATTAAGTATTAGGTGCTTTAGAATTTTGCGACGCCATTTTTCGTGCTACTTTCTTATTTTCTTATTTTTCGACGCTTTTACCTATGTATCAATTACAATTCCAATTAGTGATCTCCATTTGCAATTTTAATTTTAAGATAATAGTCGTTATAAGGATCGATTAGTTGAGTGTTTTAAAAATGTTACAAGCTACTCTTCGCCTTTTTCATTTTTCGACACTTTTTGACGCGCAATCTATTTCTTCCTTATTTCTCGACATTCTAGTTATAGGACATAGAATTTTTTCTACTTCTTATCTAAATTTCTTAAAATTACGAAAATTTATTTTAAGTGGTTAAATTAATAGACATCAAAATTTTCTGGTTCGTAGTAATAGTTGGATTTGTACGTGGACCGGGTTATTGGAGCCAAACAGTCCTCAATTATATTGAGACCAAACGAATCCTGCCCCTCTGCTGCATCTTTTGGCTATTCGAAACGTGGGCAAAATCAGAAAAGTCTATTGATTGGATAACTTATTATAATTTTTCTTTCCTTTTAAAAACTAATAGGATATTCAGTGAATGCACCGAGCAAGACGTTCACCACCTTTTGTACGTTCACCACCTTTTGTACGTTCACCACCTGTAACTAGATCAAGACATTTAGCAAATATAACCGCCGTTGATTTTTCTTTAGAATCGTCATCTAGTCAACCAAGTACTTCAGTTCAAATTTCCGATAATCCATTTTTTGAACCCAACCTCACAATTGAGAATCCAGAGAATATTCAGGAACGGTTCATAGATCCTGAACCATTAAACTTTCCTCCGGAACCACCAATCATTCAAACAGAGATTGTTGAGGAACGAACCATTAAATCAGAATCATCTAGTGATACCGATTCAACAAATTCAATTATGGAGAATCTGGAACCTTTAAGTATGGAAGACCGAATGAGAGCTAAACGCACTGGCCAAGGTCACGCAATTACTCATCCAGACATTAATGCGCCAGATTATGAAATCAAAGGACAAATTTTACACATGGTGACTAATCAATGCCAATTTAGTGGTGCGCCGAAGGAAGATCCAAATGAACATCTACGTACCTTTAATAGGATCTGCACACTATTTAAAATCCGAGAAGTGGAGGATGAACAGATGTATCTCATGTTATTTCCCTGGACTTTAAAGGGAGAAGCCAAAGATTGGTTGGAATCGTTACCTGAAGGGGCGATTGATACATGGGATGTTTTAGTTGACAAATTTCTTAAACAATTCTTTCCTGCATCTAAAGCCGTAAGACTTCAAGCAGAAATTGTTACGTTCACACAGAAACCAAATGAAACTCTATATGAGGCGTGGACAAGATATGGAAAGTTGTTAAGAGGATGTCCGCAACATGGTTTAGACACCTGTCAAATAGTACAAATATTCTACCAAGGATGCGACATCACTACAAGGAAAGACATAGATATAGCAGCTGGTGGTTCTATTATGAAGAAAACCGAAACTGATGCTTACAAAATTATTGATAACACTGCTTCCCACTCACATGAGTGGCACCAAGAAAAAGATATCGTTAGATCATCTAAAGCAGCTAGAGCCGATTCTAGCCATGACTTAGATTCCATTTTCGCAAAGATAGATGCTGTGGAGAGACGAATGGAAAAGATGACTAAAGATATTCACTCAATACGAATTAGTTGTGAGCAGTGTGGAGGACCACATTTGACAAAAGATTGTCTCAGTATTGAATTAACAATGGAACAAAGAGAGAATATTTCATACATAAACCAAAGGCCTGGAAATAATTATCAGAATAATTATCAACCGCCAAGACCGATTTACAATCAAAACCAGAATTATAACCGAAATATTCCATACAACAACCAACAAGGTCCTAGCAATCAACAAGTATCCAATAATACTTATAATCAGCAAAGACCTAATTTTCAAAACAAACCACCACAACAAACTGATGATAAAAAGCCAAATTTAGAAGATATGATGACGAAGCTAGTTGAAACTCAAACGCAGTTTTTCACATCTCAAAAACAAACTAATGAACAAAATGCTCAAGCATTTAGAAATCAACAAGCTTCTATTCAAAATCTGGAACAAGAAGTAAGTAACCTAGCAAGATTAATAGGTGAAAGAAAACCGGGAAGTCTACCTAGTGATACAAATGCTAACCCCCGGAATGAAACAGCTAAAGCTATTACCACAAGAAGTGGTACAACACTTAAACCACCTGAAATACCTGTAACTTCTGATGAAACTATTCCTACTCCACAAGAACCACAACCTGATCAAGATAAGGAAAAAGAACCGGTAGTTGAAAAGGATAATGAAGATAACACAGTTAAGGATAAACCTTATGTTAAACCATACCAACCACCACTTCCTTACCCGAGTAAAATGAAGAAAGAAAAACTTGAAGCCGAGCAATCCAAATTCTTGGATATGTTTAAACAGATAAATGTAAATCTTCCTTTCATTGATGTGATTTCAGGAATGCCTAGATATGCTAAATTCTTGAAAGATCTAATCTCAAATAGAAAGAAAATGGAAGAACTCTCGGCTGTTACTATGAATGCTAATTGTTCAGCAGTGCTGTTGAATAAGATACCAGAAAAATTATCTGATCCAGGAAGTTTCACAATTCCATGTTTTCTGGGTAGTCTTAGTTCAATAGAAGCATTGGCAGACTTAGGTGCTAGTATAAATCTAATGCCGTATTCACTATACGCTAAACTAGACCTTGGAGAATTGAAACCAACCAGAATAAGCATACAACTAGCCGATAGATCAATAAAATATCCTAGAGGGATAATGGAGAACATGCTAGTTAAAGTTGGTACTTTAGTATTTCCAGTAGATTTTGTTGTTTTGGACATGGAAGAAGATTCTCAAGTTCCTCTCATATTAGGAAGACCATTCTTAAACACGGCTAAAGCAATGATAGACGTGTTCGGTAAGAAACTGACCCTAAGTATAGAGGATGAGAGTGTTACCTTTTCAGTTGATAGAGCAATGCAACAACCACAATCTGCAGATGATACATGTTATTATATTCAAACTATAGATGCACATGCAGAATTATTAGAAGAATTTCCAGAATTACAAGGAACAGGAGAATGTTCTTTAGGAGAAGGTAATGAACCAATTGATGAAGCTGAAATGTTAGCTACACTTATAGCTAATGGATATGAACCAACAACAGAAGAAATTCAGATGCTAAAAGAAGAAGACAGATATCGATATAAATCATCGATAGAAGAACCTCCGAAATTAGAGTTAAAGCCACTTCCAAACCATTTGGAATACGCTTATTTACATGGTGAATCTGAATTACCTGTAATAATATCGTCTTCTCTTACTGAAAATGAGAAATCACAACTCATTTCTGTGTTGAAAGCTCATAAACCAGCCATTGCATGGAAGATTCATGATATTAAAGGAATAAGTCCTTCGTATTGCACACATAAAATCCTTATGGAAGAAGGTCATAAAACGTATGTGCAACGCCAACGAAGACTAAATCCTAATATGCAAGATGTAGTTAAGAAAGAGATTATTAAACTGCTAGATGCAGGTTTAATTTATCCAATCTCTGATAGTCCATGGGTAAGCCTAGTTCAATGCGTACCTAAGAAGGGTGGCATGACTGTCATCACAAATGAGAAAAATGAGCTTATTCCTACTAGGACTGTAACAGGATGGCGTGTATGTATTGATTA